>NC_137621.1:49797815-50195315 GCF_963280865.1 Gymnoscopelus braueri | reverse complement strand
TAGATCTGCTATTTTTTGCCAAAATGCTCATCATTACTGTATATGACATGCCCAGCATAGGGACACTAGGGTTCATGTGGTTAACTTAGTGACCCCTGAACAGCTCTAGGCCCCAATACATACCTTTCTGGGAGATTTGAGCTTGTAGATCGGCTATTTTCCGTATTTTGGAAAATGTATCATTTTATTGAAATTGAATACTTATCATAAGCAATTAAATCGATGAGTTTGATTAACTCTTGCAGCCCTAGTGAACATGTTAAAGGTCACATTTGAGGCAGAAACCTTATCGCCATATTTCAACTTTTTAATTTGGTAAGACTAAGTTAATACCCTATTTTATCATAACAATGTCACGCAAAAGTAGCGGATATCGACAAGCTTGATCTACAAGCTTGTACGTTGTGAAAAAATTCAGACTTAAGTAAATAAAAAATACCTACAAAATGTACCTAAGTACAGTAGTTGAGTAAATGTACTTAGTTACTATCTGCCACAGAACTCAAGTGTAAATGTGAAGCAGATTGTAAAGGAGCTGTCGCAGTCTCACCTGCTATATCTAATTTTGGCCACACGGTGGCAGCCTTGCATAATCTTATTGTTACTCTTCCAAGTGCTTTCTGCCTGTTTACCAGTGGTCGAAAGAAAGTACTTTTACATGGGAATTTCCATTTTTTAATACTTTATACTCTTCTACTCCACAACATATCAGACATGCAAATATTGTACTTTTCACGCAAACAACTTTAGATATTTGTTACTTTGTAACGTATTACAACACATACATCAATTAAGCCCTATTGTATGTTGTGTATTTAAAAAAAGCAGATCTACAACACTTCAACATGTTGTGAGCTTGTAGATCTTTTATTTTTTAAAACAATAATAATGTTGAAATATCCTCAAACATAAGTAGCTACTTCTACCACTTCAAGCACATTTGGCTGCCAATACTTTTGTACTTTTACTCAATAAATGTTTTATATATATATTTTTATTTATACAGGCATTTCACTTGTACAGTATTTTATATTGTAGTATTGCTACTTTTACTTAAGTAGAAAAGAACAAGCAGCTTGGGAGGATTGATGGACCGCTGTGATTGGTTCATTTGATTTGGAAGGGAGGGGTTTGCAGTGTATATAAGTGGGAGAGCTCAAATGATTTGTGGATTGTCAATAGAGAGGTGCTGTTCCCTGTTCTCTCTGTTTATGTGAGTCGTTTATTTTTTTAGGTGTTTATTTCTCATTTCTTATTTGTTTGAAATTATGAAGTCATTCTGACTTCTCTTTCTCTTCAGTATCATGGCCTGGACCCTTTTTGTTTTTGTCACTGTTTGAGTTTTCCCCTGTCTGTCCCCTTGTTCAGTAGCAGGGGGCAGTTAACTGCAGGAAACTGCATCTAAGTGTATTCCCAAGAAAATGTTGCTGCTTGCCATGCATTAGTTGTAATTATAGCGAAGACAGTCGCATGGAAATGATATGTTTTAAAGGTTCATATAAAAGCCTGTCATGACAAGTGTCTCTCTAGTCTGTGTAGGTGACTTTGGTCTGTGTGCATCAATGTGTTCAATGCACAACAGGTGTTGCAATCACACCCAGCTTGCTCTACTTGACTCATTAGGCTCTATGCACAGCAGAAAGAACTGTAGAACGCCGCCACACTCCAGATCAAACAAAAGTCTCAAGGCGCACGGCTCAACAATATTATGAGTGAGAAAATAGCCAGCACACTGGCTATTGTCCTTTTCATATAGTTTATTTACCTCTCCATAGAAAGAACAACGGACACATTTAAACCTAACGGGTCTTCCTCAGCGTGTGAGGTACAAATAGTGAATGGTGCAATAAAGTCCAAATGAATACAGGTGCCAACTGTCATCACCTTGAAAGCTAACAATGAGGACTCAGTATTATTAATAGGGTACCAGGAAAGGACACAACTATGTGAAATATACCATGCAATTATATAATTTGTAGGAGATCACATAGAGCCAACTCCATATACATAAATGTAGGCCACTGCAGGGCTTATTAAGTGCCTGAAAGGTTGGTTAACCTAATAAACAAGTGACTTGTGAGTTTCAAAAATACATATGACAAAAAAATACAGATTTACAGTAAAAACTTGAGGTGGAGGCCTATAGATACACTCTAATAATGGCACACGCCCCTGCACTGGACGTGTTTGGAATGGTTGATTATATTGCTTTGGACCTCTAATTTAATGGTTTGAAATGTGTTGGTGCCAATTTGAAAACGCCAATATGGCTGACTAAACGTCTGAAAGAATTCACAAAAAGCAGCTCAATAGAAGCTCCTCATTAAGACCCTTAGGGTGCTCTGTCTGTAGTGTGTGGATCCAGTAGGCCTCCCTCTGGAGTCATTCTTTGTCCCTATCACCACCTCTCTATAATGGGCTGATCGACCACCTCTATCCCCTGAAACCTCAGAGTGCAGCCACCATGCAGAAAAATAACCAGGACTATTGTATAGAATTTTGTTATTGTCAGAATTAATGAGCAGATGGCAATGTCATAAAGAATGAATACAAGTGCTGAAGGTCAATCCCTATACTGCAAAAGGTTAAACTATCTTGTGCTGAATGCTGTTGGCAGATTTGATGTACCATACCTCTCCTGAAACAAAGCAATTATTCTGGAAACACAGGACTACAATTAGCAGAGATACATAACTGAAATGACTGAATTACTTCAAATCTGTTCAAAACAAACAGCCTACAGCAAATATGGACATAAAATGTAGAATCTGTGCTAACAGCAAAGATATTGTGACCTGCAGACAGACATGGTAATCGTACAGATATATTCATCATCAAAGAAACCGGACAATTAAAGTCTCTAGTACAACACATTTATAATAAAACTTAATTTGTACAAAAAATAACTAGTAGTAGGCCTAACAACTAGTAACTATAACAGTTATACAATAGTAACACAAGATAAGGCAAAGGATTGCTCGGGTGAAGAAGTGAGATGACATTTGTCCCATCCCTCAAAATGAACAAACAAGAAGCCGGAATTAACTCCATACATCAGGGGTTCTCAAACTTTTTGGGCCCAGGTACCCCCTGGAGGGTATATTTTCCAGGTACGCCCTCATCCTCGCAACACCGATAAGCATATACTTACAACCTCATGTGTACATTTAGATGCCATTAAACTATTTGTATTAAACACTTCTCAATCAAAATCATTCTGACCCATTTCATAGTCATAAACAGAAACCACTACTACAATATGAATCATGTGCCAATAGTCATTTTATTACGGGGCCAGAGCTCAGCTCTGGACCTTTTTTAATGTTGCCTGTATTCTTCTGTTTCTGCCACTTTTCGCAGTTCTGGCTGAACCGTGCTGTCGCTTTTTACGAAACTCGGCCATATGGTAGATGGTCATGAAAAACGATCAAGAAATAAATCTCACAATCTTTCGTCAAAAGGTGGCGCTATAGCACTCAATTGAAAATGCCAACTTTGAACAGGTATAACTCATGCCCTGTTTGACCTACAGCAATAAAACTTCAATACACACATGCGTCTACTCATGATGAACAACTTTCACACTCTGACTTTTGACCTCTGACCTTTAGATCTCCCACCATTTTGAATTATATGAAAAACAGTTCAAACCTATCTCCTCCTGGGATTTTTGAGTAATCTGCACGAAACGTTTTACACATGAACTTTGGACCTATGCCGACAAACCTATGCAAAAGATTTTCCATAAGTGAAAAAATGAAGCTTTAATGAGCCAATGAATATTGCAGTTTTATGACAATTATTCATCTGCCCCTAACACATACATGCAGACTCACATTTCTTTGAAAAATTGCAATAATGTAGAGGGTCATTCCAAATATCACTGAAACCAATCTTACTCCAATTGGTCAAACGGGGGCGCTATAACAATTTTTTTTAAATGCAAACTTTAAACAGGCAAAAGTCATGCCTCGTTTGGCCGACAGCCATTAAACCTGCTTACACATGTGCCTTGACTCATGAGGAACACATGTATCACGTTGACCAGTAAGCTCCGCCCTTAGATTGTCCGCAATTTTGAGCAGTTTGAAAAACACTTAAACCCAGGATTTTTCAGCTATTTGCGTGAAACTGTATCATCTCTCTGATCTCTTTTTTCACAGATCTTGTCTGTTGGTCCAATGGCTTCTCCCTTAAGCGAGTGCCTCACGACCGTAAGGTTGCCGTTTCAAGCTTCACTTGATGCAGACTCATTTAAATTGAATTGCAAAAAACATGACTGTATCAATGAATACATGTGCAAACGGTAAAGATGACATGAAATGCTTATTTGAGAGGGTATGTTTTTGCAATGTATGACATACTTCATTCTGAAAATAGCCGATCTACAATCTCAAAACTTTTCAGATAGCAACGTGTTTCTGAGCTTGTAGAGCGGCTGGTTTCACTGGTTCACTTTTATCTTCAACAGACAACCTCAGCCTAGATAAAGCTATAGCACTATAGGTAGTGTTGCAGCCTGTCAATCCGAAGGTTGAGAGTTCGATTCCTGTTAATAGTCTAGGACCTGGCTAAGATATGTATGCACTTGATTTAGGAGAGATTATCTCAACTGTTCTTGGCTAATATGACCCCAAGGAACAACTTAGGAACTGTGACTAATTCTCTATCCGGGGCGAAATACCCGAAAATGACCACGCCCTTTTAAAAATAACCACATCCTGTGTGCTACTTCCAACATAGCTGTATCTTCTAAACCGTTTGAGCTACAGATTACCTGAGGTGCTCAAAATGTTCAGAATATCCATGTCTAGAGGGACGTAGAAAGGCGTAAAATGTATAATTTGATATTTTATGAGAAAATGGCCAAAAGTCCAGCAGTCTAATAGTTGAAGAATTCTGTCTTCTCAGGATGAGGTACCTCTCAATGCTCCTTGTGCTACTCCTAAACCAATCAATCTCAGCGAGTGCATCCTATGCCAGAAGAAGAAAACATCCGGGTACCTCTGTAGTGGTGAAATTGGCAGACATGTTATACTTTCACTTGCTAAACAAGCAGAGTGTGAAGACTCTCAAGCTGCTAGGGTTCTTCAACTCACAGAGCAAGAGCAGAGTATCATGAAATACCACAGCTCATCTTGCTATAGAATATTTCAAAAGGATATGAAAAAGACTGACAGCATAACCATAACCAAACCATTAGAACAGGCAGAACCATCTCAGCAGCAGTTGCCTATTCATGCTACATCTGAGTGACGCAGCAAGAGGAAGAAGAAGTCCAGTGTAACTACAAATGTCTGTATCATTTGTGGTAAGGCTAAAACTACAGTTAAACAGAAGAAAATACACGTATTGTTCACAATCTGTGAAACGATGGCCCCAAAAACTACTAAATGCAGCCATGTTGTTCAAGGACCATGTGTACACTGAAACAACAGCTGTGGGTCCAAGCCCCATTTAGAGATGCCACCATTATTCTTAATGCAGAGTTGTGAGAAGGGAGACCGTATTAGTCCCTGATATAGAAACCTCAAAACCCGAACACCTGCCAGATCCCTGCACATGTGGCAAGTGTGCACGTAAGAATGGGCGTCCGTGTCGGGTAGCTGGGATGCCTTGTAGTATGTACTGCAAATGCAAATGTGGTGATTATTGTAAAAATCCTATAAATAAATAGATGTGACATAAACACTATTAATGTGGTCGTCATAGTTGTATTTTTGGCTGTTTATCTTCCATTTTGAAAGCTGCTTAGATACTTATGTCAACTAAAGTAACAACTTTTGCTTTGTATTTTGCATTTCAAGTTAACAAACATTCAATTGATAATTGATAATGTATCTTAATCAAATGCTCACTTTCTTTCTTTAGAAACATATCCAAATTGTCAGCTCATGTATACTATTGGACATAAATGTCATATACATTTATTCTGTCTGTAAAGTTTAAGTTTATGAATACATGCTGTATAGAAGTGTAATAACTGGACTTATTAAGCTATTTTTGGCCGTTTTCTCATAAAAAAAATTAGAAATTTTAAACATTAGATCATGGGTTTTCTGAACATTTTGAGCACCTCAGGATATCTGTAGCACAAACGGTTTAGAAAATATAGCTATGTTGGAAGTAGCACACAGGATGTGGTCATTTTTAAAAGGGCGTGGTCATTTTCGGGTATTTCGCCCCGGATAGAGAATTAGTCACAGTTCCTAAGTTGTTCCTTGGGGTCATATTAGCCAAGAACAGTTGAGATATTCTCTCCTAAATGAAGTGCATACATATCTTAGCCAGGTCCCAGACTATAATGGCAATAGGTTGAGACGTCCAATCAATCCATTTTGCTTCCATCTTTCTCTCTCTTCAATCTATTATGTTTCCATGTCTCTCTCTCTTCAATCTATTCCGTTTCCATGTCTCTCTCTCCGCCCTTAGATTGTCCGCAATTTTGAGCAGTTTGAAAAACACTTAAACCCAGGATTTTTCAGTTATTTGCGTGAAATGGTATCATCTGTCTGACCTCCGTTTTCACTGGATCAGGTCTGTTGGTCCAATGGCTTCCCGCTTAAGTGAATGTTTCACAACATCAAGGTTACCGGTTCAAGCCTCACTTGGTGGAGTCCTCATTTAAAGTGCATTGCAAACAACAAGACTGTATTAATGAATACATATGCAATTGATAAAGATAACATGAAATGCTTATCTGAGAAGGTATGTTTTTGCAATGTATGACATACTTCATTCTGAAAATAGCCTATCTACAATCTCAAAACTTTTCAGATAACGTGTTTCTGAGCTTGTAGATCGGCTGCTTTCACTGGTTCACTTTTATCTTCAACAGACAACATCAGCCTGGACAAAGCTATAGCACTATAGGTAGTGTTGCAGCCTGTCAATCCGAAGGTTGAGGGTTCGATTCCTGTTAATGGCAATAGGTTGAGATCTCCAATCAATCCATTCTGCTTCCATCTCTCTCTCTCTTCAATCTATTATGTTTCCATGTCTCTCTCTCTCAATTAATGCATGTGCAACTGTTAAAGGTAACATGAAATGCTTCTTGGAGAGAGTATGTTTTTGCAATGTATGACAAACTTCATTGTGAAAATAGCCGATCTACAATCTCACAACTTTTCAGATAGCAACGTTTTGTGAGCTTGTAGATCGGCTACTTTCACTAGTTTTCGTTCCGAGGAGACACAAAAATGCCTTTATTGGTAAATGGTTTGTGAACCAGTGATCTAGAGTAGTTCGGGACACAGAGGCTTGGTTCATAATGGACGGAAATACTTATAAATATCAACAGACTACCAGTAATTGTGTCAATTAATACATAATGCAATTGATAAAGATAACCTGAAATGCTTATTTGAGAGGGTATGAAGTATGTACTTCATTCTGAAAATAGCCGATCTACAATCTCAAAACCTTTCAGATAGCAACGTTCTTTCTGAGCTTGAAGATCGGCTGCTTTCACTGGTTCACTTTTATCTTCAACAGACAACCTCAGCCTGGACAAAGCAATAGCACTATAGGTAGTGTTGCAGCCTGTCAATTCGAAGGTTGATGGTTCGATTCCTGTTAATGGCAATAGGTTGAGATGTCCAATCAATCCATTCTGCTTCTCTCTCTTCAATCTATTATGTTTCCGTGTCTCTCTCTCTTCAATCTATTCCGTTTCCATGTCTCTCTCTCTATCTCTCTTCAATCTATTCCGTTTCCATGGCTCTCTCGCTCTCTCTCTCTCTCTCTTCAATCTATTCCGTTTCCATGTCTCTCTCTCTCTCTCTCTTTCTCTTCAATCTATTCCGTTCTCTCTCTCTCTCTCTCTCTCTCTCTCTCTCTCTCTCTCTCTCTCTCTCTCTCTCTCTCTCTCTCTCTCTCTCTCTCTCTCTCTCTCTCTCTCTCATTCACCAGGTCAGGTCTGTTGTTCCAATGGTTTCTCACTTAAGTGTGTGCCTTACAATCTCAAGGTTGCCAGTTCAAGCCTCACTTGATGCAGACTTCATTTAAGTTGCATTGCACACAACATGATTGTTGCGAACGCGGAAGGAGGCCTCCGACCAAGTGGAGCTTACTATATCACCGTGCTTGGGTTGTGTGTGTGTGTGTCTGTCCCTTATTTATGGTCTTTCCGTGTGTGTTCACGCTCTCATTGGCTCGCGCCCCCATGTGACTCGAAACTCCGTGCTGAAATGCCAGCAGCTGCACTGCCTGTATACAGCGTGTGTTCACGCTCTCATTGGCTCGCGCCCCCATGTGACTCGAAACTCCGTGCTGAAATGCCAGCAGCTGCACTGCCTGTATACAGCCGGCAGAGTGCGGCAGAGTGCACTACTACAGTGTGGTTGAAATATAGCAGCCTCAGTCAATCTGCGTTCGCGCGTCTTACTTGTGTCAATTAATGCAAATGCAATTGATAAAGATAACATGAAATGCTTATCTGAGAAGGTATGTTTTTGCAATGTATGACATACTTCATTCTGAAAATAGCCGATCTACAATCTCAAAACCTTTCAGATAGCAACGTGTTTCTGAGCTTGTAGATCGACTGCTTTCACTGGTTCACTTTTATCTTCAACAGACAACCTTAGCCTGGACAAAGCTATAGCACTATAGGTAGTGTTGCAGCCTGTCAATCCGAAGGTTGAGGGTTCGATTCCTGTTAATGGCAATAGGTTGAGATGTCAAATCAATCCATTCTGCTTCCATCTCTCTCTCTCTCTTCAATCTATTATGTTTCCATGTCTCTCTCTCTCTTCAATCTATTCTGTTTCCATGTCTCTCTCTCTCTCTCTCTTCAATCTATTCCGTTTCCATGTCTCCCTCTTCAATCTATTCCGTTTCCATGTCTCTCTCTCTCTCTCTCTCTCTTTTGAGGGGCGGCCATAGCTGAGTGGTTAGTGAGCCAGCCTAGGGAGCCAGAGGCCCTAGTTGCCCCAGGTACGATTCCAGGCCAGGCCAGCAAATGAAATTTGTCCCTGAGCAAGACTCTTAACCCCTAATTGCTCACGGGTCCTCATTGGAAACAAGACCGCAAGGACTTTCATGAACAGACCTGTTAAAGGAATTATCCTTATCTCTTCAATCTATTCCGTTTCCATGTCTCTCTCTCTCTCTCTCCGATCTACAATCTCACAACTTTTCAGATAGCAACGTATTTCTGAGCTTGTAGGTCGGCTGCTTTCACTGGTTCACTTTTATCTTCAACAGACAACCTCAATCTGTACAAAGCTATAGCACTATAGGTAGTGTTGCAGCCTGTCAATCCGAAGGTTGAGGGTTCGATTCCTGTTAATGGCAATAGGTTGAGATGTCCATTCAATCCGTTCTGCTTCCATCTCTCTCTCTTTTCAGTCTATTATGTTTCCATGTCTCGCTCTCTCTCTTCAATCTATTCCGTTTCCATGTCTCTCTCGCTCTCTCTCTCTTCAATCTATTCCGTTTCCATGTCTCTCTCTCTTCAATCTATTCCTTTTCCAAGTCTCTCTCTCTCTTTCTCTTCAATCTATTCAGTTTCTCTCTCTCTCTCTTTCTCTTCAATCTATTCCTTTTCTCTCTCTCTCTCTCTCTTCAATCTATTCCGATTCTCTCTCTCTCTCTCTCTCTCTTTCTCTTCAATCTATTCCGTTTCTCTCTCTCTCTCTTTCTCTTCAATCTATTCCGTTTCTCTCTCTCTCTTTCTCTTCAATCTATTCCGTTTCTCTCTCTCTCTCTTTCTCTTCAATCTATTCCGTTTATCTCTCTCTCTTCAATCTATTCCGTCTCTCTCTCTCTCTCTCTTCAATCTATTCCGTCTCTCTCTCTCTCTCTCTCTTCAATCTATTCCGTCTCTCTCTCTCTCTCTCTCTCTCTCTCTCTCTCTCTCTCTTTCTCATAATTATGTTCTTTTAGAAAGTGAGCAACAGCAACAGTCCACCTGGCCTATTCCCATGGATTGGATCTACCCACCTCACCTGCTGTCATTCCCTCTCAATCCATAATCACACCTGCCCTCACTCACTCCTCATTAGTCTCTCTCTCTCTTTCTCTCTCTCTCTCTCTCTCTCTTCCCTGGCCCCGCTTATCGCTGCTTGCAGCTATATTTATTATTATTATTATCATTACCAGAGACGGGAGCAAATTCGGCCGAATCTGCGCTGGAAATCGAGTGTGACCTGGCAGCTGGAGTCCCTGATGTGAGCGCACTGAGAGACCCCCCAAATCTGCGAGGAAACTGGGCATCAAGAGAAGCTTTGCGCACACGAGACACTTTGCTGGTCAGGTTCCCTGGCAGTATGAATATGGGTTCCCTGGCAGTATGAATATGTCCGCTGTGGAGTGATTAATTAAAAAGCAGAACAACACAAAATGTCACGAGGCCTTCTGGCTCACAAGTGCAGATAAAGTGTAGACAAAATATGTTTAAATGGATTTATTTGTGGCTTCCATAAGAAAATAGAACATTGCCTGTAGAAAACGAAATGTACTCATCTTTTTTGTTGCAGGCTGCTATTAACAATCTGTATGAACACAGCATATAGAAAAATTGAATATATGCAACACATGTGTTGCTATTAGCTGCACAGTAGCTTAATCTGAACACAGCATATATAGAAAATAGTAAAATAAATGCCAATAGGCATATATCCTATATGCTATGTCATTATGAAAGTTTACTGAGCCATTAATAATAGCATGGGCTATTATTACACAATAATCTTTTATAAGAACATAGCCTATAGAAAAATGTAATAAATGCTACACATTTGTTGTAGGCTATATTAATGGCACAGCAATCTTTCATACGAACATAGCATATAGGAACATAACACATTTTGCACTTTGGTTTTGTGGAAAACAGAATATATGCATATTTTTGTTGCATTAACGGCATAACAATCTTTTATATGAACACATTCATTGACATCCGTCAGTCTCGAGAGACCATGGAGTCGTGCCCCGGACAGTGGCTCCACTGCTCCTGGTGCAGTGTTGGGTGTGGCTGAACATACCTATGCGGGATTTACATTCCCTTCCGCACTTCACACAGGGGAAGACTGATGCTGGTCTGTCTGTCTGTCTGGCTTTTCGGCCTAATTTTTTCGCCTCAGTCTCTTCGCCACGGACTGCTGGGCAAGTGTCTCTTCGAACTTGAAGAGACCGTCCTGAATGATCCGTTTCCAAGCCGTTCGATCTAATGCTGCAGCTTCCCAGGTGTCCAGGTCGATGTTCAGGGCCTTAAGGTCTCTCTTGCAGATGTCTTTGTAGCGCAGTTTAGGTCTGCCTATAGGACGTTTTCCCTGAACTAATTCTCCATAGAGGAGATCCCTGGGAATCCGTTCATCATCCATCCTCACCACATGACCGAGCCAGCACATCCGTCTCTGTTTCAGAGTGCTGTACATGCTGGGGATTCCAGCACTCTCCAGGACGGTGTTGTTTGGCACTTTGTCTTGCCAGGTGATGTCCATAATGCGTCTAAGGCAGCACATGTGGAAGGCATTAAGTCTACGTTCCTGCCGAGCGTGTAATGTCCAGGACTCACTGCCATAGGAGGGTGCTCGTGACACATGCTCTGTAGACCTAGATCTTGGTTTGCTGTGTCAGCTTACTGTTGGTCCACACCCTGTTTGTAAGTCTGGACATGGTGGTAGCTGCCTTGCCGATGCGCTTGTTGAGCTCATGGTCAATACAGAGCGAGTCAGAGATTGTTGAACCCAGGTACACAAAGTCGTGGACAACCTCCAATACATAGTTGGCTATCCTGATGTTAGGTGGTGAGTCCACATCCTGTCCCATGACCTGTGTTTTTTTCAGGCTAATTGTAAGTCCGAAGTTGTGGCATGCCTCGCTGAAGCGGCTCATGAGCTGCTGTAACTATTCAGCTGAGTGGGTGGTGATTGCTCCATCATCTGCGAAGAGGAACTCTCTCAGGCGCTTCACCTGAACTTTGGACTTCGCATATAGAAAAATAAAATGTACGCAACACATTTGTTGTAGGCTATTATTAATGGCACACTAATCTTTTGATAAGAACATAGCTTATATGAAAATAAAACAGAAGATTATTGTGCCATTAATAACAGACAAATGCTATTAAGGCACAACAATCATTCAGAGCCTAAGGAAATGCTATTAAGGCACAACAATCATTCAGAGCCTAAGGAAAATAAACTATGTCTCTTTTGTTGAACAACAAACTCGTTTAACAAAATGTTTTCTCTGTTTACTTCAGAAAAACATAAGTAGGCCTACGGCCTATATAGCCTACATCATTTTGGAATTACGTATGCTTAGCGAGGATTATAACCCAATTCCTGCAGCAAGCTGGTACCTGCATGTTCGGGTGGGAATAATTGAGGAGGGGGGGGGGATAAGAATGCCCTGCCAAACTCTGCATCGTGTACGAATTGCTGGATCTGTAATTTGACCATTGACAGCTTTTGAGATGGTAGCCTTTTCAGTGGTTGTGCCAGGGCGGTCAGAAAAGATGAAACTTCATCGCGTTAATCTTCTCTGCGCCGCTGTCGCTCCTCATGACGCGCTATATCCCTTGCCTCCTTAGCGACGAAGTAGCGGTCCAACATATCTGTTGGAGCCGCCTCCTGTGCCCTTCTATTCCTATGGCCGTATGAGGTGCTTGGGCCTGGGGTGCTGCGTCCACTTTGGGTGCTTCTCGCGTCATCATCTCTGCCCTCATCTTCATTCTCATCATCAGAATCATCAACACCGGTGTCATTCGTGTCAATGTTGCTGTAAGATCTGAAACGGTGAAGTGATTAATTAAACCCGACGCATTAGGTAGCATATTATAGCGACAATTGTCAACAAGTAACCTTTCACAACCAATGAGTCTACCTACTATGAAGCCTACCTTCTGGGTTCTGTAGAGGCATCCAGGAACGCCAGGCTCTGCAGGTGTGTTCTTTTTGCCCCCCTGTCCGCTTTTCGTTTTGGTCCCCCCCTTCTTTTTATAGGTGTCACGGAGGTTACGCCACTGTGCCTTGAGCCTTTTCAGTACATCTAGTTGCACAAAACATATGACGGAGAAGCGAATATATAAGCAGGCTCATAAGAAAAAGACACAAGCAGAGATTTTGCCTAATAGGCTAGGCTACTAGTACCTACCTTCCGAAATGTCAATTCCCCTCCAAATGTTGTCCTTCAATTCGTCATCTTTGTATTCATTCAGCTCTTTGTCATAAAGCTCAGGGTGCTCGTAAACAAATGTTATGAGCCGGTGGTAACACTTTAGAATAACCATCCGTTATAAGTAGTTAATAGATCATTCATAAACTGTTAGTTAATGAGTTATTAATGACTTGTTAAGCATGTGTTAATAGCTAGTTAAGGATTAATAACAATGCCTTATAACTGCTTAATAGATCATTTATAAACCATTAGTTAATGAGTTATTAATGTTTTGTTAAATGTTTGTTAACAGCTAGTTAAGGAGTTGTAACCATGCCTTATAGATAGTTAATAGACTAGTAACAAACTATTAGTTCATGTGTTATCAATGACTTGTTAAATATGTTTTAATAGTATGTTAAGGATTTATAAATATGCCTTATAGATAGCTAATATATCACTCACAGAGTATTAGTTAACTGACTTATTAACTGTATGCAGATTATTTATAACTGTCTTATAAATGCCTTATAACTAGTTAATAGATCATTTATAAACCATTAGTTAATGAGTTACTAATGTCTTGTTAAATATTTGTTAACAGTTAGTTAAGGAGGTATAACTATCCCTTATAGATAATTTATATATTACTCACAAACTATTAGTTCATGACTTGTTAATAGCTTGTTAAATATTTACTACCTGTATGCTAATGATTCATAACTATGCCTTATATATGTTCAAAGGATTATGAACAAGCTATTAGTAAAACACTTACTAATGGCTAGTTAAGTATTTGTTAATAGTTCATATATGTTATTGGGTAGTTATTCTAAAGTTGCAACTATTCCTCATTTACTAACATGAGTTAAGTATTTGTTAATGGTTAATTTATGTTATTGGGTAGTTATTCTAAAGTTGCAACTACTCCTCATTTGCTAACATGAGTTAAGTATTTGTTAATGGTTAATATATGTTATTGGGTAGGTATTAGGGGTGTCACGAAACTCGATACGTATCGAAATCGAACCGAAAATGACGTTCGATGCAGTGTATCGAAATCAAAAGCCGTATCGCGATTCAAGGGTTAATTAAAAAAAATACTCCCGCGCATGCGCACATCCGATTGCACGTCCGGGTGAAGCCATGCTCGAGTCGCTGTTGTGTTTTTCCGTGCATCGCGCATGCGTGCTTACGACGGGGGAGAAAAAAAAGACATGCATTTCAGGTGATGTAGTGCAAAACCATGAAAACTGTATGAACTGTTGCGTTTATTAGTTAATGTAAATAATTCGTTTTTGTTTATTTGATGAAAAAGAGTAAGATTTATAATTTGGGAACACTTGTTAGCCTGTTAGCTACAATATTAGCATAGCTACAATTTTAGCACATGGTGTTGCTGTGGCCATACTGCTTACTGCAGAAGGCCTGCTATAAAGCTAAAGCTAATGTGTGTGCTGTATATCCACTGGATAAAGCTATATGTAATCTGGACTGTAGAGGCGGATTATGATGGGATTATGAAGGTATTCCTTTTGGTTATTTCTAATTACTGTATTATCGTTGATATGACTATTTCTTTATTTGCTGTTATTTTAGATGAATGCATTTGTTATTTTTGTACTGTTTTCTTTATTAATTAAAAATACATTGTTCATTATTTCATCTGTGGTATTTATTTTGTAAAATATTGAACAAGGTTGAGGTACCAAAATGAAATATGTCCACAGTATCACATCAAATATCTGTACCACCCATTTGCTGTTGTACAACAACATCTGGTATTAGTAGATGGGTATCAAATCATTAACAATTGATTTGTAAAAGGTAAGTTAAGTATTTGTTAATAGTTAGTAAATGAGGAGTAGTGGCAACTTTAGAATAACTACCCAATAACAGATATTAACCATTAACAAATACTTAACTCATGTTAGTAAATGAGGAGTAGTTGCAACTTTAGAATAACTACCCAATAACATAAATTAACCAATAACAGATACTTAACTCATGTTAGTAAATGAGGAGTAGTTGCAACTTTAGAATAACTACCCAATAACATAAATTAACCATTAACAAATACTTAACTCATGTTAGTAAATGAGGAATAGTTGCAACTTTAGAATAACTACCCAATAACATATATTAACTATTAACAAATACTTAACTAGCCATTAGTAAGTGTTTTACTATTAGCTTGTTCATAATCCTTTGAACATATATAAGGCATAGTTATGAATCATTAGCATCATTATCTCAGGTAATTTGTAAATATGTAGATAACTTGTCTGGCCTTCTGTTGCTCTCTTGTTTTTGATCTCCTTCCCACCTGCCCCCCACCCTCTTCTTCTCCCCCCCCCCCCCTCTTCTTTCTATGGAAACTAACGTTGCGATGGGAACGATGTACAAAAAAGAATTTCACCCACTTTTTTACCTTGTAAACCTGTGATGTGACAATAAAACTGATTCTGATTCTGATTCTGATACAGGTAGTAAATATTTAACAAGTTATTAACAAGTCATTAACTAATAGTTTGTGAGTAATATATAAATTATCTATAAGGGATAGTTATACCTCCTTAACTAACTGTTAACACATATTTAATAAGACATTAGTAACTCACTAACTAATGGTTTATAAATGATCTATTAACTAGTTATAATGCATTTATAAGACAGTTATAAATAATCTGCATACAGTTAATAAGTCAGTTAACTAATACTTAGCTATCTATAAGGCATATTTATAAATCCTTAACATACTATTAAAACATTTTTAACAAGTCATCAATAACTCATTAACTAATAGCTTGTTAGTAGTCTATTAACTATCTATAAGGCATGGTTACAACTCCTTAACTAGCTGTTAACAAACATTTAACAAAACATTAATAACTCATTGACTAATGGTTTATAAATGATCTATTAATCAGTCATAAGGCATTGTTATTAATTATTAACTAGCTATTAACAAATGATTAACAAGTCATTAATAATTCATTAACTAACAGTTTATGAATGATCTATTGACTACTTATAACGAATAGTTATTCTAAAGTGTTACCGAGCCGGTCAGCAGACGCCATTTTTGTCCTTTGTTTACGGCATGGCATGGGGTCAAATGTCAGGTGAGTGAACTTGATTTCTATTGGTCAATCAGTTTTTACCGCATGCGAAAGGACGCACAAATCGAACTGGGTTCGGTTGGGAAAAAAACACACCGCCGCAGCCACTTGCCGCACGGCAAATTCGGAGCCGTTGTGTATGAGGTCATAGAGAACCATGTGTTCTTTTTAAAAATTATATTGTGTGTTTCTTCCGTGCGAAAAATCGCACCCTGTCTGCAAAGGCCTTAACTGTATGCAGGAATCCCAGTAAACTCAAGTGCATTGCCTACAAGGAACCATCTGTGTTCCGTACAAGAACTCACGATACCCATCCGTCTTGCCTGACACATTGATTCAATGTGCTTCTGTCTGGTCCTCAGACGCCGCATTTACAGTATTTCTATGGGTTGGGTTCAAGCCCCCAGAACCCAGTGGTTGCATTGAAGTGCATTGGACATGCTGGCCATTCATAGGTACTGCAGTTCAAAACGGCTCATAATTGGTACACCCCTAGCATTAGTACACCCCTAGCTGTACTGTGATTGGCTGACTCTATTGGCTGACTCTATTCAGCACTGTGATTGGCTAGCGAGACACATGATGAAATTAATAACCTATAAACAGGGGCGTCACTACCGTCACGCAGACAATGTGGTTGCGTTGGGGCCCATGACGTTAGGGGCACCTCCCCACCCAGGAAAAAAATAAATAAATTATGTATTTAAAAAAAAATCACACCCAGTGTGAAGTGGGCGGTGTGGTCACAGTGGTCATCACAGTGATGGAAGTTCACTTAAAGAAAAGTTATATTGTGGACCAACCATTGTACATAAATGTGTTTTTTTTAAGTGCATAGTCCTATTTATAGGGCTATGCACATGTGTCATGTGTTCACTAGCCAATCACAGTCCTGAATAGTCCTGAATTGGCCACCATAGTGTACAATGGTGGCCAATCACGGTGCAGGGTTAGGGGGGTACAATGGTGGCCAATCACAGCGCAGGGTTGGGGGGGTACAATAGGTGGGGGGGTACAATGGTGGCCAATCACAGTGCAGCGAATGTCGATGTCCAAACCTCACATATAGGGGCGGTTTCACCGCCCAAAAATTATGAATTAAAAAAAAAATGGGTGTGCCCCTTAACATTGTTACAAAACCGTTGTTTATGTACCCGAAACCCGCGAAAATCAGAAACCACTAATAACCGCAAAGTTTTTGCGCGGGCACACATGCACGCGCGCTGTGCACGCGTGCATGCACGTTCATGAGGGCCCGCTGTGACCACCTCGCGTCGGGGCATACTGTTGCCTCGTTACGCGACTGCCTATAAATAGGACTATGCATGCACGCACAGGACACACATGCACGCGCGCTGCGCATGCACGCGCGCTGTGCGCGCGTGCATGCGCGTTCATGAGGGCCCGCTGTGACCACCTCGCGTCGGGGCATACTGTTGCCTCGTTACGCGACTGCCTATAAATAGGACTATGCACTTGAAAAAAACAAACGCGGAAGGAGGCGCGGCGAAGGAGGTTCGGCGAAGCCGCGCCTCCGACCAAGTGGAGCTTACTATGTATCCGTGCTCGGGTTGTGACTGTGTGTGTCTGTGTACAGCCGCGCCCCCATGTGACTCGAAACTCCGTGCTGAAATGCCAGCAGCTGCACTGCCTGTCTGCAGCCGCCAGAGTGCGCCAGAGTGCACTACTACAGTGTGGTTGAAATATAGCAGCCACAGTCAATCTGCGTTCGCTTCCAGCGTTCGCGCGTCTTACTTGTTTAAGTGAGCTTCCATCACTGTGATGACCACTGTGATGACCACACCGCCCACTTCACACTGGGTGTGATTTTTAACTATGGTTGGGTTGGGTTGGGTTGGAAAGATGTATGTAACATTTATTATTATTTCATGTGCTTTACTTAGAGTGGGCATATCAGGGCCCCCAGGAGACGCAAATCAGTGTTGTTAGGCAACGGTTTATGTTGTGTCTGACATCAGTGCATGTTGCGTTAGACACACCCCCGTCCTACATTAAACTTCAAACTCCCTTTTAACCATGTTAGATTTGATTCAACGATAGGGTCATACATATCCTGCACTCTCAGGGATCCGGGATGGATTTATACCACACTACCATGGCTTCCTCGACACATAAACAACAGAGCGAGCAGGCCGACGTGTTCACCGGCTTTCAGATGGCTTTCAAGTCATTTGCTACAGAGGCGATCCACGTTGGTCAAGAGCCAGAGCAATGGAAGTCCATGGCTGTAGTGCCACCCATCTCCCTTTCTACCACGTTCAAGCAGTTTGGACCAGGAAAACATGCCGGATTTGAATACAGTCGGAGTGGAAATCCTACAAGAAATTGTCTTGAGACGGCTGTGGCAGCCCTGGATGGAGCGAAACACTGCCTTGCTCTTGCCTCTGGGCTGGCGGCTACAATGACCATCACTCACTTGCTAAAGTCTGGAGATGGTATTGTGTGCATGGACGACGTGTATGGAGGCACCAATCGTTACTTCCAAAAGATTGCAGCTCCACTTGGCCTGGAGGTGGGTTTTGCCGATTGCACAAAACCTGAAAAGCTCAAGGCTGCTCTCAAGCCCAACACTAAGCTGGTGTGGATTGAGACCCCCACAAATCCCACCATGAAAGTTGTTGATATCAAGACCTGTGCTGAATTGGTTCATGAACACAACAAGGACATCGTTGTAGTAGTAGACAACACATTCATGTCTGCTTACTTCCAGCGCCCACTGGCTTTGGGAGCTGACATCTGCATGTATTCAGCCACCAAGTACATGAACGGTCACAGTGATGTGGTAATGGGCCTGGTTTCGGTTATACGGGAGGACCTATATGAGAGATTGAAATTTCTACAGAATGCCCTGGGAGCAGTGCCGTCTCCGTTTGACTGCTACCTGGTTAATCGAGGACTGAAGACGCTTCACCTGAGGATGGAGCAACACTTCAAGAACGCCATCGCTGCCGCTAAGTCCCTGGAATCGGACCCACGGGTGGACCGCGTCATCTTCCCAGGGTTGCCTTCACACCCTCAGCATGAGCTGATGAAGCAGCAGTGCACAGGCTGCCCTGGAATGATCACATTTTATATCAAGGGAAAACTGGAGCACGCCACCCTCTTTCTCAACAGCCTCAAGTTGTTTGCCGTCGCTGAGAGCCTTGGTGGTTATGAAAGTTTAGCAGAACATCCGGCTATTATGACCCACGCATCAGTGCCAGAGCAAGAGAGAATTGTCCTGGGGATCAGTGACACGCTGATCCGTCTGTCTGTGGGACTGGAGGATGAGGCAGACATCATTGAAGACTTGGATCAAGCTCTGAATGCTGCTCATCCAAAGAAGTAAAAATGTTAGGTCTTCGGGTCAGTGTTTGAACCTCTCAACAGCGCCAAGCAAAAGGCATCAGGTACCAGAACGATGGCATGTGGATCGATTGTATTTCAACACATAATATATATATATATATATATATATATATATATATATATATATATATATATATATATATATATAAGCTTGTGTAAAAAATAAGCAAAACTATATTATATTATAATTATGCTTCATTCTTTACACAATCTTTTAAATACGAAATTCGTCAGGCCATTCTTGATCGATCATGTTTTTAGCTGCGGTGGACTCGAAATCTTCTACTGCACCACTCGTCCTAGGATATAATAACATCATATAAAGGTAAGAAAAAGGCTAGTCCGGAATTCTCATATGTGCCGTATGGAGGATGGCAAAATCCCTAAAGACCTCCTCTGTGGAGAGCTCGCTTCAGGAAAGAGGCCACGAGGGCGGCCACAGCTACGATACAAAGACCTAAAAGCCACAAACATCGACACAACCACACGGGAAGCCTCAGCAAAAAACAGAGACACCTGGAGGCTTGAAACCCAGAAGGGGATGCAGAGGTTTGAGGAACACCTGCTGCTTCAGAGGGATGAGAAGAGGGCCCACAGAAGCACTACAAACCAGTCTGAAAGACCTACTACAGTACCTCCTTCATATGTGAGCAGTGGCAGAAAGACTGCCACTCCCGTATTGGACTCTACAGTCACAAGAGTAGCAGATCCAGCACTGCAGTGGGAAACCAGAAGCGCTGATCCAATGGTCCTATGGGTCTTCGGAAGCTGACGAGGGTCCCCCAGGGGCCACATGCGCAAATCGGTGTTGTTAAGCCCATGAGTGGAGATGTGTCAGAGCTAGGGGTGTCACGATACGCCTAATCCACGATTCGATTCGACTTTCGATTTTAAGGTCACGATTCGATTCAATTTTCGATACGATACGGAGGAGTGAGTGAGGGCAGGTGTGATTATGGATTGAGAGGGAGTGACAGCAGGTGAGGTGGGTGGATCCAATCCATGGGAATAGGCCAGGGGGAGTGTTGCACACTAGGATGACTATTCTACAAGAACATATGTCAGAAAATTGACAAACAAATACTGTCAAAATGCCATTTCATCTTGTCTTTAAAAGGTGAACATGCATTAATTAACAAAGTCATGATTTTTGTTCAGTAAATTATATTTGGACTGGTTAAATTGGGGTTTGAACCAGGGACCTACAGACTTGCAGGTAGACAGTGTACTGACTGAGCCATTGGATAGACAGAATTGGATTTCATGTGTGGTAAGTTATCATACAGCATGGATTGCTTATTATATATCTACAAGCTCATAACGCGTCACATTGTAGACCGGCTGTATGTGGTTACTGTAGGTGTTGTATTAATAATTACATCCGCAAAGTAACAAGTAACTAAAGCTGTCATTATGCTGTAATTGTAGTAGAGTAGAAGTAACACAAATGAAAAGTAAAGTAAAAGTACCTAAACATTGTACTGTGCATTGTAATCACTTGTATTGGTACTTGAGTAAATGTAAATAGTTACTTTTCAGCACCATTGAGGAGCCAATGACTGACAGGCCCTAGGTATCACCAGGTGCACTGATTGCTAGAGTGCAGAGGGACATGGGTTGATATTAATGCTCTTAACTCAAAATGTATATATCACACAGCTTAGATTTGTTTTTGATTAAATCGGAGAGTGATGTAAAAAAAAAATCTGTAGTGTAAAAGTTGCACGTTCATATAATGTCAATGTATATTGTTTCTTGTGTCTGGGTAGCTCTGTTGGAAGAGCTCTTGACTCTGAACCGCAAGGTCATGGGATCGAATCCTGGCAAAAGCAACACAGCATGTGAGTAATTTAGTTCCCTGGTGTATAGAGCATTGTTACAGGTATAGACTCATGTGTTCGTTAATGTTGCTACCCTTTAAATGGCCATGGCCAATAACGTGGCATCGGGCGCTTAAAGTTAAATATTTGAAAAACTACACATTATTTCAAAGAAAAAGCCACCAGGCCACTAATGAGTTGTGAGTGAAGACAGGTGTGATTGGTGATGAGTGAGAGCAGGTGAGAGGGGTGGATCCAATCCATGGGAATAGGGGGAAGGTTGCTGACTAGATGACTCTTTTCTACACCCACCCTCACCAACCTTAACCTCAGTAAAACAACGACCTAACCTCAAGAAACACTTTGTAAAACTAAGAATTCCAAATGATGATCACCTCAACGCATTGTTGGGGACAGGGATCGAACCAGCAACCTATGGATTCACAGGCTGCCTCTTTTCTCATTGAGCTAGAAATATGGCCTCCTTCATGGTGTCTGTTGATATCTATAGGTTTTCCCGTCCGTTATGAACCAAGCCTCTGTTTCGCTAACTACTCTAGATCACTGGTTCACAAAACATTTACCAATAACGTCTTTTTGTCTTCTCTGAATGGTAACTAGTGAAAATAGTCGATCTACAAGCTCACAACGCGTTGCTATCTGAAAAGTTGTGAGATTGTAGATCGGCTATTTTCACAATAAAGTATGTCATACATAAAAAACAACTACTCTCAAAAAAGCATTTCATGTTATTTTTAAAAAATTGCACATGTCTTAATTAACAGGGTCATGTTTTGTACAATGTAATTTAATTGTAAACTGTAATGAGTGGGGTTTGAACCGGGGACCTTCAGAACAAGAGGCTAACATTTTACTGATTGAGCTATTCAATCCACAGCCTAAGTCAGTGAGAAAGGAGAATCCAAAAAAAAACTACCCTCAAATAAGCGTTTCATGTTATATTTAACAATTGCACATTTATTCATTGATAGAGTCATGTTGTGTGCAATGCAATTGAGATGAAGTCTGCATGAGGTGGGACTCTATCCGCCGACCCTGTGGTCTCAAGGCAGATGATTAAGCAATCAAGCCATTGAACCAACAGACCTGAACTGGTGAAAAAGGAGCTCACACATTTGACACAGTTTCACGCAAATTGCTCAGAAATCCTGGGTTTAAAGGTTTTTCAAACTGCTCAATATGGCGTAAAATCTAAGGGCGGAGCTTACTGGTCAAAGTGATAGATGTGTTCCTCATGAGTCAAGGCACATTTGTAAGCAAGTTTCACGGCTGTCGGCCAAACGAGGCATGACTTTTGCCTGTTTAAAGTTTGCATTTAAAAAAAATTGCTATAGCGCCCCCCTTTGACCAATTGGAGATTAGTTTCAGTGATATTTGGAATGACCCTCTACATTACTGCAAAGTTTCAAACAAATGTGAGTCTGCATGTATGTGTTAGGAGCAGATGAATAATTGTCATAAAACTGCAATATTCATTGGCTCATAAAAGCTTAACGTTTTCACTTAGAAAAAATGCACTCCCATAAATCTGTTGGTATAGGTCCAAAGTTCATGTGTAAAATGTTTCGTGCAGATTGCTCAAAAATCCCAGGAGGAGTTTGACTTTAACTGCTTTTCATATAATTCAAAATGGTGGGAGATCTAAAGGTCAGAGGTCAAAAGTCAGTGTGAAAGTTGTTAGGCATGAGGAGACGCATG
The DNA here is from genome assembly GCF_963280865.1 of Gymnoscopelus braueri. Classification (NCBI taxonomy): domain Eukaryota; kingdom Metazoa; phylum Chordata; class Actinopteri; order Myctophiformes; family Myctophidae; genus Gymnoscopelus; species Gymnoscopelus braueri. The sequence continues at coordinate 50,172,178 of NC_137621.1, read as the reverse complement.
TGTGTATCGAAGTTTCATGGCTGTAGGTCAAACCGGGCATGAGTTGTACCTGTTCAAAGTTGGCATTTTCAATTGAGTGCTACAGCGCCACCCTTTGGCCAATGGTTTTGAGTTTCGGGTCTTCGCCATTTGGCATAGCCCTCTACCATATTGCCGAGTTTCGTAAAAAGCGTATGCACGGTTAGGCCAGAACTGAAAAAACGGCAGAAGAACACGAAAGCCAAGGAATGCAATAAGGCTTCGAGCCTGATAGGCCTCGAAACCTTAATGAGAATAACAAAAAGGGTTTTATGCCCTTACAACAACTGTCATTTTCAGATTCTTCTTTAAGATGAGTTAACAACAACATTCTTGTGAAGCTCTATAACTAAATAAAATCTAAATACAAAGTTGAACATGAAAGAAAAAAGGATCCAAAGACAACTGTTATTTGGCTACATGTTCTTAAACTTCTTAAAGTATGTTCACATTGTTTGAACAGGTAAGAGCTTTAACGTACAAGAAATGTGAATAATAAGCTAAGCCAGGGGTCTTCAACAAGGGGTCCGGGACCCCTAGGGGGTCCTCAGAGTTACAACAGGGGGTCGATCTACAACGCCACAACGCTCACAACGCCTCGCGCTGCGAGGCGTTGTGAGCTTGTAGATCGGCTATTTTTGGCAAAGAGGTATAGGTGTAGAGGGGAAAAAGAGAAGATTATGATATCTTAGGATGAATGGTACAGTAGAAAAAATTCATAACTCCACCCCTGGTCCGCCACAGCTTAAAAGGTGCGCGGATAGGCATTAGGTTAGATCACATATTTTAATAGCTTTTTTTTTTTTTTTTTTTTGAGATCTGACGTGCATAGTGACAGAACACTGTCCAAAAAAAACAAAAAAACAAGTCTCGCTAGACGAGATTGAAATCTCGAGATTTCAGTATCATCTAGCGAGACTTAGATTTTTTTTTTTTTTTTTTTTTGGTTGTTCTCCTTTTTAAATTCTCCTTTAAAGGAAGCGGGAGGGTTTTCCAATTCTTCCGTTTGTGTATTATCATCATTACCATCGCTGGCTTCAGCAGTGGCCATGGTGAAATGTAAAGTACAGACGCAACGCTACAGCTTTCTCTCTCTCTGTCTCCTCCTAACTCCCCTGTGGTGTGTGTGGGTTTGTCCTGTCGTCTTTTTTTTCCTCCCCCGGAAAAACAATAACAGCGGCTCGAGCATGGCTTCACTCGGACGTGCAATCGGATGTGCGCATGCACGGGAGTGCTTTTTTTAAATTAACCCTTGAATCGCGATACAGCTTTTGATTTCGATACACTGTATCGAACGTAATTTTTATGCACTACTAAACACTGTGTACATGGGGGGAACATACTTTGGTCTGGGGATATAGACGGACCAGTTCAGAGGTTGCACCAGTTCTGGTGTGGAGATTGAATGGAGGGATTTTTTGTCAACAAAGAGAGTTGAATGGAATCCATGTCACTGTGTTTCATTTTGATTGATTGATTGATTGATTGAATACTGAAATAACACGGTTATTACAGTCAAAGGTTATGCTGAAGGGATAACACAAAAAGCCTCAGGGGCCTGTTTCCATTGCGATCCATTGTACTCTATGAATCAGTAATATAATAATACAAACAATACGATACAGATAGAACGCAACGTATGCCCTCTTGAACTGGATTTCTTTTAGGTTAGTTTTGAGTTTGGGTAGGGAGTCGAGAGAGTCGAGACCCTTTATGTATTTTTGTAGGTCATCCCACATTTTGGTGGCAACACAGTATAGAATTTTGGGGGAACGAGGTCAGATGTTCTCCTTCTGTTATGCCCATGGGCATCACTCCCTCAGTGAAGTAATTCAACAGGTAGGCCTATATGGGCACTGTTCCACCCATGTCTATAAATATAAATTAAGCAAATATTATTACGCATTACACTACTATGACTGTGGGTAATCCTAAATTGGCCCCTTGAGCTTTGAAGGAGAGTTTGTGAGGAGAGTGTGTGACTGGTAAAATGTCACAAAGATTTCTCACTAATTTCATCCAAAGTTCCTGGCTTCATCACATCTTCCAACCAGGAGTCGCGCTAGGATTTTATTCTGCCGGTCCCAATGTCCGGCATGATTAAAAATGATCTGATCTGATAAAAATAACGGTCATAGATATGTTTAAGCATTAATGACAAGCAGGTGCGTGAATGCAGCCTAACACTTACAGCATGATATTTTGGATTGAACTGTTTGAACATAATTAGTAATATACACCTTTTATAGCAGGGTCATCTTGCATAAATACATTAATTACATTTGATTTGCGCATTTATTTCTCAACATTCCGTTGCGTTTGAACATATTTCCTTCAGAAAAACAAACAATCAAAGGGTAGCCTACTGTACAGAAATGGGTACTTAGAGGCTCAGCTGAGTCGTTAAGGCAATACATTACAGGCTATATACTCACAGGTTATACTGTAATAGATAGGCAGGGGGTGCAGTCCCTGCGTCTGGTTAGGACAGCTTTTGGGGAAAGTTGATGAAGCATGTGGGAATCTTGTCTCCTCATAGAGATATTCCATTCAACGTTTTAACTTGTCCACCTTTATGATTAGCATTGTGTTTCATCTGGATGCGACAGTGTGGATAGCTTTTGTGAAGCATCCGTGTTTGTTTGATGTTTGTTATTAATTCGTGGTTGGACAACATGCCAACTTTACTCACAAGTGCCCTCTCATTTAAAAGTGTCTGTGACGGATTCTAACTAATGATACAACTTGTTTTGACTGTTCAATACACAACTTAATAACCGTGCGGACCGGCCGGCGATCTCACATTTAGAATGCCGACAACATAACTCTAGTATACATGTACGCGACAACTTATCAACAACTCTCCTGTTCCGGTCTCACCTTCACAATAAAGTGTCTCCCGTTTACCTCCCAATGCAGCACATTTTACACAGGTTATTATTAACAGGAAATAGGTGTAACTTAACCATGAAGTTAGGACTTAGCAGCGTGTGTGTGAGACAGAGAGAGAGAGAGAGAGAGAGAGAGAGAGAGAGAGAGAGAGAGAGAGAGAGAGAGAGAGAGAGAGAGTGAGAGTGAGTGAGAGTGAGAGTGAGATATTTGCGGTGATATTATAATGACGTGTCATTGTCAACCGGTCAGGATGTCCGGAGAGATTTATATTTTTTGGTCTTTGTCATAAAATATCGGTCAAAACCGGCAATTACCGGTCTAACGCGACCTCTGCTTCAAACGCTCCAAAACCTGTGCCAAGCTTGGGTCATCAGAGTCCAGAAATCAAAAGATTCTTACAACTTTCTCCATATTTGCTCCAGAAGGTCATCTTGACAGTCTTCTTGTATCCTGTCTCCTGGTCAAAGGTGTGGCATGTCTTGAAAGGGGGAGTGTACAGGTGCAAACTGGTAGCACACTTTGTATCGCTAACATTTTGCACCCGATGCAAGCCAATGGAGTCGTCAATGTAAGTCACACTGTTTTCCTTTAGGATACTCTCTGACGTCTGCATCATGACAGAATTACACTCGGGCAACTTAAAATGTGTCTCCTTCAGTTCGCCCTCCAGCATTTTCATGAAACAGCGGGAGTCTGGATGGTCATGGATACCACTGCGATGACCCTTTCCCCAGCACAGAATCATGAGATTGAACTTCTTATTCCCTTCATACACCAAGTTCCTTGTGTACCTGTACTGGTCAAAATTGGAATATCTGTTCCAATCCTTTGGCTTGCTCTCATATGATTCCATTATTTGCTTAACATCTGCCACATTTACATTGTCACTTTCAAAAATAGCATGCAACGTCTCGATCAGGTCATCCAGAGTTCCTGGCTTCATCACTTTGGTTTGCCCCATGACTGTGCCGTTCTGATATACTTTGTCCACCTCCTCTCCTTTCACCACATCTTCAGATGTGACTTCATCGGTGGTCCTATGCTTTAGGTCTTGTGCAGAAGGCAGGGGCTGGTCCAACATCTTCAGATCAGGGTGCTGGGGAAGGTTGTAGAGTTGACAAAGGTCACAGATGAGCTTCTTTAGCTGCTGCAAAAGCAGGTTATTGCCTCTGCTCACATCTTCCAAACGCTTCAAAACCTGTGCCAAGCTCGGGTCATCAGAGTCAACCAGCCATATTGCAGGCGTAGAGGGGTAGGATTCGGTTATGTTGCAGTGGATAGTCAACAGTTTGTCTCCGGTCACGCTGAACTGGCAGCTCAGCTTGTCAGGCTTCTGGTCAATAATCCTGAAGCGTTCATGATTTCGATCAAAAATAGTCTCCAAAAACTTAAATTCAGCATTTAGCACTGACTTCGACATCTTTAAATCATCTTAATCTCTACTTCTGTTCTTGCATAACTCAAAGACTAACTGAACGACTGACAGCTGTGTTGCTGTGATCTGCCTTTTAAATATCATATTACATCATGATGACATCAGAATCAGGTTTATTGTCACATCACAGGTTTACAAAGTAAAACAGTGGGCAAATTTTCTTTCGTACATCGTTCCCATCACATCTAGTCATGACACGTGCAACCTATATTCAAGCAGCTCAACAATGTGATGTCATATTGTCGTCAAAGTTTGGTCAGATTTGTTCGAAATGTCCGGCATCTTGTTTTCGTCCACCCTAGACTTAAATTAAATTGATTTAGTGAAGTGAAAATTAATCGCGAGTTGGCTCGTAACGTCAGTGTTGCAATAGAATTGTCATCTAAATTGTTATCTGTGCTTTGTAGTATAACTTTGTTATCTTTTTCATAATTTTTCATTCTAGACAGGAACATTTCTTATAATTATTGTTATTGTTACAGGTAAAGTAGTACACGGATTCACTGGGTCATCAAATTATAAATGTAAATTATAATTGATTATTACTACTAAAATATTATATTATAAGAGAGTACTTTAGCACCTAATATTAGAAAGCTTACAAACTATTCCAAACCTTTATTTCTACAAGCTTACAACACCAACACATTAACCCATTTATAGGCTACTGGGTTGTGGGACATGTGTGCTCCAAGGCCCTTATTTATCAAATATTTCCAAGTGAAATACAAGCAATTAAAATCAAGCCATTTACAATATATATTATATATATATTTACAATGTTATAAGTTAAAATCTTAACTCATTGAGTGCCAGAATTAATGTATTAATTAAGTCAGCCCTTCATTCTTTAGTTATTGGCTGTTGAATATAGATTGTTCACGCCAAAAACACAGAAAAAAAACAAGAAAGCAGAGAAAAAGTATATTTTTAACATTTGATTGGACGGGGCTGGGTTGGTTGTGATCACATTATTTCTGGATCTACTCTTCTCCAGAAGTCATAGGATCACTCATAGTTTGGGGAACAGCGCCATCTAGCGTAAACACGGTTTGGACGGGTTACACGTCAATGGCACTGAATTAGTTAATCATTCACCCATATAAACAAGTGCTAACAGTCATGCAGGTCTATACTGGCTCTGTTAAGACATACGAGAAAGGATTACATGCGGAAAGGATTTAGCTGGAATATTTTCAGGAAAATACCTTCTTCAGTGAGGTCTCTCAACGTGAGTAGCCTACAGTCCCACAGTAGGCTACTACGTCCTTCTGAGGATATAGGCTATGCAACATCGGTTAAGGATATAACCGATATAAGCGAAGGAGCTCTTCTTCATGTGGTATCTGATGACTGAAGGCTACAAGAAATATGAAATTATGATTTAAGTACATTGGTTTACTACTAAATTGCAGGCCGGGTAAATACTAAAGAAAATCACACGCCTGATATATCAATGACTAGGTGTGACACTGTTTTACACTTTCTATGGTAAGACAATAAAAGACAGATAGAATCAATTTAAATGTATGGAAATAGCCTTTTGTGTGAACAGACGTCCCAGTGGGAAACCTCTTTGAAGCAGGGGCCACTGGTGGCAACTATCGGCTCTGGAATGCAAGGCAGATGAAGTCTTTTGTCTGAGTTCCAGAGTCAATAGGCAGCTGCTGAACCATTTGACGTGAAGTACCTCACCTGTTTGAAGTATTTTAAACCTCTAGCTAATTGCTAGAGTTATACAGTACTAATAATTGAATCTAATGTGAAAACATAATGATATTCTGATATGAAACCTAGAACTTGTTGAATACACACACAGGATACATTGTACTAAGGATTTTCTACTCATACTGCTTAATAAAACTGGATTAAAGATTCACAGATTAAATAATCAACGAAGTTCACATACTGAATAGTAACCACCTAACTCTCTTTAAGTTCTTCTCATAGTAATTACATGCTGGCACACGGGAAAACTCTGAAGTGAGCTTATATTTTAATAAGACTTTATGAGTGTAACTTTGGGTTGCAATGATTTAATGAAATAACCTTTGGTCTTATTTTAATGTGTGTAATATATTGAATGTAGATAATTGATTGAAGCTATGTTTAATTAATGAAATGAAGGGACAAATGTACTAATCATAATACATGCTAAGGATTAAAAACAGTTGCATTTGCATTCAACACGCAACCGCTGCTACAGAGAGACAGGGTCTCTGTGATTGGCCGAGAATCATGTCACTAAGAGGCGGGGTTTTGGATCAACCCCGGATACAGTAACATGTGAGAACAGTATATATGCAGTAGCTTTGCTTAATTCATGGCGCAATACAACATTTGGAAATCGTGTATCTGTTCGCCATTTCTGACAATAAAACATTGTTTGGAAAACGACTCCCTCGGACTCTAAGCTTGTGAATTATTTCCACCAAAGAGAAACATTTCTGCTTCCGTCTTTTAAACGGGCTCAAGTTACGACATTTATTGGCGAGACAGCTAGGCCCTTTGCTGCTGGAACACGGGACATTTCTACAAAGTTTTCGTTGAAGGTATGTGTGAATTGTACCTTTAATGTTAAAACTTTGTCCGTGTTTATGGCGGTTAGTTAAAAAAAAACCTCGAGCCATTTTTTTTGTTCCGGCGGAAATGAATGTATTCTCTGGGTGGTTTTTAAGTTGCAAGCTCGCAGTCCTTCTGGAATCCGCTGTGTTTTCAGACGGCATTGGTGAGACGTGCACTTTAACACGCACTTAGAGTAACAAAGCGTTAAAGTGTGTGTTTCACCGTCTCCGTGTGCCACAGAAAAATGTTCGATCTCTTCACGGGAGTTCAAGCCGTGTCTGGGTTAAACTGCATTTCGAATAGTATAGATGGACTTTTGATTTGTCGTGGTACATTAAGCGTTTAATTTCTTTCTAGGGGTTCAAGCTAGACATTAATTACATGTAGGATTCGGATCAGAAAGTGTAAAAAGCACATCTGGTTCATGAGGACCCTTGTGATAAAATAGGCTCCTGTAACAATAGATCTCATTATTGGTGTCTGGCCTTGCTCGCCACGATATACATGAGCGCACCAGATAGTAACCCTAAAAAGAAACTATCTGGTTCGGTAAGAATTCTATTTGATGAGTAACGTCGGTGGCACTTAAATTGGATCCTTTTAGTTATGATGAAGTATACTGGTTCTGAGCCGCGGGGTGGATTTTGGCTTATAGTTGAGACCCATTTCATGTGATATGCATATGTTTCAAACGACTTGCTTTGTGATAGGGTCTCAAGTATGACTTTAAAATTCTACTTAGCTGCTTATATGTATTTTTGTGTAAATAGAAGCTGTGTTATATGATGTTTTTTTTCTCTTCTTCTTTTTCTTTTTGTAGAATTGGGGCTGTTTTCTGTCGAGGCCGTGGCGACACGGGACGGGACGCTGTTCCTTTGTTCGCGACGTGTTCTGGGCTGATATCAACAGGTCCATTCCTACTACCTAATTCAGGTTTGAGAAAGCTTCATACACAATTACACTGGTTCATGTAAAGACTGATTTGTTGTATTTGTCTAGTTCTAACTGCATACACATGTGTTAAGGTTAATTCTAGTACACGCTTATTTTTAAATACTGATTACTCCCCGTTCCAGACAGCTAATGACTGTTTCAGAACGGATTTTTCTGTCCTCTCTTCTATCAATTTTCTAAACCTGCTGTCGTTAAACTGCATGCGTCTCAGCTAATGCTGTTTCGTAGGCCTACATTGTTGTGTTAACCTTTTTTCCCAACTTTAACCTTTCTTCCCATCTAATGATTTTATTCCCAAGCTAACTTTTTCTTCCTATAACGATTTTTTTCCCAAAGCTAATTTTCTTCCCTTTAACGTTTTATTCTTTCCCACATAGTGTGTTCTGTTTTATATACTGTTCTGTGATAGTGGAAAGATAATTTCGGACCTTGTCCGTTTTGAGGGACAGCTTCCTTTGTATTCTGCTCATCCCTTCTTTGTTTAGTTAAAACGGTTGAGAGCCCGCTGGACGGATTCTTTATCTAACTTTTCGTTGTTTGGTGAGCTAGTATAACAGAGGTTTAACTTCATTCTATTGTTGTGGTTTCCTGGATTACTGTATCATAAAGTCCGGTCCGTGGATGCGTTAGAACGTCACAGACGCATTGACTCCATTTTTGAGTCGCTGATTGGCCTTTTGCTGTCACGTGACTGTGGCGTTGTACTGCATTGACGGACCGGGTGGCCATTGGTCCGTGGTTCTGTATTCCAGGAAGTAGGCTACAGCTTTGTAGTTCACAGGCGAACATATTTGTAGTTTCTTTTTTCTTTGCGTGTCTGCATGGCCGTTTGAAACCCTTGTGTTTCGTGAGTTTATTTTCTCTAGTGGATAGAGATATAAGTCTTTCTCTTTGCTTCTTTTTCATTCTTTCTTAAACCTAAGATCTTTTAACTGTTTTCTTTGTTTCTTACCTTGATGGTTTTTCCACGAATGCTGTTTGTGTTTATGGATTTAACCATTGAAGGCTTTCTGATAGAGTACTGATTGAATAGTTTGAATTATAAACGTAATGATTTTGTATGCCATTTTTCTACTTTCATAAATAGCACTGTATGATACGTTTGGTTGATTATTGTGCTATCTTGGCGGTAGTTTAAATTAGGCAATTGCTTTGATTTAAAAAAAAAAAAAAATAATTTTTTTTTTTAAATACTTTAGAATATTTTACATTCTTCTGCTGGATGATTGTGTGTGATTGGTTTTAGTACATTGGTTTGTTTGATTGACACATCTTGTATGTATGTGTGTCTGATAGTATACTTATTTCTTTCCTTTTTTTTGAAAAAGAAAGAAGGGGGGAGTGGAGTATTATTCTCAGACCTTTAAATTGTTGTAAAAAATCTTTTCTTAAAAAACTGTGTTGTGGGAGGGAAATAGAATCTGGGGGAGACTGCCTTGTACAAATACAGGTACAGCCTTAGAAACCCGGGTTGTTTTTCCTTTTTACTACACAGTAGAATAGCCAAATTGTTGCTAATGGATATGATTTAGACGTGTACCAGTTTAAATCAAGAGAAGGCTGAATATTTGGGGGGTGGGGTTGGAAATTCATTTCCCTTCCTTATTAAAATAGGGACACGTAAAATTCCTCTCATCTACTCTCCTGAATAAGTAGCTTTGAATAGTTTGGAGATTTTAATAGGAGTAAAACTGTAATGTCAGGTTCCTAGTTTATCAAGTACCACGAGTATATTGAATTGTTTCTGCTTTATATTTTGCATTTGTTATGGCTTTGTAGTTATTTGCGACATATAAACCACACACACATGTGAATATACTTGTTCATACAACTTTGCTTTTATTCAAATAAATTGCAGACACATATAAAATTGGTAAATGGTCTACACGTATTTGACGTGAGACTACACATTTCTGAAATATTTTTACTGTTCACCACTGCTGTACATAGATTTTTGGGAGCTGATATAGTCCTTTTTGGGGCTGGCAAAATTTGAAATCTGTGCTTGAACCTATCAAATTGCAAAGTATAGCTTGGTGACACGTATCCGCAGTGTTGCAATAATTTGGACTACTTGGAGACAAAATATATACAGAATTCTTAGGAAATTGGCATTTGAAGTACATCTTTGTAGTTTTGTAAAATCGTGACCTTGTAGTTCGGGGAAAATGGAAAGCTCTGGGATTTTGGCTGTTGTTTCAACAACTACCCCTGCAGGAATCGTACAACAGAATAATCCGTTATGTAAGAACATTGAAAAGATTTCTAAAAAATTTAACAAACGCTGGCCATCATTGCAGCTACTACAATTGAAACCATGGCCAATCACAGGTACCTTTGACATACAAATCATTAAAACAATGCAGATTCTTGTCAGTACATATAGGACCGATCAAAAAACAGGCAGGAAAGGAAAAAGGAGAAGTGAGAAAAGAGTGCATGAACAAGAAGTGTTGAGCTTGTTCCTTAAAGAAGGTCAGATACTTAGCCAGGCCCTCACAGAGATTCTCCAGTCGGAAATAGCTACTGCAATTGAATTGAATAATCAAGAAGGAGCTAAGGCTGTCCCATTTTCCCACCTGTTACCCCCTCCATATAGAGAAGAGACCCCCAGAACAGCCACATTTCCATCTTTTTCCCCTGTGCCAGCAGCCACATTTCCATCTTTTTCCCCTGTGCCAGCAGCCACAATTCCATCTTTTTCCCCTGTGCCAGTCTGCCCCGTGACCACTGAATCCATCACTGCCAGAACCCCAAACGTAGATCCCATCTTGCCTGTCCTGTATGTTGAGGCCAAGATACAGATGGAGTCAGATTCGAAAATAACATACAGAGACAGTGATGAAAAAGAGCCTCAAATCTCTGGGGAAAAGACCAAGAAGAAGAAACAGAAGAGGAAGAATTTGGATTATAGATCATGGAGGACCACGGATATGATAGACATTATAGCGAAACTCCCACACCTGCAAGATGGAGCTTTTCCATGGCTCTCAAAGTTTGAGGAAATTCTGGTGGGGACTCCATTAGCGATGGGAGACTTTAAAGAGCTGATCTTGACGATCAGTGGATGCCATGTTCTGGAAGATGTCCTGAGCAAAGCGGGACTGGACAGGTACAATTCAACCGGTCAGTATGACAGAGAACTTTTCTCAGCCCACAAGAGGGCTGTGTGGCGTGCCCTCAAAAACTTGTTTCCTAACTAACGCCCACCCGGACAGTATCATTATAGACCCCCTAAGCCCCACTGAAAACCCAAGAACTTACAAAACCAGAGCATACAACCAGTGGCGTGACATCACTGGGAAGGACGCAGACAAGTTCCAGTTGGAACAAGCCCTGGTGAGAGCATGGCTTGCCTCCTTCTATGCGGGAGAAAATGGAGTCAATTGTGGGGCTTGCCAAGCAGATGCTGAAATATTAAGGAAAATAAACAAAGTCAGACGAGCAACAGTACCTCCTGCACCCCGACAGCCCACAAACTTCACACCACGAAACTTCCAGTACGATACACAGCACACCAATTCCCAAGCCCCCGCTCCATATTCAACCCAGGCCCAGCAGGGTACGCAGTCCTGGGACGAAGGGATGCCCGGATTTGAAGAGACAGGCGGAAGGAGGCCTTACAATTACACAGGTTGCTTTTACTGTAAGTCAATGGATCATTTGGCTTGTCGCTGTCCCGAAAAGCCCACGCGGTTTTCCCGATCCTCAGCCCCTGACTCAGGAAGAAAGACATATACCACACAAAGTTCTGGACCACAGGGGCCTGTGAATCCCTACCGAGGTCCCCAAACAGGAGGTTTCGAATGACTATGCCCTGATGAATTCGAAGTGAGGTGCGAACAGCTGGTGATGTCGCATGCCAGATTAGGATCCCACAGTGTGGGTAAAGTTGAACTGAAGGCCAACTCACTTAATTAAAATACTTCAAAGATGCCAGCACCGCGGACACTACAGGATGGAGGGAAAACACACCTCAATTCAAGTTGCATAATTCTTGGTCCCCAAGGAGCTGCCATGAAAATAGATAGACATTGTTGAAACAAACCCCAGAAACCTCGTGGTCCCAGCACAGCACAGATATTGGCCTTGTCAAATCTGCACAACCGGTGACTGTGACTCTCAGAGCAGGTACCACGCCCCCTTGGAGAAATCAATATCACCTCAAGGACGCTGCAATTGAAGGCATCGAGTCCCAGATAAGGGGTCTAACACAAGCAGGAGTGTTACAAAAAACAAAAGACCCCATCAGCAACATGCCCCTTCTACCAGTTAAGAAACCTGACAACTCATACCGTTTAGTACATGACCTTAGGGCCATAAATGACATTGTTGTAGCATCCACAGCCGAGGTCCCGGACCCACACATCCTGCTTTGTGATATCCCACCCACAGCCACTTGCTTCACAGTCCTGGATTTGACAGGAGCCTTTTTTAGTGTCCCACTAGAGGAGGCCAGTCAGGGATATTTTGGTTTTACTTTCAAAAGAGAACACTTCACTTACAAACGTTTGCCCCAGGGCTATAAACATTCTCCTCATATTTTTAACAAAGTTTTAAAAGAGGATTTAGCTGATGTAGGTGAGCTAATGGACAGCACAGTCCTCCATTATGTAGATGATCTCATTATTTGTTCAAAAGACAGGGAAACATGTCATAAAGATTCAATTTTGAAATTTCTAGGTCTAGTACAATTTTCAGCTCCATGGATACACCACGATAACGGGCCCCCTTAGAAGTTTAATAACAGACACAGTCTCAGATAGATTGGAGGCTCCAGTGACCTGGACAGAACAGGCACTACAATCATTTGTGTACTTAAAGGAAAAATTGATGGAAGCGCCAGCACTGGCACTGCCGGATTATTCAAAACAATTTCTGTTGTACTTTTCTTCGTCAGCCGAGTGTACACATGCCACAGCTATCTTGACCCAGACTACAGTGGTTAACGGTAAACCCCAGCCGGTAGCTTACTACTCTGTTAAGTACTCAGATGTAGAGATGGGACTTACACCATGCTACAGGGCATTAGCGGGAACATGTTCAATGTATGAAAAGGCTTCAGCTATAACTATGGGTTATCCTGTAACTATCTTCGTTTCTTGTGACATTAAGAATCTTTTGCAGCGGGGCAAGTACTCTTTGACTGCGCCCAGAATCAGGGATGAGGTTAGGAGGTAGGCTCTCCAATCCCTTGTCCCTAACAGGCGACGGTGGGACCGCAAGGTTCCGAGGACACGTTAAAATTATTCTATAGTGCTGGGGAGGTACTGAAGGCCCCCGTGTCTAATGAAGAATGACTTTACATTCTACCGTGGTTTCGTCTAGTCGATGTGCCGACTGCCGCTAGTTGTAAGGCAGCACATGGTGCGTGGATGACAGTCCACACCTAACCGGAAGAGAGGACTCGCGGCTCACCGGTTACAGGCAAGGCTGGTGAAAACGGTTAAAGTTTCTATACCCATAGCGATAATGGGATAGGGATCAGACCGTCGGTTTCCTGCTCAGAGTGCCAATCACACTTTGAGTAAGGGATCGCTATCGACTGGGTCACCGGCCGGTCGGGTCGCAAGGCGGTAAATCCAAGAATTGCCAAGAAGGCTATGGTTGTCGCGCCCGGCTCAATGTACAGTCAGGCCATCATAAGCTGAAAGCGAAAGGACAGCTAAGTAGGCGAGTGGTGCTCCTGTGATCGGTGTTTTTGAAAAGAAGACACCGGGAAGCAGGAGACTGAGATGTTTGTCCAGGGGAGCCTGGGTAGAGACCTCAGATGGAAAGGGGTCCAGCCTGGGATTGCGCCCTGTTCAGGGAGATCCGAAGGACTTAAGCGGAGGTTAGGAGGTAGGCTCTCCAATCCCTTGTCCCTAACAGGCGACGGTGGGACCGCAAGGTTCCGAGGACACGTTAAAATTATTCTATAGTGCTGGGGAGGTACTGAAGGCCCCTGTGTCTAATGAAGAATGACTTTACATTCTACCGTGGTTTCGTCTAGTCGATGTGCCGACTGCCGCTAGTTGTAAGGCAGCACATGGTGCGTGGATGACAGTCCACACCTAACCGGAAGAGAGGACTCGCGGCTCACCGGTTACAGGCAAGGCTGGTGAAAACGGTTAAAGTTTCTATACCCATAGCGATAATGGGATAGGGATCAGACCGTCGGTTTCCTGCTCAGAGTGCCAATCACACTTTGAGTAAGGGATCGCTATCGACTGGGTCACCGGCCGGTCGGGTCGCAAGGCGGTAAATCCAAGAATTGCCAAGAAGGCTATGGTTGTCGCGCCCGGCTCAATGTACAGTCAGGCCATCATAAGCTGAAAGCGAAAGGACAGCTAAGTAGGCGAGTGGTGCTCCTGTGATCGGTGTTTTTGAAAAGAAGACACCGGGAAGCAGGAGACTGAGATGTTTGTCCAGGGGAGCCTGGGTAGAGACCTCAGATGGAAAGGGGTCCAGCCTGGGATTGCGCCCTGTTCAGGGAGATCCGAAGGACTTAAGCGTATCACAAACTGCTAATGCAGGAAGATGTTACAGTAGTTAAGTGTTCTACTGTTAATCCAGCTGATTCAGTACCCATAGAGTCGGACGGCTCACCCCATGACTGCATACATGAGGTAATGATGTACTCTAAACTCAGATCTGATCTGCAGGCATTGCCACTTCCAGACGCAGAACTGGAATTATGGACTGATGGGTCTTGCTACCGCATCGGAGAAACTTTAATTGCCAGTTATGCGGTGGTAAAGGCCCACGATGCAGATTTTATCACTGTAAAAGCGGAGATAATACCACAGCCATGCTCTGCCCAGTTAGCTGAATTGATAGCACTGACCGAAGCATGTTTGATGGCTAAAGGAAAACGGGTGACTATACACACTGATAGTTCATACGCCATGAATGTATGTCATTTGTTTGGAGCAATATGGAAGAGCAGAGGCTTTAAAGGCAGTACTGGCGTCCCCATAAAGCACCAAGAACAGATTTTAAAATTGTTATCAGCAATGATGGAACCTGAGAAAATCGCTATTGCGAAATGTGCAGCTCATAAGACGGATCACACACGTATCACACAAGGCAATAATGCAGCAGATGTTTCAAGTGCAAAAAGGCAAGGTAATGTGTTGCTAGTGTCTCATTAGGATTATTGATACGTGAACCCATGTAATGGGTCACGTCTCAAGAGGGGAGTGTGTCAGGAAGATAACTAAAGAATATGGCTTTTGGGCACCCTATCTCTTACAACAAGTTGACTACATGATAGGAAGGTGTATGATTTTTTTTAAAAAAAAGAACAATGTAAGACGAGGCATGATTGTTCCTCCAGGACACAAGTTTCTCTGTAGAGAAGTATTCCCACGCTTCGAAATTGCTATATGTCTTGCTTGCACAGGGAAATTGCACTGTACGTGTTTTCAAAACAGGAAGCAGAGCAGGAGGAGGAGTCAGAGAGGTCCGCTGCTAACACCATCAAGCCGGGTGAAGTCGTCCTAACCACTGGAACAGCAATACAGGTCAAAGGCTCTCCCACCTGGTTCCACTTTAATCACTGCATTAAGGCCCCCGTTGAGGAAGGAGACCTCAGCCCTACCGGACATCAGGATATCGCAGCAGAACCAGAGGCAGACGGAGGTCAATCAGATCTCCGTCCTGGGGAACCTACGCCTGACGACATCATTCACCCTACTGGTGAAACTGATCATCACCAGCAGCCTTCTCCTCCAGCAATTACCAGTGACAGCAACTACCAGAGCATGACCGAGAGGAACCAGACGACCACTGCATCGACCTACAATATGCACCACACGCAACCTTACCTCATCCCACAAGGAGTTCCGAATCCCAGTGCACAGGAAAGAGAGATTGAATTGAGTTCTTCTGCATACACTGATTCAGAGCTGTGCAACTTGGTGGAGTACAGGCACACTACAGAGCTGGACACACCAGAGGCTCTGTGTCATACCCCTTGAAACCTATTGTTGAGGTTATCACATTCTAAGCCCCCAGATGTGAACGAACATTACCTCAGAGACTGTACATTCTAAAGTTCCTGGAAAAAAAAAAAAGAAGCAGTGTTTCGTTTGTGGTGTGTGAGCGGAGTTCTGGGCTATGGTGCGTGAGCAAATCTGCAGTTGCTCATCCATCATGGACAGAATTTCAATCATGTACACATATTGAATAGTGCAAAAATGGACAACCAAGAAGAAGCTTGCGTTCGTTATTATAGAAAAAAAAAAAAGAAACACCAGAAAGCGCGCAGATTCCAGATATGACAAACTTGTTGGATGAATTGTAATAACTATGTTTTAATTTTACTTTCCTTAGACTTCGCTATATGCAGGTCCAACTGAGGAAGGGATTTCTATTCTTATTTTTCTATTTTTCTAACCAGTGAAGGTTTATTATTTTTGATGTATTTTATTCTTTCAAATTAACCAAAGATTGACTCCATAGCCCAACGACCAAGAAGGGAAGGCGAAACTTAACCAATCCACAGGAGATTTTGTCTTTTTTGTTTTAAAACTGATTTTAGTTGACACCTACATAGGTACCATCAGCCCGTGAATATCCCTTAGTGGAGAAATATTAATATATCTCCAAGAGGGGAATGTGGTATCTGATGACTGAAGGCTACAAGAAATATGAAATTATGATTTAAGTACATTGGTTTACTACTAAATTGCAGGCCGGGTAAATACTAAAGAAAATCACACGCCTGATATATCAATGACTAGGTGTGACACTGTTTTACACTTTCTATGGTAAGACAATAAAAGACAGATAGAATCAATTTAAATGTATGGAAATAGCCTTTTGTGTGAACAGACGTCCCAGTGGGAAACCTCTTTGAAGCAGGGGCCACTGGTGGCAACTATCGGCTCTGGAATGCAAGGCAGATGAAGTCTTTTGTCTGAGTTCCAGAGTCAATAGGCAGCTGCTGAACCATTTGACGTGAAGTACCTCACCTGTTTGAAGTATTTTAAACCTCTAGCTAATTGCTAGAGTTATACAGTACTAATAATTGAATCTAATGTGAAAACATAATGATATTCTGATATGAAACCTAGAACTTGTTGAATACACACACAGGATACATTGTACTAAGGATTTTCTACTCATACTGCTTAATAAAACTGGATTAAAGATTCACAGATTAAATAATCAACGAAGTTCACATACTGAATAGTAACCACCTAACTCTCTTTAAGTTCTTCTCATAGTAATTACATGCTGGCACACGGGAAAACTCTGAAGTGAGCTTATATTTTAATAAGACTTTATGAGTGTAACTTTGGGTTGCAATGATTTAATGAAATAACCTTTGGTCTTATTTTAATGTGTGTAATATATTGAATGTAGATAATTGATTGAAGCTATGTTTAATTAATGAAATGAAGGGACAAATGTACTAATCATAATACATGCTAAGGATTAAAAACAGTTGCATTTGCATTCAACACGCAACCGCTGCTACAGAGAGACAGGGTCTCTGTGATTGGCCGAGAATCATGTCACTAAGAGGCGGGGTTTTGGATCAACCCCGGATACAGTAACATGTGAGAACAGTATATATGCAGTAGCTTTGCTTAATTCATGGCGCAATACAACATTTGGAAATCGTGTATCTGTTCGCCATTTCTGACAATAAAACATTGTTTGGAAAACGACTCCCTCGGACTCTAAGCTTGTGAATTATTTCCACCAAAGAGAAACATTTCTGCTTCCGTCTTTTAAACGGGCTCAAGTTACGACATTCACATTGTGGGTTTTTGGCCACGGGACTTCAGCGGGAGATTGGAGATAGGTAACTCCCACCAAACACCAGCCATTATCCATTCTTGTTTAAGCATTCATCAATCACTCCATAAACGTTCAGATTGTGACAGCCTTGCCAGGCTATCTGTCATGAATGTGCATGGTGTCACGGCCCCGGGACAGCTTTTTATTTGCAAAACAGTCAGGTCTCCACAGAGTAAAATATGTAAAGTACTGTAGGCCTACTAAGTACACTTTTGCCTACTAAGTACAGTTTTGAGTATTTCCAATTTTTGGTACTTTTACTTCTACTCCACTACATCTCAGAGACAAATAATGTACTTTTACTCCACTACAATTATTTGAAAACTTTATTTATTAGTTACTTTGTAGATTTGAATTATTATTACAAAACATACATTTACCTCTTCAGCCCTATTTAAACTTTGGCTATTTGAAGATAGCCGATCTACAAGGTCACAACGCGTCGCATGCGACGCGTTGTGAGGGCATTAGAATATTTTTTTTTACCTTATGTAATATTTGACATGGAACTCCATATTTGGGTATGATTGACCTCATCATGACAAGATTAAACCCCGCCAAACAGCATAGAAACAGTGCGTTCTCATAGACATTGGGATTGACGTGGGATCTACAAGTATTGTAATCAATCAAGACTCACGACAACACTTGAGAACCAAAGCCATCCCTAATCACTAACAAACATCAGTGGTTGTTACTGTCTGATCGAACACCACTACTGAGGCGGGGGGCCCTGGGCCCAGTCAATCAATAATCAATTAGTTTTCTCCCAAAAGGACAACACTGGAACAGAGATCCAGTAGTATGAAGGAGAGGATTCGCTCCATCACCCGGGAGAATGTCAAAGACTTCCTAATGAAGAACCTCTTTGTTCTGTTCACCATCGCTGCAGTTATACTGGGAGTGATCCTGGGCTTTGGTCTACGCCCACTTAACCTCACGATGCCGCAGATCAAATACTTCTAGTAGTCTCCAGTCTAGTCACAGGCATCGCCTCTCTGGATAGCAAGGCATCAGGTAAGATGGGAATGCGTACAGTGGCTTATTTCATGGTGACCACCCTACTCGCTGTCTTCCTGGGCATCGCCCTGGTCCTGATTATCAGGCCAGGAAAGTTCAGTAGTGACAGCCCAGAGGTTTCCAGTGGGACCATAGAACCAATTCAAGCTGCCGATGCTATGTTGGACCTCATCAGGAACACGATCTCCCCAAACCTGGTGGAGGCTTGCTTCAGGCAGTACAAGACCGTGTACAAGAAGATCATCACCACCAGGAATGTGCCTGTGGCCCACAACATTACTGTACAGGAGACAGTGGAGGAGCTAGTTCCTGTTGCAGGTTCCTCTCCTGGCGTGAACATTATGGGCCTGGTGGTATTCTCCCTATGCCTTGGACTGGTCCTCAGCAAAATGAAGCAGCAGGGGAAAGTGCTCAGGGACTTCTTTGACTGCCTCAATGAAGCAATCATGAGACTTGTTGCCATCATCATCTGGTATTCACCCGTGGGCATACTGTTCCTGATTGCGGGGAAAATCATGGAGATGAACGACCTTGGAGAGATGGGAAGTCAGCTTGGGATGTACACTCTCACTATCATCGTGGGGTTTCTCATCCACGGCCTGTTTATCCTGCCACTGCTGTTTTTCCTGGTGACTAAGAGGAACCCATACATCTTCATCGGAGGATTGCTTCAGGCACTCCTCACCGCTCTGGGAACCGGCTCCAGTGCTGCCACCCTGCCAATCTCCTTCCGTTGTCTGGAACAAAACAATCACGTGGATAAGCAAGTGACACACTTTGTCCTCCCTGTGGGTACCACAGTCAACATGGATGGGACTGCCCTCTTTGAGGCTGTGGCAGCCATTTTTATCGCTCAGGTCTATAACATTGACCTCAACTTTGGCCAGATTATCACCATCAGTCTCACAGCAACCTTTGCCAGCATTGGGGCAGCAGGCATCCCTCAGGGTGGGCTGATTACCATGGCGATCGTATTGGCATCAGTGGGACTGCCAATGGACGGCATAGCACTGATCCTCATAGTGGATTGGTTCATCGATCGTGTGCGTACCCCCATCAATGTGCTGGGTGACTGTCTTGGGGCGGGCATTGTGGAGCATGTGTCCCGTGCAGAATTACAAAACCAAAATCCCTAAATGGTTAACCCTGTCAGTGAGGAGAATGGAGCAACGCTACTACCAACATAACTAAACACGTGCATAGGGTAGTGTGTTTAATCAGCATCCAATTTGTATGTTTCATTTGAATGGCCTAGCGTCCAGAGCAGTCCCGTTTATAGCACCACAATGCGTTCATTAAACACATTCATTTTATAGCTTATTAGTCAGCAGTGGGTTACATGTTTTCTGTCCATGTGAGCTATTAATGTGCAATTAAAATGTGTTCATAGTAGCCAAGTTAGCATCTATATCTGCTTGTTTATATTCATTTCAGTCTGTGTGCTAGTCTATAAACAGTGGTTCTCAATGTGGGGTCCGGTGACCCCCATTGGTCCTTCTTGGGGATCCAGGGGGTCTCCAGCAAAGACTGATAGCTAGTAGTCTCACAAACCAGACTGTTGCCTCCCACACTTTTCAAATGCTTCCGTCATAGTCTGGAGCACGGAAGCTCTGAAAATTAAGGCAATAAGAAGATTCTGCACTTTCGATGCCATCAAATCCAAGATGTCATGTTGGGTTCCTGGTTGGAATTGAATCGCTTCCAGGTGCCTGGTGAGTGTTCTGTAGCTGGGTATTGGGAATTTCATCTCTAGATTGTGTGATATTTTCGTGAAGTTTAGACTTTGTTTGCCGTCTTTGTCAGTAAGATGCAAATATGTGACATAAAAAAATAAACAAATCTACCTTTTCTTAAATATTCATACCCACTGACCCCTGTGGCAACTCTGACTTTTAAGGACTTGGTTATTGTTTCAGATGTCCATTTGCTGATTCTGTATACAGACTCTGGGTGGGTGAAATCTACAGTATAACAGAGAGGAATTGAGAAAGAGAAAGATTGACCGACAAGCATGGGCAGCAACTCTATCACCCTTATACGACATCCTACCAATCACTCAGCGGTGGCCTGTGTGTGCTGTAAGTCAGCAGTTATGTTTAGAAATTGTAATATTGTATTTGAATCCCCTCTCCTAATCTTTGCCTACAGTATGTTCAGACCCCAGAGATACAGTATCTCCCTACCGATCTGGTGTAATATTAAGCAACCATTTCAGCTGTAAGTATTGGACACTTCGTAGAACAGGGCTATTGAATTAAATTGTTCAGGGGGACACATTGTCAGAAACCCAAGGGGCCGGGAGCCATTAATCTCATTATATGTACACTTGACACAACACGCTACCACACTTTCACAACTTTTATTTAACTACATTGCAAAAGTAACATACTTTGCATGTAAAAGTGCTCAATATCTGTGCAACAACTGTAAACATGCTTTCTTGTTTAGAACTCAGCTAGCTACATCACACATCTCCTCAAAACAAATTTATAAGAAATATAAAACATCTGTGAAAAAGCTGGGCTACTACTAATGAGAGAGATGGCACGTCTTTGACTGGGCAATGGCAGAGAAGGAGGGTTCATAGGAAGTGAGGGCTACCCACAAACAGTGATGCAAATGTTTGTTTGTCAAGGAGGCATGGATGTTTGTTTTGGCGTTCATGTGAGAGAAGCTGGATTCACAGGTGTATGTTGATCCGAACATTGTTAACACAGATATGGCCAGCTTTTTTGTGTTGGGGAATTTGTTCACATGAATACACTTTGTCCAAAATGTTGTGAATCCCTCTTTCTCAAATGCCTGCTTCAGAGCAGATGATGCTTGCATGTCAATTATCGTCAAAGTCAATTGATGAAAGGAACTCTTGCCCTTTTGTGGAAATATCAGATGCATTGGCAAATGGGTTGCTCACAAAATACAGCAATTCTTTGGGCATGTCAAAGTCATCAAATTGTGCTGCAAAGTTATGCCTCAATTTATCCAAGAAATCTGACATTAATTGAGTGACTGTGGCACTTGCTGATGACCTGATATAGTCACTAAGTGTGGGGAAGTGGAGCATTCTGTTAGTGAGATGGACGAGGCGCAGTTAGACCTTCAACAACATCAACCACTGTTTTATTTCTACCCTGCAGTCCCAGATTAAGTTAATTCAAGTGATGAAAAATGGTGTGTTTAAAAAGCACATAGGCAGGCCTATCTGACACAAACCGCCATCCTCCATTTGCGACAGAAATGTGTTGGCTTTCTTGTGCTTGCATTCAAGGAGAAAAGTTTAAATTGCCTCCCTGAGGGCACATACTCTCCTCAGGGCATTGCCCTTGCTTAGCCACCGAACATCATTATGTAACAGTAAATCACTATGATCAGCTGACATATCGGCAAGTAGTTTACGAAACAGTCGGTGTTGAAGACTGGAGGTCGCTCTGATAAAGTTTATGATATCCATAACTGAGTCCATTGTATCTTTCAACTCACCACTGAGTCGGGCGCACAGCACGCTCTGGTGGATCAAGCAGTGAAGTGACTTCATCCTCGGTGCATTGTCAGACAGTCGCGCAGACAGGCCTTTAACTCTCCCGAACATGGAGCACCGTCTGTAGCTAGCATGTTAACATGCTCCAAATTAAGCCTGTTGTCTTTGAAAAAAGCAACAATGTTCTCTAAAACAATTTCACCAGTTGTACTTGTATGTCCTTCCAGTGGTATTAGTCCCAGGATGTCCTCTCTGAAAACGTCACCATCGAAAAAACGCACAAATAAACAAAGCTGAGCTACTGTATGTCAGAGTTATCTGTGGATTCGTCCACAGCCAGCAACATACAGTAACATCAGCTTTCTTCAATTGATCCAAAAGAGTTTCAAAGACGTTTGTGGCTAAAACATCTATCCTTCTCGCTGTTGTGTCTGAAATGGGTATTGACTTGATACATGACATCACTTATTCTCTCACTTTATCCTCCGTTACCACCTCCTCCACAGCGGCAAGTATGCATTCTTTTATCATCTCGGCATCAGTGAATGGCATTTTCTTTTTGCCAAGGATCCATGCCACACGGAGAGATGCTGCTGTTGCCTTCTGCTGGACAGTACATCCTTGTGAATTTCAGACGTGTTTTCTCGTAGCCTGCAGAGAGAGTTTTGATCCTTTCCTGGCGAATAGCTGAACCTGGTGGATACTTGTCATCAAACTTTTCGTGCGTTGTTGTGAAGTGCCTCCGCAGGTTGTAATCCTTTGCGACAGCATTGATTGTGTTACAGAGACACATTGGCTTGCCCTCAGGAGTTTCAATGTACATATATATACTCGGTCCAGTCTTTATTAAACTGACGATTTTCTGAATAAACTTTTCTTTTTCTCAGTGTTGATAGTGCCATGGTTACACACCAGCTAGTCTAGTGGAGGCGAGCTGCAATGTTTTTTTTTTCAACACACGTTCAGGAGAGCTGCTTCCTTGTTGTTCCTCTGAATCTTCCCTGCTGAAAAAACCAGCTTAGACCAGCCTAAGCTGGACCAGCTGGTTTTAGCTGGTCTTGGTGGTTGACCACCTTAAGGTGTGTTTTGGACGTCCAAAACACACCTTAAGCTGGTCTTGGTGGTTGACCAGCTTAAGGTGGTAGGTTTTGCTGGTTTAAACTGGTAGCTGGTTTAAGCTGGTAGCTGGTATTTTTGATGGTTTAGCTGGTTTAAGCTGGTAGCTGGTATTTATGATGGTTTAGCTGGTTTAAGCTGGTAGCTGGTATTTTTGATGGTTTAAGCTGGTAGCTGGTATTTTTGATGGTTTAGCTGGTTTAAGCTGGTAGCTGGTATTTATGATGGTTTAGCTGGTTTAAGCTGGTAGCTGGTATTTATGATGGTTTAGCTGGTAGCTGGTTTAAGCTGGTTTAAGCTGCTATCTGGTATTTATGTGTATTCAGGTGTATTCTGGATATGCAGTGACCACCTTTGCTGGAGAGGATGCATGATCATGGTGAATTTCAGCCAGGTGCCCACAGCACGTGGTATATTTAAAAAACAGTAGCCTACAGTAGCCTATATAAAAGTGAGCAAAATCCACAAAGTCATAAATAATCATGTATCAATTTCATACATAACAATAATTTATTAAACACTTATAAAAAACCCTCAAAAACAACATTTAAATAACAAATAAATGTATAAATAAACACATAAATACATGAACTTCAACCTGAGGAACACACTAACACACACACAGTGTTCAAATGACTGGAAAAGAGTGAGAGAATATGAAAAATCGGACAGATCCGTCTTGATTACATGACTATGGAGATACTGTATACCGATGTGTGTGATGTTTGGAAAACATCTGTAAAGTTGCAGCCAAAAATGTGTCTTGCAAAAATCGGCCTGCTGGTGGCGCTATAAAGCATTACCCCCCCCTACACAGACACACAATTTCTTGTCCTTTCTATTGATGTCCTGGCCATGGTCCATGGCCTTCCTCTTTGTGAGAATGTTCTGCCCCTGCAGCCACCAATGGAAACAGTCTGAAAGAAAACAAACAAGAACCCCCAACAATAAAACAAATATAATTAGCAATATACTGCATGGGGTGAGTTAAATGAATTGTGATGTTTTGAGAAAAACTTAAAGTAACTTAAACTTCACCCATTTTCAACCTTATCTTCATATAACTAACTGATCCTCGCTAATGTACATTATACAATGGCACCATTTCTGTCTACTCGTTCTGCCACTCATTGGTGGAATGTGGACAGTTCAGAAACCTGCCTACCAGTGACATCACCAATGGAGATTCCAAGCTAATAGAAACTACAGTGTGTCTCTACCTGGAAAGTTTGCATGCAGAAGTAGAAGCCATTGTTCTTGCATTAATAATGAACAAATAAAGTTGTTCTAAATGACCAAACCTGCCTACCGATGATGTCAAAGGTAGGCAGGTTTCTAAACTGTCCACGACCTATCAACGAAACACAGAGTGAGTAGACATAAATGGTGCCATCTTAAAATGTGTATTAGTGAGGACCAATTATATGAAGATGAGTTGAAAATGGGGTGAAGTGTTTTTTTAACCCCGTGTTTCAGTTCAGTTAGAAAACATGCATTTGAATGAAAAAGGTGGGTGGACAGTGGGCAGGCAATAAGTCAGATGGCTACAATGGACAACAACAATTTGGGGGAAAAAGCTACCCCTGCCACACATGCATGTAGGGCTGCCACTACCAATTATTCTACTTGCGATTATTCTATTGATTACTTTTTTGATCTACAAGCTCACAACACGTCCAACGAGTTGCAAGCTTGTAGATCGGCATTTCTTTCAGCCATAAAATCAATTTTATTACAATAGAGTATTTTCTTTTATGATTGATTAATAAGCTTAATATAATCTCTTTTCCAGAAGGTGACATTCCCGTTTCCCGATCAGTTTTTCATAGCTTCATTTGATTGGCTCGGCAGCAGATATAAATTGGAAACAACCAACATCTCCATATGTGTTTCTGGTTGAAACAGTATGCTGCTGAGACAACCAAATGAAGGTATGAAAAACTGAACAGGTAACGCTAACGGGAATTCCACCTTCTGGAAAAGAGAACTACAGTCATGCACAGAGCAGATTGAATTATGAGATCAAGTCATAATGAACCCCCCCACCCCTCAGTAAACATACCTCTTCTGAGTCCTGCGGTCAGGGGGGTTTGGCCTCCCCCTTGCTAGTGGGGCATTCTTTGTAAGGCTCCTGCATGGTCTTCAGGGTTGTTGTCCCCCAAATGGCAACAGCAAGCTCCTTCATGAACAGGGAGTCCTTGGTGTTTGCTGCCACCATCTTCCAGATCTCCTTTTCGAGCCACACACCAGAGCCAATCTGGACCTGAAACAGAAGAAAACAACACATGTTTTAGAAATTAAAAAACATTTTACCATGACATTTCAGACTCATTTTTGACAAAAGCAGGCCCACTTCAAACAGAATTTACTGTAAAGAAATTACATTTTCAAGGACCCCCAAATGTGGACCCATTTAGAAAAGAGTTGGTGCCATGGACCTCCAATAGAGAAGATGTTAATTGTTGGATTACATTTAGTACAGAATTCTACAACTGTCTATACTGTAGGTGGGGAGAGTTGAAGTAATTCTTATACAGTACATTGTCATTGGATTACATTCTAGCTGGTAAAATAGTAGTGAAATTAACCTTTTCCACCCGGCATCCCTATTTTGTTCATGCCATAGGCAAAACTGTTCAAAAATAGTTCAAAAATAGCAAAACATATCTGATCTACAAGCTCACGATGCATCATGACACGTTGCCTATTTTTTAAATGATAACTGTTTCTTATTTAGCTGGGGACACTGTGGAACCCCACTTTTAAGAACCACTGTCCTACACAGTATGTTTCTTCAATACCTTGTCACCGTTGCCGTCAAACATCCCAGGTGTCGATGCCAACTCGTCTGACTCGGGGGAAGAGGAAACGGAGGAAGTTGCAACTGAAAATGTAGAGAATCATATTTAAGCTCCTTTTGGCAGTATCACAGTACTTATATTGTACACATTGTCACCATTTTCCGTAGAACAGTATCACTGTCTAAACACACCTATGCTGTCACTGGTTTGCTTATCTGCAGCAGGGATGTCAGGCTTTGCTGCAGAGCTATATTGGGGCCCTTCCTCCAGTTTCTGTTTTGCAATCTCTAATTTGTTGCATCTTAAAGCATGAACAGGGTACGGAAAAATAAAAAATAAAAACTGAATTGATGTATGCCTTAGTAGGATACCAGTTTAATAATGAGCCTAGCATCTGTCCACTCCATTCAACATGCTTTCTATATAATGTTTTTTAACATTTGTGGTCAAGATCTAAGTAAAAAAGAACATGAGAACAAATAACCAACATATCGATATATACAAAAAGAGAAGAGCAAACTCATGCAACTGTTTCGTTAACATTAGTCATTGCTTACTTAGTTTTAAGATGCTGTAGGTCCAGCTCCAACTCTTTGGCCTTCTTCTGGGTATGACTGTACTTGACATTTCGTCGTGGATAGCTTGGGGAACAACAGCATCTCCACCGTATTCAGACGAGTCAGAGTCTAAAGGTAGTGCAAGTAATATATTTTGGATAAAACAAGATGTTTTTTGTTAGAAAGTTAAAGTGGAATAAAATGTAATTTTATGCAACCTGTATCGTAGAGTATATTAATACAATATAACTTATACAATCTGTATGTTAGAGTATGTTAATACAAATAATACAATATAACTTATATAATTGGGGTGGTTGTATTTAGTCTCCCTGCTCTTCTATTGAGACATTTAGATAGTGTCAA
Organism: Gymnoscopelus braueri; assembly: GCF_963280865.1. Lineage (NCBI taxonomy): Eukaryota > Metazoa > Chordata > Actinopteri > Myctophiformes > Myctophidae > Gymnoscopelus > Gymnoscopelus braueri. The sequence continues at coordinate 50,145,184 of NC_137621.1, read as the reverse complement.
AGGTCATGTCTCACCTAGACACAGGATCTGACATGAATTTTGATCTGATGGTCAAGATTCAATGTATCACCTGAGCAAGCAGGCAGGCTCTATTAGCTCAATGGTAAAAGGTTACAGCACTTGCTCAGGAAACCGGGTTCAAATCCGGGGTAGAAGAGGAAAGTTACATAGTGCAGCTTTAACCCATTAAGACCTGGGGCCGATTCTAAAAATGCTCTCTAAATCCTAAAAGTTTTTTGAACATAAAAGGAAAAAGATTTGAGGTACAAATGTTCACTTTAAAACATATATATTCAAAGATTTTCAAAAATAGCAGATCTACATGCTCATAGCGCGAGCTTGTAGATCTGCTATTTTTGAAGCCAAAGGTCTAGCCAAAGAAATCAAAACAATTACACAGATGCGTTCCTGGTCTAAATGGGTTCAAATTTTGTATGCCCACTTCTTTGTGTCATCACTTCCAATTGTAACTTATTTATCCTGTATCCTGTATGAGTTCTGATTGGTTAAATTTGGTATTCCTGGAAATGCATTTTCGGCTTACTAAAGAGGTGGAGAGTCTGGGAGACCCCTGTTACTGAACAAGCAATGATTACTTTAACATTTAACAAAACAATATCACTTTACCTTCAAACTGTTTTCTTCTCTTTGTGGGAGGGGGGGGGGGGCATAACACATAATGGTTCTCTTCTTGGGTTCCTTTTTCTCTTTTAGTAGGGCTGCAAACCATTCATTTTGGCCACTGCAGCCAAAGAAATGTGTAATAATAACACACACACACACACACACACACACACACACACACACACACACACAGACAGACAGACAGACAGACAGACAGACAGACAAGGGAATCATTAATGTTCAGAGTTCACAGGATATTAAAACACTCTGTAGCTTCATCACTGAAAGCGTGTGTCCACACACACACACACACACACACACACACACACACACACACACACACACACACACACACACACACACAGACACACACACACACACACACACAGACACAGACGTCATATTCTGAATTTAGTTTTGAGCGGCACATAGGCAAGCAGTAGTGGCCTATAGTATAAATTATATTGTATATTCCCACTATAATTTATTGTAATTATTGTCATAATCCCTTTATCAAGACAAATTAAAAAACTAAACAATGTGTAGAGTTTACTTGGGTCATGACATGAGTCACTTGTGATTGACTTCGAACACAGCAGCCTACGCACTTAATTATCAATACAGTAATAGTAGGCTAAAACGCCTACATAAATAGTATTTCTGTGTGTCAACACTCACCTAAAATGTCCGCCGCTTCTTCTTCTTTCTTTTATCTTCTCTGAAGCCGGTTTATAATTATTTTTGATGAATCCAAAGCAACGCAATAAACTTTCTACTGAAGTGAGAGCTGCAGCCTGCAGGCAGCTCGACTCAGATAGCATTCATTCTCCCCGCGTATCGCGAGCGGTAGTTCAAGGGTCACGAGCCTGCTGAGACAGTGTTGCCAGATTTTGTGAGAGAAATAAGCAGCCAGGTCTGTGAAAAAAATTAAGCCCAAAAGAAGCGACATTTAAACCTATTTGAAAATAGCCGATCTACAAGCTCACAGTGCGTCGCATTTGCAACACATTGTGAGCTTGTAGATCTGCTATTTTCAAAAATAATAAGTGAAATATTTCACTAATATTTACAAGCAACTTTACAGAAAAACAAGCCCAAAGTCACTTATAATAAGCAGATATGGCAACACTGCTCAGGGCCCATAAAGGGCCCGCTTCTCTGTAAAAACAGATGTACAAGCTCACAACACGTCAAATTGCGACAAGATGTAGATCTGTAGATCTGTTCATTTTGGTAACCATAGCAAAAAAAAGTGTTATTTAGAATCAAACTAGCATATTATTTGCCAATTGCGAAATTAAGTAAATAAGTTTGGATGAATGTTGTCATGATAATAATAATACATTATTATTATTATTATTATTATTATTATTATTATTATTATTATTATTATTATTATTATTAAATATAATATTTATGTCACATCACACGAAAAGGACAAGAAATGTAAAGTAAAATACAATACAATACAATACAATACAATACAATACAATAAAATATACTGTATATACTGGGGGGGGGGCAATTGTAACAGAAGAAAATCTTCACAGTCTAATGGCAGGTATGATGTCTCCCCGGGATCCAAACTAGTTAAAATAGCAGATCTGCAAGCTCACAACGCTTGTAGATCTGCTATTTTCACTGCATGCTTTTTTTTATTAATTGATGGAATTTCTTAGATTTTGTATTTATTTGTTTTTTTATTGATGAAGATTTTAGATTTTTGGGTGGGAAATGTTTTGAAATAATATAGTAATATATTTTTGTAGGAAACAAAAAAAGGGATCTTTCCTCGTGATGTGTACATGACCCACAAATGGGCCCCGACCCACTGTTTTGGGAAACACACACGTGATCTAACCCAGTGGTCCTCAACCCTTTCAGGCCGCGACGTCCCAAAATAATCATATTTGAACTGGGGACCCCCCACCCTTAAAGCACTTGGAATGTAGGAGTTGATGCATTACGTTTAGTTTGACTCTATTGTGAAAATAGCAGATCTTCAAGCTCACAACGCCTCGCAAGGAAGGTGTTGTGAGCTTGTAGATCTGCTATTTTCAAAATGTTTTCTTATATTATTATTATTGTTAGACAATTTGGCCAATGTTTGACATTTTTTTATAGTATAGTTTGTTGATTACTTTTGATGCAGTAATGGTGTTTTTTTTGTAGGTACTAAAAAGGTCTTAAAGGTCCTTAAATTATCACTTCACTGTCATCTGGGGACTGGGACCACCCCCAAATCACGTAGGGACCCCCCTGGGAGTCCCGATCCACATGTTGGATCGGGATCTAACCAAACTTGACCAGCTGCTAAGCTGGTCTTTGCTGGTCTGTCCAGTGTCCAGCCATCTGACCAGCTAAGTCTAGCTGGTAAGCTGGTCTTTGCTGGGAAGTCCACCCATTTGACCAGCAAAGACCAGCTACCAGCTTGGCTTTGCTGGTCAGTCCAGCCAGCCAGCTGGCTGACCAGCAAAGACCAGCAGAATCCAGCTTAGTGACCAGCTAACCAACTACACTGGCAAACCAGCCTGACCAGCCTGACCAGCTTGTCCAGCCTGGTATGCCATCTAAACCAGCTTAAGACCAGCTAAGACCAGCTAAAACCAGCTAAAACCAGCAACCACCATAAGCTGGTCTGTGCTGTTTTTTTCAGCAGGGTTCTTCTTCCTTTTCTCACGTCTTTTGGATGCATACCGCCACCTATCTTCCCGGAGGATGTATTGTATAACATGCTATTTTACCAGCACTTTGCTAGTGTGAAGGATTTATTCATTGTGCGGAACATGTCAGATATAGATTATGATGATGTCTGTGTTCATATGGCGAACGACTGTGGTTGTTCCAACCATATGGGGGTAATAAGTAAAATAAGTTTACTTACGGGCCGCCTATTGAATAGCCCTGTTACACAGTACACACAACTTGTGTTGCATTGGCCCAGACAGGTTTACATTTTCAACTAGACTGCACTATCGGCCACACCCTGATCATGATGTAACATAGTTAAAAGTTTCAACATGTTGAGTCCAATGCAACACTAGTCTTAGTAACTTGTTTGTGGGGCCTTGTTTACCCATACTTATTTTATGCCTTTGACCTAGCCTGGTTCCAGACCATAGACCACTCTCTGAGTGGACTGCCTCTTGGTCTGGTGTTGTAAATGTGAACCTAGGATTTATTCGGTACAAAATGTATTGTCCCATGAGAGTCGGAGGACGGGTGGGGATCCCTTAGGATTGGTTTAGGGAAATTAAGAGGCAGTCCACTCAGAGAGTGGGCGGGGTCTACGGTATGGAACCAGGCAAGGCCTCTCATTCTGTGGACCTTAATGACCAAATGAATAGAAAAAACACAAACAAAAAGAATAGCATGACATCACAGGTTTTATTTGAGCTTTTGGGCCTGTGGGTCCCCGACTATAAAGATTACAACAGAAATGCAATGATATTCAAATACTGCATTTGGTCCAATGCATCTCCATATACTGTATGGACATGTACAGACACATACAGAAATCTCTGTATATGGGCATAAAATGGACACAGTTAAATCGCCACGGCAACTCCAGCACAATATAAACACGCACGTATAGAGCCGTGTTAGGCAGTGTGCCTTCATGATGTCAGAGGGATGGAGATGTGATGTAAGATATCACATTTGTGGAGGAGAATTCAGGACAAGTATTTGCATTTATGGGTAGACTATAATTCCAAATAGGATGTATTACTCTCTTATCTCCTCATTAATATAGGTAATCTTTCTTTCCGATATTAGGTTTGCTATGGTTAGCTAACAGTTGAATTAACAGTTATTACATTAGAACATAGATTAAAACAAAGCAATGCAAAGATTAAATAAGAGTGTTTAGGCCCGGACCGCTACCTAGGCTCTAAAGTAGTCTGACAGCATGTTACGAATTTGAGTCCCGTTCCCGACGACCTTTGCTGCGTGTCTCTCCCCGTCTCTCTCTCCCTCTTTCCAGTCCATCTTCTCTTAAAATCCATCAATAAAGGCAGAAAGTTTAGCTTTACGGAGCAATATTTCGGAACACATTAGTAACATTTTCATTTGAACTGGCAACAGTGGGAGATGGCTGGTCTTTCCAGTTACGCTGTCCGCATGGCCCGTCTCAGTGGCCGCATTTTCGGGGATGTGGTCCGTCTGACCGACACCAGGTCCATGAAAGTGGTGCAGCTATTCAAGGAGCCCCCCCTGGCCCAAAGGAAGGAGGTGTACAACTGGTACCCCCAACACAAGATCTACTATGCCATGACCCAGAAGCTGAGGTTTATGGGACTGTTCAGAGATGAACACGAGGACTTCAAGGAGGAGATGCATCGTTTGAGAAAACTGAGAGGCAAAGGAAAGCCGAAGAAGGGCGAAGGAAAGCGAGCTTCTAAGAAGACCTGATGCTATTGAGGATAGCCTTGATGAGCCTGGAGCTTCAGGCCTGCAGAACGTCAGACTGCGTTATTATGAAAAACAATTGTAGTTATCCGCAATACAAATAAAAAATTAGGCTTTACAAAAAAAATCTAGTAAAACTAACTTAAATCATAGAAGACATGTACTTGTACATGTGCGCAGCTGTCTGAGAGATTGTCTATTGACAGCCAGTCAACAACTCCAGTCTTGTGAATGACAGGCAAAGGAGAGAAGGGGGAGGATGGAATGGGGGACATTGAGCAGGAGGAGGAGATGGAGACATGGGAGGCCCATGACGGCGTGCTGACTGGGGGCAGAGACGGAGCAGCGCTGTGCGCTGAGGGGGTGTGGGGTGAGCAGGTGGTGAGGGCAAAACGCTTGCCATCCGTTCCCTGGTGGACGGAGCCGGAGCTGCTGGACTCGGGCACCGTGGCCCGTGAGGCGGGAGAAGAAAAGGGCTCTTCATCTGAGGCATTAAGAACTAGATGGTATTTTTTGGCACAGCTGAAAACAAGCACATGTAAAAAACAAGGACTAAACTTAACAGTAATGCTGCGTCAGTCTAGAAAGTTTAAACGATAAATTCCGAGATCAAAGGATAACGAGAAGGCAACGATACCTACTGCGTTCTGTTCGAAACCACGTTAAGCAGTACAAACAAGTAAGTTGAACAATCACAGGAGTATTAATGCTGTTGTGATTGCAACGAGGATTGGCTGTGAGATAAGTGAAGGCAGGTGTAATGGCCGAGATAGAGGGTGGTCGCCACTCACTTGTGTTGCTCACAACTTCATCAGTTGTGCTTCAGGTGTGATTGCCAGGCAGGGAGGGTGATATTTGTCACTGCATGTACTCCTACGGGCTGGGGCAGCACCTGTCAGCAGGGAGTGTTGGGCGGAAGAGTAGGACGAAGGCTCTACAATGTAGTCTACATCCTCCCAGTGGGGCTCCTTACTGCATGGCAGGTGAGTTAAGTATCATTTATAGTCGGACGTAAGGATACGTAACGAGCGCCGGCGCTCCTTACGTTGTCGTTTTTGTCTCCCCCTCCGTCACCTACGGCTCCAGGATTTCCTTCCGTGCAGTCGACATTCACCGTCAGGCCGACGTGCACGTTGACTGTAGTACCACTGGCGCCCGTTGGGAGTATAAGGGGAAAAAAGCTGTCCTCTACCCCTCTTTCTCAAAAAAAAGACCCACGTTGGTGCATGACATCACTTCCACCTACTGGAAGTGACATCTCAAAGTGTCTTAAAGCAACAGTGTCTGTGTCATGTTCAGAACGCGAAGATGACAACAAAATCATCATTCAAAGAGCAACTTTGCCTACTAGTGCGGGACTACCCATGGCTCTATGACTGTTCAAGCCCAGAGCACAAGAATAAAAACACAGTCCAGGGCAGCTGGGGGCAGATTGCCGAGGTATTAAATTCAGACGCAATAACAGTAGAAAGAAAATGGAGAAACGTCCGAGACCGTTTCACACGAAAGTTAAAGAAATACAACTTGTCGAAGCGAAGTGGTGCTGGCGTTTCCCTCGCCGATGTCCCGCAAATCTTCACGGATCTGTCATGGCTAAAGACCTACATTTCGCACCGAGATACATCCACAAACTTCCCGGTCAGCGGCGACATGGTAAGCAGCAAAACAAACATTCCGGTCATCTTTTCTACTTGGCAGACGTCGTCTTTCTTTAAGTCTTTACAACAACAACAAAAAGTAATCGAGCCTATTGATTGACTGAATACTTTAATAGACATACATGTAGGGTGCCAAGCATTGTTTTTGTCTAAACCTAATTGAAAATAGCAGATCTACAAGCTCACACTGCGACGTGTTATGTGCTTGTAGATCTGCTATTTAAAAATAATCTTGAAATGAAATGTGGAATATTTAGAAAGATTCTAACAACACAAATCTGACTCATCTGACACCAAACATTTAAAGATGGGGGATTAGGGACAAATACATATTCATTTGGGGGTCCATGACATGAAAATATTTGAGAACCACCAAATAAGCAACAACACTTTAGAAACAAGCCCAAAAAAAAACCATTCATTAGTTTTTGTGGTGCAATTTATCAATACAAAACACTATTGAAAACTGAACACAGTGAGATACAGTTGAAATTGACATTCTCCACTATCTGACTTCTTTATAGGCACACTCTGATGAGGAGGACAGTAGCAGCTTGGGAGCATCTGAGAGCCTCAGCCTAAGTGAACATTCTCTCATTTCGCAACCTGGAACTCCAACACGCTCCAGCCAACAAACCCCTGCACGACCATATCCTTCTGGCCAGCACAGGGCTTCTCGACCTGGAACTCCAGCACTAGCAGCCTCCCGCAGCCTAACATACTCCAGGCAAGAAACCCCGGCTCAGCCCAGGGCCACCCCAAGCCAAGGAGAGCCTCTCCCCTGTCCGTCTGGCATACAAACCTCAGCTTCCAGTTCCCAAAGCACTCCCAAGCAGAAGAGGAAGAAGAAGAGGCCATGCGTAGAGGAAGAGGAAGATTCTGCCCTTTTTGCAAGACTTGTGAACATAGCCAAGGAGAGAGAGAAGAGAGAGAGACAGAGCGCAGACAGACAGGAGAGAGAGGAATGCCAGCACATGCAACGAGGCCTTATGGTTTGTCTCGGTGAGTTCTTCAGTAGTGTTGGGCCAGAAGAGGCCGAAAAACTTGCGCGGTCGATCCACCGACTGATGGCTTCTTATTGGCAGCAAGAACCACCGCAGTACTAGCACATGATTTTGCTGCTGAGATCACACACAATGATTTTTTTCAATGCTTGTTTTAATTTGTTTGCATTTAATATAGTTTTTAATATTTTTCATGTGTGCTCTTAATTGTCTCCGCCAGGCCGAAAGGCATGGCGAGAGAGTATGTTTTACCCTCCGTCCGTCCGTCCGTGTGTCCGTGTGTGTGTGTGTGTGTGTGTCCGTCTGTCACCAGCTAATCTCCGCCACCGTTGACTTGATCGCAGCGAAACTGTGCACACACACTCCCTGGATGCCAATTCCGAACTTCCAAATTTTTCACATGGGCCTTTTATAGCGCCACCAGGAGGCCGATTTGTGCAAAACATATATATATTTTTTTTATTTTACTAAAAATGGCTTCCAAAGTTTGCAGGAGTGCTCCATTTTCAACAAAATGCCTCAAATCATGAACACAGCATGCAATTTCGGTGAAATTTTGCACGCATATTTCCACTATGCCGAGGAAGAAATGCCACTTGAAAAATTTCAAATCAGCCTCATGGTGGTGCTATAACAGGCCGATTCATGTTTTTACCTATAACTGCACCGATCTGTGTAAAACGTTGTATGCGCACTCCCTAGAGGTCAAGGAAAACCCTTTGCCCTGCATTTTTCCCATTTGCCTTTTATAGCGCCACCAGGAGGCCGACTTATGTAAAACACATTTCTTTATATTACTCCTTTTGATTTATCCAAATTTCACGCAAATCGGTACACATGATCTCCATAGTCATGTGATCAAGACGGATGTGTTTGATTTTTCATATTCCATCCTCATTGGCTAAGATTGACATCTAAAGTTTGTAGTAGTGGCTTGTTTTGAACAAAATTCCGCAAATCATGAACGCACCGTCCGATTGCGGTCAAACTTTGCACGCACATTCACACTATGCTGAGGAACAAATGCCACCCTTTTAACATTGGCCTGTTATAGCGCCACCAGCAGGTCTAATTTAGCAAAAAAAAAAGTTGCACAAAATGCCTCAAACCATGAATGCATTGTCCGATTGCCGTGCAAGGCCTAAGAACAAATGGTACCCTTTAAACATTGGCCTATTATAGCGCCACCAGGAGGCCACAATAACCTACCTGACCTGGCGGAGACCTGTTCTCCGAGGAGCACTTTTTCTAGTTTTGTATTTTGTCTTGTGTTGTTTTCTAAACATTTGTTTGCATTTAATCTAGTTTTAAAGATTTTGAATTTGTGCTCTTTGTGCTCTTAATGTATTTTATCTTGTGTTTTATCACTTTGCTGCTGGGAGACTTGGGAGTCTCTTCTGTATTATAAGTACACTTGCAACTCAGGTCTGTTTCACTACAAAGAGGGTTTTCATTTCCACTCATGTTGAGATCTACAATACAACTTCTTTGTTGATAAATGAATGTGGAAAATACACAGCAGATGGACATCACAGCAAAACAGCTTAGCATCAAAATCAGTTTAACCCCTGAAACCTATTTTATACATCAGCATACAACAATGGACAGCAGGTATCTTGTCTTGATGAGAGCACCTGTTGTGAATATGAACAGTCTGGATAATAATCCATGATGATGAGACTTGCCATTATATTCTGATTTGAGTAATGAGGTGTCAAAGTGGAGTAAAAGACATTTTCTGGTTTTAAATGTATTGAAGTGAAAGTTGTGATGAATAGGCTATAATCTCAAGTAAAGTATATAATCTCAAGTAAAGAATAGAAGTATTGTAACAACTGGGAATACACGCCAAATGTGACCAGATGGACACTTTTGGATAAATCAAAGTGACTATGCCACTCTCTTAAGGGGAGAGACCCTGAACAAACTATGCATTTGCTCCCCACACAAGTTGGACAAGACGGACAGAGGCTTTCGTGTGTACAATCATATGACCACTTTATTTAAATAGATAGCAGCAGAAGAGTCTGATCAAAGTATCACCACTTATTGACCGGGGGGCAATAAGAACATTTTCAGAATACACTGCACACTGATAAAATAACACTGCACACTAAAAGTGGGGAAGGGACAAGAACGGTCATCAATGAGAAGATACAATAACTGAGGACTCTTATAAAATCTGAAGCAACAGTGAGGCACTTGAATAGCAACTATAAACGATTAAACTAAAATAGAGGACATTTCAAAAAAAAAATTGCATTGTGGTTATTTAGTCACACTCCAGTATAGACCACTTTCCAGTTAGCGGCGGTTAAGTCTGCCTTGCCGGAGGACATTATCCTGCCATGCAACTCTACCTGCTGGCGTCTGGAAGTAATCTTTAAAAACGTTCCTAACGGCCAACCCATCTTTCGTTGCTCGAGCTGCAGTGTTGCGTGCTAGACCAAGGAGGTTGTTATCAACCCTAACAATATCTCTCCATTCTCCATCAGCACTGGCACTGTCCACCAGTGCGTTGTCCACATAGCGTGGCCCTACAGCTGTGTCACTGTCAGTGACTGTCAGGTAATTGTGTAGCCCCACACAAGCCTTGGTTATGTCTTCAACTTTTTCAATGCTACACTCCATGGGACCCCCGAAGATCCTCCACCTTGCCCTAAGAATACCGAAGGCATTCTCGATCACCCGCCGTGCTCTCGAAAGCCTGTAGTTGTAGATGCGCTCATCACCTGTCAGATTCCTCCCTGTAAGACTATATATATAGGAGCTGATATATTGTCATTACAAATAGCCTAGGTATAAAATAGGGCTAAAGTGGTTAATGTATGTTTAAATAGTACAATATTTGCCTCTGAGATGTAGTGGAGTATAAGTATAGACAATTGGAAATATTTCAGTAAAGTAAAAGTACTTCAAAACTGTGTACTAGGGTAAATGTATTTAGTTACTTTAAACCACTGGCAATAGATGCAATGCAGTTTCACCTCCATAAGGTCTCATCAGGTTCACTTTTGTGGGAAAGGCCTCGTCAGAGACGAAGACATGCGGTGCGATGACCTCACTTCCTGGCAGCAACGATGGACGTGGAAGAGGGAGCTGTCCATCGATTAGCTGTGATCCGAAGACGCTCCTTGAGAAGACACCAGCGCCACTACTGTCTCGTCCATACGCACCGATGTCGATGTAGGTGAACTTGTACCTGGCATCACAGGCGGCCATCAGGATGAAGCTGAAGTATCCTTGATTGATTGATTGAATATTTTATTAGACAGAAATGTAAAAATTCAATTCATCAACATATAAAATAGCACCAAACATTTAATATCATCACAGATATAAGCTATGACCTTGTATATCTGCTATTTTTTAAAAGCCAAAGTATAAAAGGTTAAAAAACAAAAAATCAACATTAGCAGCCCCTCACCCTATTCTGTTGTAGCCGACCACAGAAAGTCGCCTTTGTTTTCAAATGGGGCTCATTTGCATTCGGCCGAATTGTTAATGAGTGGCCATTAAAAACCAGTTTAGCCGTCAAACCGGTTCTGGCCCGGTTCTGGCCCGGTCAACGTTAGAATCCACCAAACGCCACTGCCTTTGGCTATTCAAAAATAGCAGATCTACAAGCTCATACATTTTAACTCAAGGTACATTACCTTTGTAATTGAAGTAGGCACTTCCACTGTTGATTGGTGCTTGGATTTGGACATGTTTGCCATCGATAGCCCCGACACAGTCTTCCCAGAATTCAGCCTCAACCACTCCGCTCCCGTAGGAAAAGCAACAAACTCATCCTTCTCATCCTTCTCACAAACTCATCCTCCTTCCTACGCATAACTCTATGGTCCTACATTACTGCCTCTGATTGGCGAGCTCAACGCGGGGAGGCGGGACATGGGCGGTGGAGCAGAGTGTGAGAAAGGAGCTTAAGTTTTACTAAATTATTAAAAATGTTAAACGGCATCGCCGATCCGCACGCTTTAATGCAGCTTTCTCGCGCGTTAGTATTGCTCATGTTGGTACCTTTGAGAAATCTCTGCAACTTCTAAGCGACGAGCTATTAGACCGAGACCAGACAGTGGTAGCCGCCGGTACGAGAGAGCGTGTTTTGAGCGACAAGGGACCCTGGATACCGCCTTCCCAAATACAAAAAAGGTAAACAGGGTCCCGAAAGGGGCTAATTACTCACCAACCTAGGCCTTGGAGTCATACAATATTTATTAACTTCTATATTTGAAAACGGCATTACTTTTAATTTGAAACCACAATTCATAAGCATGTGTCTGATCCTACAACTTACTTCTTGAGCACTCAGAGTTCAGGATTTATTTTCCTTTTCTGTCCAACAGGGTAACTGGCTCATTGCTGCCTAAGGCATCCATCACCTTTGCCGTCATTCCTTCAATGGTTGCATCAACCTCCACAAAGTGAATGTTTTGTGACCTTGAACTAAACAGCTTGCCATTCACGACCTCGGCCACACTGATTGACCTGGGCATAAAATCATACATATATTTAAAATCACACCTAAACTGTATGAATGAGAGATAAGATTATCACAGCATAGATCAGTACATTTAACTACTAACCTCTGGGATGATTTTGTTGGGAGTTCCAAACAGAAGCTTCTGGTGTTTCGGTGGAAACTACAGAAGAAGCAGAGGGTCGGCGCATGAAGGTGAAAGGAACACCAGCAGTGGGTGTGGGTATGGCTCTGCTTGCAGGTAGCTGCCTCTGATCTGGATCTCCATGGACCTCGTAATGACCACGATGTACAAGACGGGTGGTCGCAAAATGTCCTGTTGACTTTGCAAATATCGTTGTGTTTGTGTCATCTTTAATGTGCAGATTACTGGAGCTGACCTGTTTAATTGGACAGAATGAAAAATACCATAAATGTTTAAAAAAAATCTCTTCAGATGCAATTACAAGCACCTTTTCACCAATGAAATTAGTGAAATAAAAAATATAGGATATCGTTCACTTTAGTCTTTTTATGGGTTAAAGGTAGTGATATTTTTTGGTTAAAACAAAACGTTTTTTGTGTTCAAAATGTGTCTCTTTCTCTCTGTCTCTTTAATAAACAAAAACATTTTCAGATGGGTTGCCAGTTTACTCCAATATGAAGAGTGTACCCATTTATTAGCCTAAAATTCATAGTGTTTCAGGTCCAAATTTGGCTGCTCATTTCTTTGTGTCATCACTTCCTATCTCACGTGTGTATCCTGCATGAGTTGTCTCTCCTGATAAAGCCAATCTACGAGCTCACACAGCATCGTTATTTTTGTTTGTTTACATATAGGGCTTAACATTACTAAGTCAGGTTCTCTGATACTGTGATTTCAGTCTCACGTCTCTCAATTAATTTAAGCCTAACTATTCCCCTGTACATTCTATATCATTGTAATCATTGACCATCAAAACACAGCGTAGATATCAGTCATTTTGTAATATTAGGAGATATAGGTTTAGGAGATGATGCAAAACATAAATACATAACGTGGTTATGGCGGAAACAGTAAAAGTGCCGTTGTTTTAGCGGTAGATCCAATCCAGAAAATGTTCATGGCCTAAAACTGTACACATGTACCAAGTGTTATGCTTTTTACCAGATTACATGGAATCACATACTACCTAGCTCTGGTCGAGAGCGTTCGCTAGTAGAGCTACTTGAGTTGCTACCTATAGGTAAACAACAGTACGCACAAACGTATTAATACAAAAATAAACAATTACAGTACCTGGAAAATCATGGCAATCTTTTCCGCGCACATATCCTGCTCCAATACTGTACGCGCCATTTATCTCCTCTGAATAAGACAAAGCTGTAGCCTTCCATTTTTTTTACCGGAGAAGCTACCTGACCCACGCAGAAACTAGAATGAATAAAATTCATTCTATGAATTGTGGCGCCCACTCTCTGTTTATCCGGAAGAGGGAGGGACTTCCGGGTCAGAGTGCCTGGAATATGAGTCAATAGAATTCAGTACGGCTTGCACGCTGTTGTTTTAGAACCACACAACAAAAATCGGGAATCGGGTCATATAATGCCTATTTCTAAGTTTTGTTTAACCATTTCTAAATAGTATTTCAAGTTTTCAGAAATGTATTTATCAAATATAAAATTCAAATTCAAATGGCGGACTGTTCAATTTCATATTTAGAAAACAAACCAGACGATTTGATTTGAATCAAAATCAAAATCAAAATCTCAAAATCTCAAAATCGTTCAGATTGACTTGTGAAACACCCAAGTGTTAAAGTGGGGAGACAATGTGGTGGCTGCACAGCCCACATTGACCTTGTCAAAGAGAAGGCCATGGTCCAATGGCATGGAGACCAAGACAATTGGGGGCTATCTTTGCTGCAGCCTTCTTCCGCCTTTGTGACCGTTGTGGAGCTCCTCTGCCATCATCTGCCCACTCCGCCGTTGAAGGTCTTCTTTGGATCGGTCTTCGTCTGGAACCTCGCCCTCGCCCTTACCGGAGCTTAAGCCCCAGACGACATCGCTCTCAGGTTCATCGGAACACTCAAGGCTCTCCACCACGACAAGGTGGCGATTCAAGGAGAACAACACACACACACACACACACACACACACACACACACACACACACGCACACACACACACACACACATACAGTACCGTATAATCTATGTCACACACTTCATATATTCATATAGATCAGTCCATAATAAATCAACTCTGTTCATCATACAGTTAAAATGTCACTACAGTTAAAGTATTATTATTATTATTTTATTTTTATCCCACGATTTTGTAACCCATTTTTTTCACCCAGTGCCAATTGCCTATGTAATCCTGGGCGCTACTCTCCCTCCTAGCCTAGATAAAGCCCAGCATTGAGCTCATGCCTCCTTCAATGCATGAGGAGCTAGCAAGCCGCTTCTTGTCACCTGATAGGGGGGAGTTTCCCCGGTTGGACGTAGCGAGTGGAAGGAACACGTTATTCCAACCAGTTCCTTTCCCCTCCATCAGTATAGAGACCAGGATTTCTGCATGTTTTTTTGTGAGGGTACCTACCCTAGGGGACACAGGGAGAATATGCAAACTCCACACAGAAAGGCCCTTTCGCCAACTCCACCTAGGGTATGGGCACTGATGATGCGGAGGAGAGGACACTCACCCAGCGCCCACAGCGTCCCCGAGTTAAAGTATTTAACAATACAAAATATTACTACGTGGCTGTATGGCAATCTCAATAACACACTGACCTCTTTGTGTCACTAATTAAATTATATTTGAAAGATTCACAACACTTGGTAAGACTTTGGGTTAGAGAGATGTTCTGGTTGGGAATCGACTGTAAAACTGTAAAATGAATACTTACTTATGTACCCTGTAGTAATAGCTTAAGTACAAGGTATACAGGCTGTAAAATTACTGTATTGTTCACGGTAGTTATGGGGTAAGTACAACACATATTTGATAACAATTTCTGTAATGATAAAGCACACATAGAGGACATGTACATGTAGTGTTGAAACATTGTACTCTGTACTTCTGTAAAGAAGTAATCAATCTAACTAACTAACAAACTAACTCACTCAACTGTCTCCTACCAAATATGCACTATGATAATTTAACAATAAAAAACATACACTTAACAGCTACACAATCCAGCGGCAAATCAGCACTTTACTGCATTATTGCATTCATATCAATGAACATAATAATTATTGCATTGCATATTAATGAATATAATAATTAAATGTTTTATCCTGGCAAAATTAATGTGCACAGACACTGATGCTCATATTGCACCACCAGTAATAACCTATGAGCTGAAGGGAATAATACACTATAATAAAAAAAAACATTTGAAATTCCATCATGTTGAATATAAAATAAGATCCATACACAACATAAACACAAATATAAACACAAGACACTATTAATGTTTATTTTATACAGTCATGTTAAACTATGTGATTCCTCTGCTTTAGTCTCCTTCTCATTCTCATCCTGGATTAGTCTGAATGCTCATTATGTTTGTGTGACTAACTTCCACTAAAAGCCTCTCTCCCCTGTATGAGTCATCACGTGTATTTTTAGATTACCCGTTTGAGCATAGCCTTTACCACGAACAGTACAAGAAAAGGGCTTTTCACCTGTATGAGTCCTCATGTGTCTTTTAAGTTTACCCATTACAGCAAAGCCTTTACCACATACTGTACAAGAAAAGGGCTTTTCACCTGTATGAGTCCTCATGTGTCTTTTAAGTTTACCCATTACAATAAAGCCTTTACCACAAACAGTACAAGAAAGGGGCTTTTCACCTGTTAGAGTGTGTGTTTTTAGATCACTCGTTTGAGCACAGCCTTTACCACAAACTGTACAAGAAAAGGGCTTTTCCACTGTATGAGTCCTCATGTGTAATTTTAGATTACCCTTGAGAGCACAGCCTTTACCACAAACTGTACAAGAAAATGTATTTTCACCTGTGTGACTCATTGTGTGATTCTTCAGATGTGCCTTGTAATTAAAAATGTTGCCATACTCTGTACAACTAAAACTTTTCTTCCCTGTGTGACTCCTCATGGAGTGAGTTTGTTTCGATGATTTCAGGTCCTGGGACAGCTTGCGCTGTCCTCCCACATGCTGTGTCTTGTTCGATTTCAGTGTGTTTAAAGCTGACTGATCTCCCCTAGTCTCCTCCCACTCATCACTGTCTTCAGTGTCTAATTCAGAACAGTGTGAAGAGAGGAGCTGGTCATCACTAGTTGGTTGTGATGTTCCACAGTCCACTACATCAGCTTGTGTTTTCATGTGTCCAGTTGAGGTGCTGGCTACAGGCTCTGTCTCTCTGTTTTCATCATCATCTTCACTTTCCATTGCTGGTAATGTGAACGTTGACCCACCAGCCTCTTCTGGTCTTTGGAGTAGCTCCTCCTGTTCCTCTTTAATCTGTTGAGGTTGTGGTTCCTCCTGGACCAGACTGGAGCTCCAATCCTCTTCAGGTGAAGCCTTCTCTTTACACACAGGGACGTGCAGGAAATCTAGGAAAAAGATACAATGAGATGCAATAAAAGGTTTGAATCTTGATTCAAACAGATTACTCTTTGCCCACATCTTCCAAAATGTAAATTTGATGGTGCGCTGACTGCGCTGTGTGCTGTAAATGGTGTGGCCGTTGTTTGCTTACATTGCAGCTCTCATAGAAGATGTGAGACAAGCTGAATGAGAGGCGGTTCTCATTATTTTGAAAGTAATGACTTGAAAGTAAATGTTAGATCAGGGGGTCTGCTGCAACAGGTTAGTTAATACTGAAGTAGAATTAACTGCTAAGCTTCAGTGAACCCATTAATAATTGTACAACTGAACCATCGTCCGATCCATGGTACATTTAGATAGATGCAGGGGTCCATACATCGATGTAGTTGCATTGTTAATGTTAAAATCGATAACCGATTCATATCGGTTAATCTACACCCTCAGTACCGGCCCATTTTCACCAATAAAATAAATAAAGAGAGAGTGCTTAAAACTTACTGAGATCCAGGTGTCCTTCAGCTTCCTGTTTAAGGTCATCTTCAGTTTCCTGCTTAATAGAAACAGTCCTGGCTGGAGAACCGATCTTCACCTGCAGACTGGACTCCATACACTGGTCTGGAATGAAGGAATACAATACACACGTTAATAATAAGTACTTTGTGACATGAATAAGGACTTAAATAAAAACGACTTTGATTTGACATGAATAAGGACTAAACCAGCTATTCTCCAACTATGGGTCGTGACTCACAGTGTGGTCGCAGAAAGTTGCTGTTGGGGTCGCACATTGGCAACCGAAAAAAATTATTTCAATTTTATAATCGAGAAATTGGAAAAAGTGGGGCCGTCGACTCGTCATGACCAGCGTGAAGAGGACGTCAAAGACAGCCACCGTATCAATCTGTAGTCATTATGTACTCTCTGCCCGTCAACATGGACGATGGCTACCAAGTCGCACGCCACGCCTCCCTTGCTGACGTCAACGTTGCCACCCACTATTCTTTGAGACACACATACGGATATTTCGGGGCGTGGCCGAATCCGCCATTCTTTCATCGAGTGAAACAACACAGCTTTCACCATTGGAATTGCATTATGGAATGCACACTTTGTTACATTGAGTGGGTTTATTTCGTTATAGCACAACATATGGTGAAGTATTGTGGTGCAGGTCATTGCAACAACCACCGATCTTGTGGAAAATTAAGGCAAGAAGAACAGTGAGAATCTGTCACGGTCTGCTCTTCGGGCCGTGGACTTTCACGTTATTATTTAGACCTTCCTGCCCATATAAGGTCTTGGACTTATTAGGCCTTTGTTCTGTTCTGTAACCAGTCTTGTTATTCTGTTACTCTGCTGTTGTTGCCCTGCTTTTGTTCTGTACCTTATTTTGTAGTATTGTTTCCTGTTCTGCTTAGTTACTGTTACCTGTCTTGTCTCACCTCCCGTGTGATTGTTCTCCTCCTGTGTCCTCTTAGTCCCTCAGCCTATCCCAGTGTTGATTGTCTGTTGAGTTCACCTGTGTCTTATTATTTCCCTGTCTATTTAAGCCCTGTGTTTGCACCTTGTCCTTGCTTGTTCATTGTATTATGTTGCGTGTAGTTTGCCCATGGTTTCAGTTCCTGTTTGTAGTCCTACCTTTTTAGTTAATAAACCATTTAAACCGACCTGTCCCTCCTGCCTGCACTTGGGTCCTACAATCCTGCCCTGACTCAGACCGTGACAGAATCATGTAGATCTCAGGATTCACATGGGAACGGTGTGGCTCCAATGATGATCTCTGACTTCATGTGATCACATGGATTAAGCTTCTCCATCGTGGCGACAGATTTACATCAATTGGATTCTATAACTGTGTGTGTGTGTGTGTGTGTGTGTGTGTGTGTGTGTGTGTGTGTGTGTGTGTGTGTGTGTGTGTGTGTGTGTGTGTGTGTGTGTGTGCGTGCGTGCGTGCGTGCGTGCGGGTGTGTATGGGGGATAGGCTACAGAAATGATCACTGCAGTGTGGGATGAGGAGTTTATCAAAACAGACCCTACTGGCCGGTCTATTTATCTACAACCTAAGCTCTATCTCTCTCTGAAAGAGGTTGCACATGAACTCTGCAGCCGCACTGAGGCGCTCCAACACAAACACTCTGACATTAAGCTTCCCACAACAAACATCAGCACTAAGCTGCTGTTTGTCCAAAACATACAATATCTCCTCTCCCACTGATGACATGAGTTCATTTATCTTCAGCCGTATAGACTCCATTTGACACGTTTTTACCTCCTTTATTATGACACATTTTTCACCGCGACCACAGAGTTATGAGTTATAAATATAGAGTTATAATATATTGTGCTGCGTTACTTATGACCCTCATTTTAGCCAACTATGGGGCTGCACGGAGGTTGGGAGAGCTTCTGCAACCCAAACACCGCCCACGCCTGTTTCCATTGGCTGCATCTGGCGGCTTTTGGGCGTTACTTTGGATCAAGTTTAACATTAGCCTTTAGTCATCAGTAACCAAATCCTTAAATAAATACGGCACCACTGTCTGAACTTGTTTGACAGAATCAGAATGGTATAATCAATACTGGCGTGTTCATTTTGGATTAAAGTCCACCGGCCACGAAAACAGTATGAACAGTGTTTGAAAGTAATGAGAGTAAAGTAATGTAAATAGTTTGTTATATAAAACAAAGTCTGCCGTATATGCCCTATTTTTAGGGCCCGAGCACTGCAGAGTAGTGCGAAGCCCATTGAAATTGCAATAATTATATAAAGGTGTCCTGCTGACAAAATACTTGAAGCCTATTAGTCCGTGAGCCAGGACCCCAAATATGGGGTCATCACTACCATCTGGGGGGAATAATTCTCATAGTGATTTTTGGGTAGGTATACACCCCTAGAGCTAGGAAAAATGTGATAGCCTTGCATCGGTGGTAGCTATCTGTGTGTTATCACTCCTTTTATAACCACAAGCCAAAGCACAGTTTTCAAAATCCGAATGAAGCATTCTACTTCAAACTGATGGCTCGCTCTTATTATTGACCCTCTCTCTCTGAAAAATGGTTGGGATAAAGCTCAGACTATATATTGTTCAGAAAGGTTGTTAAAATTAGCATATCTAGAATATTTTTCTATTACAGGCAGTGACAACATAGTGACTATATGTGACATAAGATGTACTTCGGTTTTAATGAAAGATGGAACACAAAGGGTTCCTTTGTAAATTACCTAAAGATTTAAAACCATGTTTACATACATAGATTCTAAGGAAATGTATTATGAAATTCAATAAACAGAATATAGTGCAAGTGTGTAAGAAAATATCCAAAATGGCCACTAAACACACGCCTGGCAATTGTTAACTTGTAATCCGCTGGTCTTAGAATACCTCTGTGTAATACCTCTTTTTTTAGGGTTTTCATGTGTAGAATCCATTCCAGTTTTTTTTTAAATATCAGGTCAATCATGTCAAAGGTCAGGTCAAGGTTAAATTTGACCTCTGGGAGAACAACAAATGGAAACAACTTGATGAACTTTCATTCAATTTGTTTTGTGAAAAGTGTCATTAACATGTCACAAGAACTGGTATTCATAATAACCTGAATGTAAAATGATATAATCTAACGGCAAATATGTATCTTTTGCAACTACATCTGTATTCTCCAACCCACATCCTGTTCTACCTCATCCTTACAAGTATCCTCCTTATTGACATCACTCCTCATCTGTAGCATGAACATATCATCAGTAACCATCTTCACCAGAGCAGTTACAGTAAATCAGTGATGTACTTCTCACTCTCTGTGTCCTACATTGATATTGCACCATGTCACATAGCTCTGACGGTGCTGGGTCACCCTTAGCAATGACAGGAACAGGAATATCCTGGATCTCCCATCCAAATTTTGTGACATCAAACGACTTGTCAGGTGGAGCTTGGTGGTCTGCCACTTTCCACAACATCACTTGTAAATGAGCCCACATGTGGTGCAACAGGTTGGTCGGTGTTGGAGGAAGGGCCATTGACTTGTGGCACCCACCTCACCCAGCACATCAGGGTAGCCTGGGAAGTTCCCTGCCAGCAAAGTGGTGTGTGCTCTGATCTTGCCATACATATAAGACTGTCCCATCACAATGCTCCATCTGTACTTTACACTGTAGGTCCACCTGATACACCCCAATACACCAACAGGACAAGAACATCAGTTAAATCACTGAGCATGTGTATCACACCCTTTCCAGAGATGGCTGCATCAGGGATATAGGAAATCATGGTGATGTCTGCCTCATCATGACTAAATGCAGTATCTATCGTCAGCATTGAAGGTGTACAACATGCTCAACGGCTTCTGCTTCATGTTCTTACTCTTCATGATGACGTCTCATATGGGTGATCTTTCTGTGTGTGAGGATACACCCCAATATTTTATGACCAAGACACACCAGTGCTTCAACTCTCCCTCTACTGTTTCTGCACATTTTGGGGAAGGCTTCAGTCCACTCCACTCACATGCATCATGACAGCATCTTTCCTGATCGTTATGGCAGTCTGCTCCCCAGACTGGTGAGCAGAGACAGTGATCCAGAATCCATCATGGTGCTGACAGACAAGGTCTAGCTTAGCCTCTATGGCATGGAGCACATGCATCTTCGGCAGGCACTGGGTTAGATATCAAGCACACTGCACATGGCCAGCACGGAAGAAGTGCTTCAGTCATGTGCTTCATGAGAGAAAAGGTGAAGTTAATGTCAATGTGTCTCCCTGCACATTCAAACTGGTGGATGTGTAGTGTAGGAAGAAGTTGTCTACCCACTGTCAGCCAGTAGGATGGAAATGCGCAGTGTCCAGGTAGGCTACTGCTGTATCTGTTCAAATGTCTTTGGCCAAGTTGAGAGAAACCACTTCAAGAGTGCTGCTGACTCAGGACTGACCACTGAACTTGCCTGTCATGTTCTGCAACCACATGCATTTCCACTTCCAGTGCTGAACCTTGCATCAGTTTTGCAATGCAGCTGAAGAATGACTGTATAACATGCATCCCACCGGGATGCACAATTACATTATAGAGCTTTTCTGGCTGATTCCATACCTGTAAGGTGTCAACTAACGGCTCCATGTCAATTGTGAGGTGAATAGGGCCTACTGTACATGTCAACCAGTGACCATATCTGCTGCCTGCTTGGACACCTGGTTGGACGATAAGGTGCGAGAGAGACCTTGACCTGACCTTTAGCACATAGGCCAAAGACTGACCAGCAAGTGAAAATATAACAGTAGAAATAGATTCTACACCTATGAACCCCCCCCCCCCCCCCGGTCCCCATATGAATCACCATAAGTTCACAGATTCCCTCACACAACTGCAATATTTTGTTGTTTTTAACATAATTTAGTACAATGGAACATCACCATGGGATGGACACCATCTTTGATTTGGCAATAAATAATTAACTGATGGTAATTTCACTGATTCAGCCATATTTCTTGAACCCTAAAACCTAGTTTTAGACACCAAAACCACCTTTCTAGGTTGAACAGTATCATAAAGCCATTTAAGCTCATGGCAGTCATATTGGACGCCATCTTGAAAATGATGGCTTTACGAGAAATATAATTTCTTAGATTTTTTTGTATGTTCTTAAGCATGCCTAGACGTACCAGAACCAATTGAAAAACCTTTTGTATATTTTTTTGGGGGGGTTAATAGTATGTTTTCATAGACTGACCCATGTCATTTTCGCCTAGTGTTATAAAATAAAATGCATGATAGCACCCATAAAGCTACCATTGGTGCAAGGCTATCACATATTTTCTAACTCTAGACATGCATACCTTGACAAAAATCACTATGAGCATTATTCCCCTCAGATGGTAGTGACCAACCCCCCTGGCTCACGGACTATATGTCTGTATAGTGATTTATATTTGTGTCAAGTAGCCTACATAATGTAGGCTGTAACAAATACACTGGTGATGTTTGATCATAATTGAGCATGAGCCGTGATACAGCAGCGGTATTGAAAAATAGCCAAAATGTCTTCACTGTCATTTGAACGTTATCTGACTTTATCTGGAGGAAGAACATTGTTGCTTGTACATGACAGTTCTGCCAAGCTGTAGCTAATGACACGGACAGATTAAACAGTTTAGGACTTTTCTTTATAGTATTGCGGGTTTTGGCTCATTGACTTTGCAACATGACAAATGTGACTGGGGCTAGAGAAAAGGATTATTCATTCATTTTCCTCCACGTGGAAAGCCTGGTAACACGATTAGTGCTTGATTCATAACTTTGTTGTGTTTGTATCGTCGTGTTGTGTCATTAGCCAACAGCCTGAAGGATTTGTCAGCCCTTTCATTCTGTCTTGCTTCCGCATGACGGTGATGTCACACACAGACCCTTAAAGGTATATAACTCTGGGAGTGTATACTATAAATGTAACCAAATGAACCTGAGCAAGACTCTTAACCCCTAATTGCTCACAGGCCCTCATTGGAAACAAGCCCGCAAGGACTTTCATGAACGTCCTGTTAAAAGGAATTATCCTTATCCTTACCCTAATTAGGTCTTTAACTCTGGGAGTATATAAAGTAACCTTTGGATACAATATAAATGGATCCATTTGGTTACATTTAAATACACTCACAGAGTTACTAGGTTATGAAAGCCTGCACATAACAGTTTCTGGAATGAATGGGTCAGTTCACGTGCACGCCAACGACCGAAGCATTTTAGAACAAATCGGTCATGAACATCCCATCACTGCAGACGGTAGAGATCAGATTGAGTTTCTGGTGTGCGGGGCAAATGTGTATGGCTTCCCTCCCTCTCTGGGTCTCTCCAATGGGCACTTTGTCCCTGGTAACAAAATAAAACTTTTTCCGGTTGTCCTCTGATCTGGAAGCCCTAGATTAACTCACAGGTTGCGGAAGAGCGCCCTCTATCGTAAACCACTGAAAACACCAAATGACGAAATCTCGTCATTGGCAGTCAATGACTTAACAACTTAAATACTTGTTGTCGATTCCTGGTAGCCTGGTTCCAGACGAATCTGCCTTTGCCAAAAAAAAATTGCCCTCGGCAGATTAGGTCTGGCCCCTCTCAATAGAGATTGGATTTCTCTCCCTCCGAAGTTGTGAGGGACCAATCAGGGCCCAGTATGCAAATGTGGGGTGGGTTTATCACCAGAGGCGTTTTTTTTTATTTGCCCCTCGGAAATGCAGGTTCCACACAGAGATTCCATACTAATATCTATGCAGTGATATTAGTCTGGCCATGCCAGGCTAGATTCCTGGCCTAAAGAATGCTCAGATGACAATGTACATGCTATAACTATAATACAATTTGCAGACATCTGTCCGAGTGGGCACCTCAATGTTAAATTGGCAATGAAATCATGAAATGAATGAATGAATTAATTAATCAATTAATGAATACATGAACTAGAAAAAGTGCTCCTCGGAGCACAGGTCTCCGCCAGGTCAGGTAGGTTATTGTGGGCTCCTGGTGGCGCTATATTAGGCCAATGTGAAAAGGGTGCCATTTCTTCCTTGGCCTTTCATGGCCTCAAAATGATTTGAGGAATTTTGTTCAAAACGGACCAATCCTGCACATTTGAAAGCCAATGTTAGCCAATCAGGATGGAATATGAAAAATCGGACAGATCCGTCTTGATCACATGACTATAGACCCCTCAACAGACGACGTCCACTGATAAGATACAGTATGCGCGCAATGAAACCCATTCTGTCAGGTCTCGGAATTGATTGCGTGAAACAATCACCTGTGCGTCCAGTCTCAATGTTAGTAAACACATAATTGGTCTATAGAGATACTGTGTACCGATTTGTGTGATTTTTGGACGGAATCTGAAGGATCTGACGTGAAAAATGCAGGGCAGAGGTTTTTATCTAGAGAGTGTGCATGCACAATTTCATATCGATCGGGCCAACGGAGATTAGCTGTCCACAGACATACGTACAGACGGACGGACACACACACACACACACACACACACACACACGGACGGACGGACGGACGGACGGACGGACGGACGGACGGACGGACGGACGGACGGATGGACGGACAGGGTGCAAACAGTGTCGGCCTTCGTTCTGGCGGAGACAATAAATAAATGAATGAATTAGGAATTATGTATAGTATACATGATTTGAACATGCATGGATGGTACACAAGTTTTGTAGTAATTTGTAGCAATTCTAGAAATATTAGACGCTTAATATCATTTAAAAGTGGGTATGTTAGCCTCCTTTATTGTAATATGAATTAGACAAGGTCAGACAACTAGCAAAATAGGTTTCAGCTCCTAAGGCCTTCGTGATCATTTACTAATGAAGGCCTCAGTGGGGAGCCAAAACGCGTCTCTAAAGTCTCTAAGTCTCTAAAGTCTCTAAGCAACCAACCATTTAAGAAATAGTCTGAGCAAAATGGCAACAGTTAAAGTTAAATATATATATTTATATTAGCTTGTGTTGCATTTTTAAACATATGTTCAGATGTAGGGAGTGAGCATTTCATGAAAAAAAAAAAAAAGATGTGTTATTTTCATTCTTAAAAACATCACTTAATGTGAAAAAGGACAAGTGATTAATGGCACTGTACTGTAGCCTAAGGTCAAAGTTCAATGTCCCCAATACAGCCTGTGTGTACACCAGTACCCTTGCGAAGTGTCCTTGAGCCAGGCATTAATGCTTTACGTCTTCAATCATTCAGCTTAAGTCTCTCTGGATAAGTGACTACAATACAAGCAAAGACACAATGTACAATCAACTTGACCTCAAAGAGAATACAAATATGATTAATAACATGCTGTCTCTCTTTCAAACTTATAATTATGCACATAAACATCAAAATGCATGAACAACAAATGCATACAGTACATGCAGGACTCGCGCACGCACATGCGCACGCACGCACGCACGCACGCACGCACGCACGCACGCACGCACGCACGCACGCACGCACGCACGCTCACACGCACACGCACACGCACACGCACACGCACACACACACACACACACACACACACACACACACACACACACACTCTAGTCTCTCAGTCTACAGGTTTGTCACTCCATGCTCTGGACTTCCTCTTCGCCATTTCCATCCAAGATGGCTGACCAGCGGTTGACGGATTCACTGGTGTCAGCACAGAGCTGGAAGAGGACGACGATGACGACGATGATAATGATGGTGGCGGTGTTGATGAAGACTGGGGCGCGGGGCAGGGGAGCAGCGATGATGAAGAGGAGGCTTGGTTCTTTCTCTACGAAGGGAAGAAGTACATTGTAAATTAACCACTTAAGTTAGATGTTCTATAGAGAGTATATATTGTTTTGATATTTTCACTATTAAAAAAAATATATAAATCTCTGTAAAATCTTTACATTTCTTCCATTCCAAGTCGGCCATCCCACCCATGACCCAAAATTGCTAAATAAAATATAAAACAAAATGCCAGACGCCAGAGGACGCATTGATATTATAAAGAAAATGTGCATTTCAAATACTTTTTTTTTTAAAAGCAATTACTCCAGTACTTTAACTCAAGTCTTATCTGACAGAGCAACTTTCACTTGTAGTGGAGAAATATATTTGACCAGAACGTATCTATACTTTGACTCGAGTAATTGGGGTCGAGTACTTTGTCCACCACTGTAGCCTGGTGAGCTGCAGTCTGCACCCCAGGAGGAGGCTGTTTATCTGGGTTGCTGCTGGTGTGTTGGTGCTGGTCCTGCTGCATCCTAGCTCTGTCACTGACCAACGTCTGCCCGCGAGCTGGATGAGGTCAGAAAAGATTAAACACATTAAAACCAGGAAAGCAACTGTGTCATTTTATATACATAGCAACATACGTGTTTCAGTAAACTCTTGGGATTTAGAACAGTGGTTTAGAGCCGCGGTGCGAGCTTGTACATCTGTTAATTTTTGAAAAATCGTGAAAGTGTTTTCAATTATTAATCATTTAGAATTTGTTAACACAAATCTTCTCTTTTGGGGGTCTCTGACACAAAACAACTTCAGATGGGGGGGGGGGGGGGGGGGTCCGCAGCCAAATACATATCATTTTGGGGGTCCTTGACACAAAAAAGTACTACTACTACTACTGATTTAGAGGGCATTTATAGAATCAGCCTCAGGTCTTAATGGGTTAAAGGACCACTTCACTCATTTTCAACTTATGTTCATATAATTGGTCCTCACTAGTGCTCATTATGAGATTGCACCATTTCTGTCTACTAACTCTGTGTCTCAGAGGAGGCCAGGAGGGCTGTGGACAGTTTTGAAACCTGCCTACCAATGACATCATCGGTAGGCTGGTTTGATCATTTCAAACAAAATTTCAAACTTTCTTTTTCTTTTTGTTAATGCAAGAACAATGGGTTCTATTTCAGCACGCTAAATAGAAGTGTTTTAAGACTACAGACCTTGCAGGGTCGTTGACCTCTGTTTGACCTTTTCTGTGCATCCAACATCATCTGTGGGCGGGGTCACCGATTCCGGGCTCATCCTCAAAACCCGATTGGCTAACAGCCCAGCTCTGCCCTTTGACGCGTAGTCATCATCTGCGCCGATTGGCCGAGCCTCTTCTGTGGAGGCCAAGATGGCCTCGGCGCTGTGCCGCTTCACACTGTGATCTGATTGGAAGGTTCCCGCTCGGTGTTTGAGCGACTGGGCGGTGGGCCGGAGCTTCACACCGAAGGCTTTCCTCCTCTGCGCCTCCTCTTCTCTCTCTCCTCTTCTGTCCGTCCCTCCATCCCTCTCTCCTCCTCCTCCTCCGTCTTCTCCTTTATTTCCTCCATCTCTCCCTTCTTCCACCACTCCTTTCTGTCTGTCTGCTTTAACGTCCATTCTAGGTCGTCTGAGGCCCTTTGAACCTTCTAGTGCTCTGTCAGAAGATATAATTGGTTTGAATGTAACTTCAGGGGGACATTTTGAACCTTCTAGTCCTCTGTCAGAAGGTGCATGTGGTTTGAAAAGACCTTCAGCAGCAGGAAGACACTTTGAACCTTCTTGACATCTGTCAGAAGATACAGGTGGTTTGAAGGGAACCTCTTTAGTAGGAGGACACCTTGAACCTTCTGGACGTCTATCAAAAGACACAGGTGGTTTAGAACTACCTTCATTAGCAGGAGGACATTTCGAAAATTCGAGGTGTCTATCAGAAGATACAAGTGGTTTGAATGTACCTTCAGGAGGACATTTTGAAAATTCTAGATGTCCGTCAGAAGATGCAGGTGGTTTGAATGGACCTTCAGGAGTACATTTTGGACCTTCTAGTCCTCTGTCAGCAGACACCGGTGGTTTTAATGTACCTTCAGGAGTAGGAGGACACTTTGTAGTCGAGTGTACAGGAGTCTGAGAAGAAGCTTTCATAGGAGGGTGAACTGTACCGGAAAGCTTTGTGCTACTCTGTGTCGTACTAGATTTAGAGGGCTTTGTAGTATTCTGTGTCGTATTAGATGTAGAAGGCTTTGTACTGTCTGTAGCACTAGATGTAGAGTGCTTTGCTGTATTCTGTGCAGTAATAGATGTAGAGGTGTTTGTAGTACTCTGTGCAGAATTTGATGTAGAAGTGTGAGTCGGATTGTGAACAATAGTTTTACTCTCCAGTGGTTTAGAAGGTTGGTACCTGGTTGTGCCTCCATGGACATCTGGCTGATCTGAGTCCTGGGCAGTACAAGCAACAGTAGAACCAACAGTAGATCCAACAGTAGATCCAACTGTAGAATCAACTGTAGAATCAACAGTAGATCTAACTGTAGAACCAATAGTAGCACCAGCAGCAGAACCAACAGTAGGTTCAACTGTAGAATCAACAGTAGAACCAACAGTAAAACCAACAGTAGATCCAGCAGTAGATCCATCAGTAGAACCAGCAGTAGATCCAACAGTAGACTGAACGGTAGAATTATCAGTTGTAAGGACAGGCGAGGTGTGAGTGGTGCTGGTGGAGGGGTGAGTGACAGACAGAAGGAGGGCTGCAGCGTTGGAGGGAAGGGTGGAGTTGGGAGAGGTGTTTGGTTGTGGCGGAACAGAGGGTTGCACTAACTCTCTGTCACCAGCAGAGGGAGACAAAGGCCACAGCTTCAACTTGGTCTCCACTGTAGACGAAAAAGGAAAGCATTTAAAAGTGATCTCCTATTTAAAAGTATACCTTCTGCCTTGACAGAAGGTATACTTATGTGTGTGTGTGTGTGTGTGTGTGTGTGTGTGTGTGTGTGTGTGTGTGTGTGTGTGTGTGTGTGTGTGTGTGTGTGTGTGTGTGTGTGCGCGCGCACTATTATTATTATTATTATACACACACACACACACACACACACACACACAATTATTATCATTATTATTATTATTATTATTACCCTTATTATATTATTATTATTATTATTACCCTTATTATTATTATTATTATTATTATTATTATTATTATTATAGGTGTTTAGGGTGTGTCACCTGTGTGATGGAGAACAGGGTGTTTGTTGTGAACTGGACATGTTGTGTCTCTGTTCTCTCTCTCTTTCACCTCTGCCCCCTCTTCCCTCTCTCTCTCGGACACGTCCATCTCCGCATCACTCAGGAAATCTGACGGAGGTCGGCTGGTCACCTGGAAACCACAGACCATAATAGTACACGTGTTGAGAGTATTGTCAATGCTTGAACATTGACGCACCTAAATCTAACGCACCCATTTATATTTTTTTCAATCTCAAATACAATGAAAGAGGGTTTGGAATGACTAAATTTGGATTTATGTATATGAAATTTTCCTAGAATATTGACCATTTTCTTCTTATTACTATTATTATTGAAGCCAAACAGTACATTTTGCCAGTAAAGACAAAAGTCAGAGTCAACATTATCAACAATATACCAAGATACATCCTTCCAAACTTGTTAGAGTGGGTACAATTCCAAAATAAGTGCAGCATTGTCTCTGGGTACTTTTCACACAATGAACAGTTCACACAGATGTCTTTCTTGAATTTAAGAAGATAATGACTTGTAGGATAATACCATTTTAAACGAAACCTCCCTCACTTTATTGGTAAGAAGATATTTATATGGAAGATTCCAAATAACTTTCCAGTTCAAGTTATCAACAAATCTGGACCAATAGGATACTACATAAGGTGTACACTAACATTTTTCTTGAATCAAGCCTGTATGTTACGGTTGGTCTTTTTAAAATCAGGCGACAGGCAGACACTGCCTACTGGAGTTTCCAAAGGGTCAAGTAATGGTACATCATCTGATCTTACTGTCCCTTTAAGGAGCATCAACATTCCAGAAGGAATAGCATCCATAACCGTTGGATGGACGTAACTCTTTTGGGGTAACAGGAATGCCAAAAGTTCTGTCAGCGTAAGTTAACAGTACCCCATTACCATCAAGTAACTGATTCACACAGATAATATTATTGTTAAACCAGTTATGATAAAATAAAGATATATTTTTTAACAAAATGCACCTATTATTCCATAGCATTTATGGGGGGGGGGGTCTTATTCTTCCATTATAAAATTGAATAGTAATTTGTCGATTGTACTACTTATCTGCTTATTGACAAACAAGGAAATAGCTGCATAAGTGAGGTGGGATATTCCTTCTGCCTTTGTCAATAGCACTCGCCCTTTTAATGATAAATCTCTTTGTAGCCACTGATTAAGCTTTTTCCTTGTTTACTCAACAAGAGTTGTTCATTCTGAACAATGTTTATTCCCAAATAAGTAACCTTTTCTTTAACACATGTGTACACTTCGCTAGAAGGGGGTGGGGAAACTTAGCCACTGGGTCATCTTACCCCGTTCTCCCCTACATGTGTCGTTCTGTGCTTCTCTGTCCTTGTCCCATGGTTCTTGGTACTGGCTCTCTGGTTCTTGGTACTGGCTCTCTGGTTCTTGGGTTTGACAGACAGTCTGTGCTTAGCAGCAGAGGAGTCCAGACTGGGGAGGAACTGGACTGGCTGGTTTAGATCCACTCCTTTGGGGAGACACGCTACGTTAGCATGCTGTCCACACACACACACACACACACACACACACACACACACACACACACACACACACACACAGCATTAGCAATACGTTGTTACCTGTTTCTGTGTGTTGAGAGGTGTAGAAAGGGGAGGAAGGGGAGAGAGGACGAGAGGAGGGACCTGACGACCACTGTGGAGAGAGGAAGAAAACAAATTCTATCACAAGTAATTTGGTGTCCGGGACCCCTCTTAAAGACTGCAATACACCATATCAATCAATCTTCATTTTGTAAACAAGTGGAGTCGTCCCCTACTAAGACACTTCTTCAATGGCTTCACTTTTCAGACTTGAAGCTTCCCACTTCATGAGAACGCACGTATAGGCATGCACACACGCAGGCATGCACACAAACACGCACGCACGCACGCACGCGAGCAAGCAAGCACGCACTCATGCATACACGCACGTAAGCATGCACATACACACACACACAGGCATGCGCGTACACACGCATGCAGGTATGCACACACAAACACGCATCCAACACGCATCAAACATAATGTTTTATATTTGTGATGATATTAAATGTTTGGTGCTATTTTGTTGATAAATTGTCTTAGATTGATGAGATGACCGCAAGGACTTTTTTGGTGATATCCTTTTAGACAAAGTGTTTGACTGTACTCGTACTGTTTTACATTTCTGTCTAATGAAAAATTCAATCAATCAAATCCACACACGCAGGCATGCACAGATACATGTACACACGCATGGAGGCATGCACAGACATGCAGGCATGCACACCCACACACACACACGCACCTGTTCCTCTTCTTCACTGAGGCTCAGAGGACTCTGGTTTCTTGGACAGTCGGGGAACTACAGAGAAAGAGAGAGAGATATTTATAACTAATTGTAATTACATTCATATCAGAGCATGTGAGCGGAGCGGAGCTGGAGCGGAGTGGGGAGCGGAGAGAGACGATTTTTAACGTAGCGGGGAGCGGGTTTATAAAAAGGTTGGAGCGCTCCCCGGAGCGAGGACCGCCTGCCGCTAAAAGCCGCTCCGGCGGGGGCCGCGCACCACATGTTTAAGCATGCCCGGTCGCATGGACACAGGCATCCAGACGTCCCTGATCAAGATTTCATTCAAATAGGACAAGCGTCCCAAAAACTTTTTTTATCTTCTTCTTTTTTTTGCTGCTGAGTGGCCCGGTCTGATCGGAGCACGGAGCGAGAGGTGCGCAAATCAACGTTAGCGATGGAGCCGGGGGGGGGATCAACATGAGCGGGTAGCGAGCGTGACAACAGCCCCCTGGAGCGACGAGCGGCATTTCCCCCAGCTCCGCTCCGCTCACATGCTCTGATTCATTGTAGGCCTATTCATGTATTATTCTAATTTATGTGTTGCAGCTAACAAAAGCCTCGCCTTATAAGGTATTTCCTGTGCCGTGTCCTGTTCAGACAGGTGTGGGGGGCTTTGGGGCAAACCATCGTCCTCAGAGGTGGCACCGGAGTCTTCTATTCTCTTGGCGGAGGAGATCAGCAGCGGGGGTGGGCCCAAACGCATGTTCTGCTGCTGTAGCTTCAGCTGGCCAATCAAAAAGGAGTAGAGTTAGAGATGGACAGGGGTGCATATGCACCAATTACACTGATTGACAGGTTATACTTTTGTTTGGAGTCACACACACAAACACGCAGGTACATGCGTGTGCACGTGCGTTTGCGCGCGCGCGCGCACACACACACACACACACACACACACACACACACACACACACACACACACACACACACACACAGACCTGCAGTGCACGTATTCTCCCTCCATGTAGGCTCTCCTGAGATAGAACACGGGTTGACTGCATGGAGTTCTGCAATTGGTCCGTTTGGAAGATGCTGTCATGTGACATTGCCCTGGAACCCAATGTTCCTGAACCCCTGTTAGAGCAACATGATTGGCTGAATGAAACTAGTATAGCATAGCATAGCATAGTAGAGTATAGCATATTATAGTTTAATATTTCAATATGAAAATACTAGAGAGGGGCACTCAGTGGAACGCATACAGAATCATATAGAATCAGATTGATGATTGTGAGATTAGCCGCTGACACAAACGCACGCACGCACGCACACGCACGCAGGTTCAGGATGTCCTTGGTGGTCAGTAGGAACACACTGAGGACACTAGCTGGAGAGCACTCATCCAATATAATTTCAACTATGCATGCACCTCATGGTACCATAGCACCACAAAGGCATTAAAAAACAAAGCTGCAGACCTCTAAACTAACTGGTCAGGTTATTACTTGGCCTCACACCCAGAACTCACCTAACCCTTGCTCATTATGTTAGGGCGGGATGGCTCAGGGTAGAGGACAGAGTACAGCAACTTGCAATGGGCCTGGTCTTCAAGATACGCAAGAAAACAGGGATACCCATGTACCTGTCAGACTACTCCAATAGACACACAAAGGCACAACACCAGAGGGAGCTCCACTGATCTCACTCAACCCAGATTTGGCACAAACATGGGGTCAAATTTGCTCTACTGCTATGCCGCCAGAATGTGGAATGCCCTCCCAACAAACATCAAAACGTGTGACTCCTTCGTCCTTCAATTCCGCCATAAAAGAGCCTGTCTGCATTTTGTGAAGTGTCCTAGAAAGGCCCTCTAAGCTTAACATTAACAACACATTGTATAGTATTGTATGTCTTTAAATGTCTTTATGAATTGAATACACAGCAATGGAAACAAGCGCCAAGGGCTTTTTGTGTTATCCTTTAACAATGTACTCTGTACCTCTGTACAATCTGCAAACTGTTAATAAAGTATTCAATCAATTAATCAATCAATCAATCAATCAAAAACACACACACACACACACACACACACACACACACACACACACACACACACACACACACACACACACACGCACACGCACACGCACGCACACCCACACACACACAGGCACACACGCACACACACACACACACACACACACACACACACACACACACACAGGGTGAAAACATACATCATCCCTCTTGCCCTCAGATATTCTAAGTGTAAATGGAACCATGGTTACCATGGTTACCATGGTTACCGTCTCACTCACAGCTGCTCCTCGTCGGAGTCGTACGCCGGACACGCCCCCTGCCCCGCCCGCATGACATCACTGGTGACATCACTGGTGGACCGGCTCTGTTTGCTGGCTCCAGGCTCCACTTCCTTCCTCCTCAGGCGACCAAACAGACGGCTCCGCAGCCGCTTAAAACGCCACTTCCTCTTCCCTGTTGACAACGCCATGGGCACAACGAGACAATGTTGACTTATTTCAATATCTGAAATACTTATCAGGAAACGGGGAAATAATATATATATATATATATATATATATATATATATATATATATATATATATATATATATATATATATATATGATGGATAATTTTTTTTACATTTTGTGTCAATGTATTAATTGATTTAATAAGTAGCCATGTAGCTAATAAGCGGGATAACCAAGGTCATTGTTGAGCAATAAATCCCTTCAGGGGGATAAAGACCCCTCTGCTTCACATTGGGGTCTTATCACCTCACCTCAGGGTTTCTTTTTGGTGACTCCTATAATGAATGTTCCAATAAAGTGGATTCAGTTTTAAAAATAAGCTCACTTTTAGCTTAAGTAATATAGTAAATACAGTGTAATGTGTAACGTAATTATCCCAGAGTTAAAGTTATAAGTTAATAATTACTTTTTATCCACATGAACCCTAATGTCCCTATTCTGGGGGAAAACATTTGCTTAAAATAGCTGATCTACAAGATCACAATGTGTCACATTGCGATGCACTGTGAGCTTGTAAAGTAGACCAGCTATTTTAGAGGAAGAGATTTGGTATAGAGGGAAAAAGGAGGGGATCTGGTATAGAGCCCTGATGGGGGACGCCAACAAAGTAAATAAGGTTTACTATAGTCCGGGTTGGGCAACATGTTCTTTTTCTCCAGAGGGCCATAGTGACTTTAATGTGTGAATTACACTAAAACTGCTAGATTTCTTTTTCAAATGACAGACCCGGATGGACCCGTGAAATCGGTTCCCGAGATCCAAGTGGACCCGACATTATTTTCTAAAAGACGGACGAGATCCAATTTGTTCCTGAGATATTTACAGACCCGACCTATAGGGCATAGCAGTGGCGGCCATTTTCTGGTTCCACTTCAAAATACTCAATGCATTTTTCCCATTGACATTTCCAAAAATATTTATATCAATTAATTTAAGCCTAGAATCAAGCCATCCAGGGTCCTGGTGAATCATGACCATAAAACGTTTGATTCTGTGAAAAAACGTTTTTGAAAACGGCAAAACAAAGGGTATTTATTCAATATAGTATATCATATAATTAAATATAAAATAAAATAAAATCACAGAATTTTTTTTTTGATGGTCATGATTCACCAGGACCATAGATGGCTTGATTCTAGGCTTAAATGAATTGATATAAATATTTTTGGAAATGTCAATGGGAAAAATGCATTGAGTATTTTGAAGTGGAACCAGAAAATGGCCGCCACTGCTATGCCCTATTATATGGACTCGACATACCTAAAATGCCGTTCTACCAGGCTAGATGTCAGTTATACTCCATAATGAAACCTAGCAGCTATAGCAGCCTACATAGCTTAATATGACATTATATTGCATGTTTTCACCTCAATGAATAAGGAATAAGGTGCACGTTTTGATTCCATGGAGGTATATTTTGATGCGTCGGTGTGCTCTCCGCTCTCACTGAACTGACAGCATGCACTGTTGCGCTGCAGTAATCTGATCCAAGGTCAGTGTGATCATCGTTGCACTTCATGCTTTTCTCTACCGATCAGCACTGAGCACGGGTCTTCTCGGATCCACGCGGGTATTATATATGATTTATAATGGCATTATGGTTATATATCACATTTCACAAGACATACTGTAGTGTAGATAATAGAAATCAATTGGCTGAAAATGCTCTAACAAGTCTTAACTTCTGTAAGCACTGTAAACTGAGATTCCCCATTCTAGTGAATGCAGCAGCCTAGAGGGGGGAGCCAAAGAGTACACCGTCCGTATGTCACTGATCACATGACCCAACAATCAATTATCCAGTTCTAGGCAACATAGAAGGGGGGGGGGGATTTTTTCTTATTTCCACACAACAGCTCTAAGGTGTATTAATGACATAGTTCAATGTTGAAAATGAGTGATATTTCCCTTTAAGAGCTCTAGGTCAAGGGGCCGGGTCTGGCCCTCGGGCCGTATGTTGCCCATGTGTGTTTTAAGTAATAACTAGAAAATGTGCTCCTCGGAGCACAAGTCTCCGCCGGCAGACCCGTGTTATTTTAATCAAATGAAATCACTTACCCTATCTTTAACCATAGTTCTCTAGGAATGTTCTAATTCTTACTTAAAATAGAACATGTTACTATATCATAGCAATTATATTATCATAACAATAATAATGAGATACAGTAGGGTAAAAGATATATCTTTTAGTTAAACAAAAAGTTCTTTGTTAAAAGGTGAATGTTAAAGTAATTTATGTACCCCTGAGATGAGGAACAATGTCAGAGACATTGATGTTGGTTGTCAACATGACTCTGGCCCCAACTGCTACAGACACGACCTCCCGTAAGCCTCCTGTATGCGATGGGTTGCTTGATAGTGTAACATTAACTAGTCCTGTCTTACAATCTTTTTGTGAATCAATTGCGGTGATGTTGGATATTTCTGTTGGCAACTTTATTAGCTTTTCGCCATTGTGTGAATCTGTGGCTGCATTTGTTCTGAAGACATGCAATGCGTCACTTGGGTATGAGGGATCTGTTTTAGAGACGATTCTGGTGTGTAGCAGTGCAATGTCTTCTGCACAGCATGTGTTTGTACGAACTCTCATAAGCAGTTCTGCAAAGGGTTGGTCATCTTTCTGGCGCATCGTTTCTGTTAGTTCAAATAGTTGGAAGTTTTCTTTCCACAATGAACCATGTAGTCTGACAAAGGCATCAGAAGGGGTATCGAATACTTGTTTTGCCATGACTGGTGGTAGTTGGTACAGGTCACCGACTGCGAGGATACTGACATTGCCAAAACGGGACTCTGAGCTGTGTATGCCTGTGATGTCTTGAAGGCGTTTGTGAATGTGATGTAGAATGTCTGCACCCACCATGGAAACTTCGTCAATGATTAGCAGTTTTAGCTTCCCCAGCCGTGAGCGCAATGTATTTAATGCGTCCTGTTGTTAAAGTTGCATTGTGTGATCTCAGCCTCTCCTGTCTAAGCTATTTATATATTTATATTACATATGATGTCACGTGAAACTGACCAATGTTAGGTGTTCTCAGAGGGACACACACACGCACGGACGGGTGATTTGTACTGGAAGGTACTGTTCCAATCAAGACTGATTGATCCTGTCTTACCTCACTTCAAAAACATAAATGGATTTTTGAAGTGACACACCTATTTATAGGATTTTATTTCGTCATGCGTCCCTCTAGCCAATCAAAAGCATTGGTGTCAACATATTGTCACGTGTCACGTGGAGCTTGACCAATGTTAGCTTGGCTAGGGGCCAAGCTAA
Organism: Gymnoscopelus braueri; assembly: GCF_963280865.1. NCBI lineage: Eukaryota > Metazoa > Chordata > Actinopteri > Myctophiformes > Myctophidae > Gymnoscopelus > Gymnoscopelus braueri. The sequence goes on along the minus strand of NC_137621.1, from coordinate 50,107,843 downwards.
CAGAATCAGTTTTATTGTCACATCACAGGTTTACAAGGTAAAAAAGTGGGTGAAATTCTTTTTTGTACATCGTTCCCATCGCAACGTTAGTTTCCATAGAAAGAAGAGGGGGGGGGGGGGGGAAGAAGAGGGTGGGGGGCAAGTGGGAAGGAGATCAAAACAAGAGAGCAACAGAAGGCCAGACAAGTTATCTACATATTTATATATAACACACGGCGGGACGAAGCGAAAACATACTCTCCGCCTCCGGCGGAGACAATAAGGAATGATAAAAGTAAAGAGTTACTTATTACACTTCCTGAGTAAACTTGCCCAACATTTTAGCCAAATGGACGCATACATGGCCATGTGGTTACATGTGTACCCTCCCACAACTAAATGGATATATTTACACTGAGGATTTTACTGAGTATGCACCCAGATTCATAACCTGCTGTAAGAACATACTGTACCACCTGCAGTGATGTGCATGTGCGAGTGTGCATGTGTGACGCACATAACACGTATGTGTGACCGTGCATGTGTGAGCATGCATGTGTGAGCATCAGTGGTGTAAAGTAACTAAGTACATTTCCTCAAGTACTGTACTAAAGTAAAATGTTTAGATACTTTTACTTTACTGGAGTATTTCCAATTGTCTATACTTTTACTTACTCCACTACATCTCAGAGGCAAATATTGTACTTCTACTACAATTATTTGAAAACGTTAGTTACTAGTGACTTTGCAGATATAAATAATTATTACATAAACCTAGGCTATTTGAAAATAGCAGATCTACAAGCTAACAACGCGTCTCATCGCGACGCGTTGTGAGCTTGTAGATCTGCTATTTTCAAACATTTTAGTACTTTTACTTTTGGTACTTTAAGTACATTTTGATACCAATAATGTTGTACTTTTACTCAAGTAAATTTTGAATTCCGGACTTTTACTTGTAACAGAGTACTTCTACATTTCAGTATTAATACTTTTACTTAAGTAAAACCTTTGAGTACTTTTTACACCACGTATGAGCGTGCACATGTGAGTGAGTGTGTGTGTGTAAGTGTGCACGTACCTGGCCCCTCCTCTCCCCCCCGCTGTGTTTCTCCTGCGTTGGTCTCCATGGTGACGGGCTGTGATTGGCCGTGACATTAAATAGACACACAGTTCAAAGTTAAAGCACACACACACTCTGGTTGCCAAGACGACGGCACTGTTAATTTTTGCCCACGTTAATTAATGAACACACTGTTCTTTACCTCCTTTCTTTCTTTCTTTCTTTCTTTCTTTCTTCTCTGCAGCAAAAACTACTATTATTACCTCCACTTAAAACAACTACTGCTATTACTAATTCTACTACTACACACACACACACACACACACACACACACACACACACACATACACACACACACACACACACACACACACACACACACACACACACACACACACACACACACACACACACGTACAGGCGTGTTTGTCTAGGGCAGTCTCCACCATATAAAGACAGTAACAATATTAGATAACAGAATATCAGACCAAAGACAAATATTGACCCTCCCTTTTCTCACTTATAAAGAGCTGAATCACCTATAAAAAACACTCAGTACACTCCATGTGGCTTATACAGCAATGGTCCTCAATCTTTTTCACATCAAAGACCCCCGCATTGATGTGTATTTTGGCAGTGGACCCCCATCTGAAAATATTTAATGCCTGGGACCCCAAAGAAAATTCAAATAAATAAAATGTGTTTTCTACAAGATAAAATAGGGTTAAAGTGCTGATTTTGATGCTGTATTAACCTATTTGGCTGGGAATCCCTGGGTGTCCCCGGTCTACACTGATAGAACCACTGATATACATGCTGATTTAGTGGTTCTACAACCTTTTCTGGATCAGGGCCTGCTTGAACATCTTTAAAGCGTTCGCTTTCAAGACCACTTAACACGACAACTGACAGGCGTCTGACCACGTGTTAAGTGGTTCGTATTTATCGATATCACAATGAATTAAATCACATGTCTCAAGGTTTTAAAGAAAAAATAGCGTGAAATTTTTTACAATCATGTTTTAATATGTTATATTATCTTAAAAATCGTAGTGTTTTGCCAATTATTTGGGGGCCCACTTGCAATATCCTCGCGGCCCACCAGAGGGCCTCAACCCACAGGTTTGGGAATCGTTGATCTGCTGACACGGACATCCCAACACACATGACATATGAGTGTAGATTCTATACTCATATGTCATGTGTGTTGGGATGTCCGTGTCACACGGTCAGAGCAGTGGTTCTCAAAGTGGGGTCCGGGGACCCCCAGCAGTCCTTGAGGGGGTTCAAGGAGGTCCTCAGCAAATGAGTTAAAGGTAGATATTTCACTTTCAAACATGTTTGAGGTCATTTTAATGTCTACTCTGGCTTTTGTGAGCGCCCCAGAATTTTTTTCGGTTGCTTAATTCTGTATTAAGATAATTGACATTCATTTTATTGGACACGCCCCCTTCCTATACAAACCCATCATAACTTAAAACTCTGGTGACTGATATTGTTCTTCTAATGCGTGTTTTTTCAATTACTTTTTTCCTGTATTTTTAATGTTATTTTTGGAAAATGATAAAATGTAATTAAATTAAATAAATGAAATGAAAAAATAATTGAAATAAACACACCCCCCTCAAGTATTAGAAGGACAATATCAGTCATCAGAACCAAGGACAGGTGTTTTCAATGAATCTAACAAATGGAGTTTGAAGTTAGGTCGTGTCTGATTAAATCAATATCAAATATCTCAATACTGAATCAAGCAACTTAAAAACTGTCTGGGGTTCTCACAAAAGCCTAAGTAGACGTCTTGATGACCCCAAACATTTTTAAAAGTGCAAATAACACTTTAATAAAGCATCACAATCAGTTGAACCACTTTAACCCTGTTTTGTACTTTGTCTAGTCAAAGATATAACCGATCTACAAGCTCATAAAGCATCGCGGACGAGGTGTGATGTGTTGTGAGCTTGTAGATTGATGTTTTATGAAGACTCTTGTGCTGTGAGCTTGTAGATGTTTGTATATTCCACGACATTCACACACATACTGGAGGTCAAACCAAACACCAGCTGTCACCAAGCATTTTAACCACTTACAGCAGGGGTTCAACATTTTTCAGCCCAAGACCCCTTAGTTGAGAGAGAGATGAAGTAGGGAACCCCCACTACATATTGTATGAAACTGTGTTGCAGATTACACTTTTCATAGATAGCTTCATAGACTTGCTTGACAGCACTGTCATCAGTCACCAGTATATTTGTATGTTGGATTCATGTGTATTTTCAGACATTAACCACTTAAACCATCAATGCTCTTTTATTCCCTCTACACCAAACCACTTTGCTGAAAATAGCAGATCTACAAGCTCACAATGCCTTGCAGCGGCGTTGTGAGCTTGTAGATCTGCTATTTTTGACTAAAGTTCTCCTCAGAATAGGGATGCTAGGGTTCAAGTGGTTAATGTAAAACAATATATATATATCCTATCCCACAAAGATTTGACGGCCCCCCTATAGTAACTCTGAGGACCCCCTGTTGAAGACCCCTGACTTACAGTATACTTCACTGACTTGGGTCCCTTAGGGGTCTATAATTTCCCCCCAATTTATTTTCCCTCTACACCAAATATCTTCACTAAAAATAACCGATATAAAGCTGATCTACAAACTCAAAACTGTTGAGAACGTAAAAAGCTTAAATATGGAGATAAGAGCTTTCTGCCCAACAACAACAATATTGTATGTGTTGCTGTGTTACTATATTATAGTGGGGGTCCCTGCTTCATCTCTCTCTCTCAGCTAAGGGGTCCTTGCCCTGAAAAATGTTGAAGAACCCTGCACTATGAAGTTTAGTTAGTTACTTTGTATCATAATGCCTTCTCCAGAAAGCATTCTAAAAAGAATCGTTGAATATTTGACTGTTGTTGAGTCAATAATGATCAAATAGTCAATACATTTTTAGAATTGTTCATGTTTCTGACTGTGCTGTGCAAGTATTTCTAGAAAAAATGTCAGACAAATGTTTAAAGAGTGGATCGTATTATAGCTTACCTCCTCAGAGCACAGACGATTCAATGTGTGTTTCTACCTCTCTCTCTCTCTCTCTCTCTCTCTCTCTCTCTCTCTCTCTCTCTCGCTCTCTCTCGCTCTCTCTCTATCTCTCTCTCTCTCTTTCCAACCCTCCCTCCCCTAGGAAGATGCCTCTGCTCTCTCTCTCTCTCTCTCTCTCTCTCTCTCTCTCTCTCTCTCTCTCTCTCTCTCTCTCTGTGTGTGTGTGTGTGTGTGTTTGTGTGTGTGTGTGCGCGCGTGCGTGTGTGTGTGTGTGCGTGCGTGCGTGCGTGTGTGTGTGTGTGTGCGTGCGTGCGTGCGTGCGTGCGCATGTGCGTGTGTGTGTATGTGTGTGTGTGCATGTGTGTGTGTGTGTGTGTATGTGTGTGTGTGTGTGTGTGTGTGTGTGTGTGTGTGTGTGTGTGTGTGTGTGTGTGTGTGTGTGTGTGTGTGTGTGTGTGTGTGTGTGTGTGTGTGTGTACGCACATGCATGCGAGAACAGGAAAGCTCCTGTGTTGCTAGGATATATGCCTGCTCCTTTGTGACTGGTGGTTTGACTCAGCACTCAGCACTCAGCACACACACACGCACGCACGCACGCACGCACGCACGCACACACACTCACACACACACACACACACACACACACACACACACACACACACACACACACACACACACACACACACACACACACATACAGAGAGATCAAAGTCTTGTTTCCACAAGTTAATAACTGTGTCAAATAAGTCACTGAGGCTGTGTGGTGACCCAAGAAAAAGTGCCTAGAAAAGGACTTTAGTTCCCACATCTTGGCACTACTTTTTCACTACATTTTTGCATTGACAATTACCCTTCTGGCCTTTGGGTTAAAAGTTATCCGCACAATAGCCTGCAGTTTTTTGTCACAAGCCAGAAATGTATGTAAAATTTTAGAATAACAAAAGATCAAAAATCTTGTGTGCTGCTGTTTTTGCTTGTAAATGTATTTATATTCATTTTGGCAACACAAAATCTCTCTCAAACTGTCATAATTACATAATATACCTAACATCTGAGACAAGTATAATTGGTGCCTTAGTATACTAGTATGTGAATATAGATCATGAAATTTTGCAAATGAAAAAAAAAGAAAACGCTTCAACTTCAGTGATTGGCTCTCAGCACAATGAAATATACACAATAGTAAATGTGGCTAAAAGCGTATGTTTCATAAAATGTCACAGCGTGTCCCCAAAATGGCTGAAAATCAATCAAAATGCGACCACACCCCCCTAAATTGGAATAATGCAAAAAAAAAGCTCTGAATTATTAAAAAATATGGTATCAAATATTTATTAAAATACCACAGTGTGTCACAGCATGTGTCATTTGTGCATCACCAAAATCAATGTTGTCCCACACCAGTATTCGAGGTGCCTTCTTTGAGAATCCCTTCAGGATTTTGTCTCTGCCCTCTACTAGTTGTAGTTGAGCTAAGCTAGTGTCTAGACTGACAAGTGACAACTGTGTGCCGTGAAGCACAATGTCCTAATCTACTCAGTAGTGACAGAACATTGGATTAACCTGTTAAATGGCAAACAGTTAGACCAAGACACAGTGACTTAGGTGTCTGCTTCCGACCTTTAGATGCAAGATACACAATGTCTTGACAAACAGATATAACATTTAGGTTCCTCCTCTGTTGCACCTATAATCCAGGCAATAAGATTGTACAGTTCAAGTGGCAAAACAGATTTGGCACATTTAAATCCTCTGCTGTGGGAGCTAGGCCACAGGCGTGTCATACCGGGAGAGTCAGATAGAAGCCTCTTCAATATCAATCCGGCACTATACAGTGTCCTCTGTTTGGTAGTTTTCTGTCCAGATATTGCACTTGTCGTGTGTTCGCTGTCACTTTCAGCTTGGCTTACCTCATTTGTTGTCTCCGCCAGGCCGAAAGGCATGGCGAGAGAGTATGTTTTACCCCCTGTCCGTCCGTCTGTGTGTGTGTGTGTGTGTGTGTGTGTGTCCGTCCGTGTGTCATTCTGTCATTTTGTGTACAGCTAATCTCTGGCACCGTTGGCTTGATCACAGCGAAACTGTGCACACACACTCCCTGGATGCCAGAGCAGAACCTCTGCTCCAAATTTTTCACATGGGCCTTTTATAGCGCCACCAGGAGGCCGATTTGTGCAAAACACATTTTTGGACAGAAGTCCCGCAAATCGGTAGATAGTATCTCTATAGTCATTAAAAGAAACGGCTCATTTCAGATTTTTCATATTCCATCTTGATTGGCAAAAATTTACTTTCAAAGTTTGCAGGAGTACTCCGTTTCGAACAAAAAGCCTCAAATCATGAACACAGCATGCAATTTCCGTGAAATTTTGTACACACATTCCCATTAGGCCGAGGAAGAAATGCCATTTGAAAATGTTAAAATCAGCCTCATGGTGGCGCTGTAACAGGCCGATTTGTGTTTTTACCTATAACTGCACCGATCAGTGTAAAACTTTGTATGCACACTCTCTAGAGGCCAAGGAAAAACCTTTACCCTGCATTTTTCACATTTGCCTTTTATAGCGCCACCAGGAGGCAGACTTATGTAAAACATTTTTTTTGATATTAAGCCTTCAGATTTGATCCACATTTCCCGCAAATCGGTACACATGATCTCTATAGTCATGTGATCAAGACGGATCTGTTTGATTTGTCATATTCCATCCTGATTGGCTAACATTGACATGTAATGTTTGCAGGAGTGGCCCGTTTTGAACAAAATGCCGCAAATCATGAACGCAGCATCCGATTGCGGTAAAACTTTGAATGCACATTTGCACTACGTTGAGGAACAAATGCCACCCTTTTAACATTGGCCTGGGGCAACAGACAAACAGAAGAAGAAAGTATCGGTTAAGACAGGAGCCAAACTGAAAGACTCCCCTGTGAAAAAAGTAAAGAAGAAGAAGCTGGGAGGTGTAAAAAAGCAGAATGAACCAACAGCCTGAAGTTACGGAAGGAGACGGACATGAAGATTCTTCTGCTTCATGTCCTCCACCAGCAGGTCAAATTTAGCAAAACACATTTTTAGAAGAAAATACCTCAAATCATGCATGCAATGTCCGATTGCCGTGCACGGCCTAGGAATAAATGGCACCCTTTTCACATTGGCCTATTATAGCGCCACCAGGAGGCCAAAATAACCTACCTGACCTGGCGGAGACCTGTGCTCCGAGGAGCACTTTTTCTAGTTGTTTCTGTGCCTGATGGCTGCAGTAGCATGTCTATCAGTTTATCTGCAGATAATGTCTCAACAAAAAACAATTCAGAGATGTTGTGCTAGGTAGGGCGGTGCAAAACTAGCTGGGGGAAATAAGGGGTCAACCTCCTCTTTAATTTATCCTGCCTGCAACATAAAAGTATAGGGAAGGATGAGCACAAGTGTATAAATAAAGATTTATTCACAATGATAGACAATTTAGTTTAAATATACTCTCATAGCCTTTTTTGTGAGAGAATAATCTATAAAAATGAAACTTTTCAGCATAAAGGTTTTTGTTTTGTTTCCCAGAACTGTCAAAGACACATGGTATTTGAGTTGCCTGTAGTTTGAAGCATCAAGATCCTCATGCTTCTTCACTGTGATTACGAACACGCACGCACGCACACACACACACACACACACACACACACACACACACACACACACACACACACACACACACACACACACACACTTAATATGTGCAAAGAGTTGCGCTGTCAAGATTGTATCTAAAGACAGACAAAATACAGACTAAATGTAATAACTCACCAGAACCTGGTGTATTAACAGGAGTTATGGTACCACACTGGTACTGTGTGTGTGTGTGTGTGTGTGTGTGTGTGTGTGTGTGTGTGTGTGTGTGTGTGTGTGTGTGTGTGTGTGTGTGTGTGTGTGTGTGTGTATGCGTGTGCGTGTGTGCGCGTGCATGTGTGTGTGTGTGTGTACCCCCCAGCAGATGGTTTTCCGGTGCAACCCCCACCTGGACTCGACTTGGCCCGGTAGGACTATCTGTTTACAAAAATCTGAGAATACTGTGCCGATGATGCAAAAGACATCACATGCCCCAAACCAAAATCCACAGCACCGAAGAAGAAGAAGACTGTCCAATTATTATATCGTTATATTATAAAATGTACGTTATTCCTTTTTTATACAACTCCTGTTAATGCACCAGGTCCAGTCATGCCCCATATCTCATCTCACCTTCGACCGTCAGGTCATCCCCTTCTCCTCCTCAGTCACAAAGCTGGGTGTTAAATTCGACCCTCACCTGACTTTCAGTGACCATATAAAACATCTGTGCAGAACTGCATTCTATCATCTCAAAAACATCTCCAAACTCCGCCCCCTTCTAACCCTGTCAGATGCAGTGAAGCATGTCCATGCCTTTATCTCCTCTAGACTGGACTACTGCAACACACTCTTCATTGGGATTCCTGGCAAAAGTATTCAGAAGCTGCAATACATCCAAAACAGCGCTGCCAGGGTCCTAATGAGAGTGCGTAAGCATGATCATATAACACCGGTCCTATTCTCACTGCACTGGCTCCCCGTCTCAGCCAGAATCGACTAAAAGGTCCTTTTGATCACCCACAACTGCAAAAATGGACATGCCCCTCCCTACCTACAGAAATTAATTAGGCCCCCACAGAATTCCACCCGCACCCTCAGATCTACGAGCAGATTCCTCCTCGATGTCCCTGGTACAAATCTACATACTATCGGGGACCGGGCCTTTTGCTCGGCAGCGCCGTGCCTGTGGAACAGCCTTCCTATATATCTGAGAGCACCACAGACCCTGGACTCTTTTAAAATAGGCCTGAAAACGTTTTTGTTTCAGAGGGCATTTTCGTGTTGAATTGTTGTTTAGTCTGTTTTTAAACCCTGATTTTTTTACTTTATATGATTGATGATGTTTTACCATGTGGCACTCTGAGATTCCTTGTGAATGAAAAGTGCATTACGAATAAAATGTATTTTTATTATTATTATTATTATTATTATTATTATTATTATTATTATTATTATTATTACACTTATTATTATTATTATTATTATTATTATTATTATACTCCGCTGTACAAAAAACAGAAGCTAACAGTGGCGAGTTTTTAGCTTGTAGATCTGCACTGAGCATATCCACACAGTGGACGGGCTGAGATGGTGACGTCACCGAGAATGCTGCTGTTCCAATCGCAGAACTGCCATACTCCCGTCCTCGGAGGTTTCTACTCCTGAGGCGAACTTGCAAGTCTGAACTGCTAAGGACGTCACGCAAGTCCGTGCTTCCCATGATTGGGTATTGAGAAAGGCCATTATGTTTTTGAGCTCCTGATAATTTTGTTTCCCCATTTTCAAATTGTAAACAAGGTGAATGAGATGCTTCCAGGTAGAGTACGCTAGCCGGAATGCTGCGCTTCTCGTCAATGAGTAGTATTGCGGAAATAATATGAATATCATGGGGATATAAATTAATCCTATAGGCTACAGAATATAGTAGAAATGACAAAAAGAAATAAAATAGCAGATGCAACATAAATTAATGAACTTAAATGAATGAATGAATCCCCTCCTGGGGGGCCCCCTTGCGGTGTAAGTCCTGTGTAGGCTTCACATAATCCAGCAACCCTATGGAAATTACCCCAGTGATCATGCTACTTATATCAACATAATTTGCATTACTATGAAAAACATGTAGTTTAGACACAAAAGTGCGGTGTGCTGTAGTACATTTGACAGTTTGTCAACACTAGCTGTGTCATCTTGTCTACACTGTGTAGGACAATTCCCTCAAACTAGGACAGGGATGTCGTATGCTGACTCTGTGAAAAAGCAAGTGACTCGTGAGACACTGTCACGTCACCTTCTGTAATTACATGCCAACACTTTACAATAAGGGTAAGGACCGTGTAGCTCAGACGGTAGAGCATTTACACAAGGTTCCGGGTTCGATCCCGCCAACATAAGAAGAAACCATTGCACGTGTTTATTTATCATGAAAATAAACATAGGAAACATCTATGTGAGAAATCTTTTTTTTTTTTTTTTACCTCTACCAACGTTTCATCTTTAATGTGCTTTAAAATATCACTTTTCTAGAAGTTAAGTTTTCAAAAGAAGTAACATTTATCAATAACCTATTTGGGGTCAATTGCCAATAAATATTCCATTATTGATAACAATGCATAATACAGTATACTATACATTAAGTAGTTCTGTGGTTCTCAAAGTTGGGCCCAGGGTCCCTCAGCGTTCCTTCTGGGGGCTCCAAATGGACCCTTACAGGTCTGTAACTCTGTCAGTGTGCAAATGGAACCAAATGGACCCTTAAGGGTCCATTTGGTTCCATTTGTACACTGTCAGAGTTACGGGGGATTGGGGGTCCTTGAAAACAAAAAAGAAAAGTTTGAGAGCCACTGAAATAGACTATTCATTCAAACACAGATCAGTGTGAGGTGTGTCCAGAGCTCTGCGTAGGTTCTGCCAGAACAGTCCAGGGTGCTGTCCAGCCTGGGACCAGCTCAGGTAGGTTTGCCTCTTCACCAGCCTCCTCATGTGATAGTAGGGAGACAACTGCTGGGCTGGAATGTCCTCCAGAAACACCAGGATCAATACGTCCTTCTTCTCATCAAACAGACGGTAGCTGCACACAGGAGAGCAGAGCATATATATATATATATATATAATAACTGATTGTTTGCATAGCACATTGCGCAGGACTTACAAAACAGGAGACAGGAGAAAAACAACATCACATGCACTCAATCAGTTTACACTTCGCAGCTCTGCTCAGTGCTCTGTGATCCATGCCTGGTGACTGATATTGTAATTCTGATGCGTGAGGGGCTGTTTTCTCAATTACTTTTTTCATAGATTTTATAAATGTTTTCATGAAAAATAAAAAAGTTATTAAAAAAAGAGAAAAACACGGCCCCTAATGCATTAGATTAGAAGGACAATAGCAGTCACCAGAGCCAGGAAAGGCACTTAAGGTCAAACCAAAAATTATTTGGCAACAGCCGAGAAAAAGGAAGAGAAAAAGGAAGAAGAACTTAAACTTAACAGACAAAATTGAGCTGAGAAAACGGGAATTGATAGTATACATGGAACTGGATAAAGGGCATTTTAGGTGCTCAGGACAGTACAACTAAAAATACATTTCATTGAACAGAGGGTCATTCTTGTGACTTGTTAGATCCTGAGCAGAAAAAATAAAACACCTCTTAATTAGTTCCGACCCGGTTGTCGGGCGAAACTTTGAGCCAATACATTTACATATACGTATTACATATACATTGGGGTACCCAGAGGGCCTGGGCGAAAATTTCAATTTGAGCCAACATGAGGGATGTCTAAGGGAGCTGAATCCATTCTTAAAAGCATGTCCTTTTGCACAAGGATTTCTGAGTGGTGCCAACCACTCCTACATTTGACCGTGTGTGTTTGTCCATCCGTCCGTCCGTATGAGCACACCCTTGACAGCTGCAGCTGATTGCAACACAAAGATGCAACCAGTAACATACTTTATACTTTGTCTACTGTTTACAGACCGGTTTCAATTCAGACTTTTAGATGAATGGTATAGAAATACACGCACGCACGCATGCACACACACACCCATTGCTCCTAATAGATAGGATAGCAAATGGTATTAACTCTCTCACTGCAAAGGACGACTTAGAAAAAAGAAAAAAAAACGTCCAGAACCCAAGATAACGTGATCTGAAGATTTACTGCTCCATTCACTCCCTGGTTAACTTACAACTTAAAAATCCTGTATCTAGGCTCCTGTGTACTTTTTCTTTTTTACTATGTATTTTTTTTTGCGTAAGCACAGTGAAACCCTCTGTGATTAGCAACCATCAGGGGATCGATCATACTGGAGATAAATATTCTGTGACTACTTCAAAAGGTAAGAAAATCGAAAAATAGCTGGCAGTGGGTGCACGCAGCCAGAACTAGGTCTGGCAGTAAAAGAGTTAATATCATCCACAGCTCCCAATAGTTAGGATGGTTAGATGCAGAGGACAAATTTCACTATGTACAACTGTACAGTGAAAATTACACCCTCCCCATAATAATACTAATACTACTACTACTACTACTACTACTACTACTACTACTAATAATAATAATAATAATAATAATAATAATAATACTTTAATTAAATTAATCATTTGGCTAAATGCCACAGAGCAAAAACAGCAACAAATACAAATAATGGGCGTGTATGGGCCATAACGTCAGAGATTGTCCCCACCTGGCCATCTGGATCTCTCTAGAGCACCATTCGCTCTCCAGGTAATGATGGCTGATCACACAGATGGTCTTCCTGCTGCCATAGATGGCCTCTGTAATGTTCTCTATAATGGGTTTACCTGGAAACAAGCCGTACAAAAATGATAGTTTGAAATTGTTTCGAGATACATACAGACAGACAGACAGACAGACAGACAGACAGACAGACAGACAGACAGACAGACAGACAGACAGACAGACAGACAGACAGACTTTCATATAGGTAGCTGCATACTAGACCAGAACAGGCTAAATATTTTCGGTTCAGCTGGCTGGCTACAGACAACAATATGACGCCATTAGATTTGGGAGGACGGTCTCAGAACTTTTTCAGGTGTTCGGAGACTCCGATATGTTGTGACTAGCCTATTGTGATTTGTCAGAAGTTGGTAATAAATACAGTAAAAGTGAAAGACAGAGGGAGGTTTGTACCTGGTAAGAAGTCTCGGTGTGGTGTAGACATAGTCTCCAGCCCTGCTCTCCCTCCAGTACCGGAAGCATTTCTCTGTAAACCCAGAGCTCATCATGAACGTTGTAGGAGATGAAGGCATCGTAGTGCTGAGGAAACCCCCTCTTTCTTTTCTTGGCATCATAAAGGAAGGCCAGGAAGAGATAGTAGGCATAGAGCAGATGCAACCTCAGGAAGTGGTAGGTGAAGGATGTGAGCAGAGTTAGCGTAATCGCACAAGTGGAGGAAATGTAGCAGACGAAGCTAGCGTCCATCCAACAGGAATGATAGTCAAAGTCAAGAAACCTGGTTCCCTTTTTAACCAGAGGATAGCCACAAGTGTAGCGGTGAGCAGCGACTACCTGAGTGTGGTTGTTGTTCAACATCCACTGCTGAAAGTCAGAGTTAGAGCAATCACAAGCAAAAGGGTTGTCAGCCATGTTAACATACTTGAGAGCAGGGAGAAAATTGAATACAGAGACATTGATCACTGTCAACTCGTTCTGGCTCAGGTCCAGCCAAGAGACTCGAGTCAGGTTAGCTTGTGCCAGGAAATCCAGGGACTTCAGTTTATTGTTGGAGAGATCGAGAGTTTCTAGGTTTTGGATCGGGACAAAAAGTTCTGGGTACAGGAATGACAGATTGCTGCTCCTTACGGTAAGAGTCTTCAGCTGTGGTACATATTCAAATGTGTCTTGGCCAGGTAGTTCACTATAGGCATTCTCAGTTGTAAAGTGTTCCAAATGTTCCATACATAGGAGCATGTATGATATGACTTTGAATTTCCGTGGGGTAAAAGTTTGTGGAATAAATTGTACTGTATGTAAGTTCTTTAGGCTCTTCAGCAATGGTGGTAAGTCATGGGGTGGTGAAGATGTTATTTTGATGGAGTTTATATTAAAAATGATACTAAGTGTTTCAAGTTCATCTAGACCTTCCAAATAGGTACAGCTCCACTCAACTGAGTCACTTAATTCCATGTCTAAGTGCTTGAGTGATTTCAGACTTGTAAAATCCCCAGTGCTGAGTTCTGGAATTAAATTATTTTTCAAATCCAATAATTGTAGTTTCTGAAGACCCGTCTTAAATGTTTCTCCAAGCGCCCAAATGAAATTGTGATTCACAATTAGAACCTTTAACTCAGTGAGAGGTTGAAAAACACACTGTTTGAGTTCAGAGATGTGGTTGTTATCTAGATGAAGATGTGTGAGTCGTGTTAAATTTAAGAAATCTAAGCAGCTAAAATCATGAATATGATTGTAACTCAGGTTAAGGATTTGAAGCACGGAGAGATTCTTAACATCATCTGGCACTTTGGAAAGTGTGTTGCTTTTGAGATTTAGGTGACTGAGTTGCTTCATTTGTTTTATTGAGAGTTCAGTTAGCTCGTTATACGATAGATCCAGTTCAGTTAGCTGAGTACAAGGTCTCAGTTTTTCACTTAGATTGTAAATGTTGTTATACTGTAGGTTGAGTGTCTTCAATGTAGGTATTTTGCAGGCAACATTTAAGAGACCTCTGTTTATCCATTCTCCCATAAAGGACAGCTGCAGGTACTCTAGTGAATCAAGGTTCTTTAGAGCCTTTCTTATGGAGTTAAAGGATATCGTATAATCACTAAAACACACCTTAGTTATATTCCTGAGAAAATACTTTTCTGATATGTCCCACTCCCATCCAGAATCGTTACAACAGTGTGACAGGTCAACTGTCTCAAGATGTGGAAATAAAGCTGTTGTGATGCTAAACTTCGTTATCGAATCTGAATGCACTATTAACTCCCTGATATCAGAGGTCATGTTTAATGGCAGATCTTTTGACTGAAAAGACTCTAACTCATAAATCGGGATGTTCAGCAAATGTAAGCCTGGTAGTTGTAAGATGGTGATGATATCTGTAATTTTATTGGATGCCAGAGTTAGTTCCTTTAAGATGGGGAGTAGTTGGAATGCAGCAGGGTTGATGAATTGGATATAGTTTCCGCCCAAGTGCAGTATCAAGAGGTTAGACAGCCCCCGGAACATATTGTCTGACAGTGTAGTTAGTTTGTTATAGTTCATACGGAGCACTTTGAGTTTCACCAAATGGCCAAAAGCCCCGTCATCTACATGAGTTATTGAATTATGGCTCACTTCCAAATCACTGAGATTTGACAAATGGTAAAAAGCTCTGCTGTTGATCTTTTGAATGCCATTTGTATTGAGTGTTAATGATATAGCGTCTCTGGGAATGTCATCTGGTATGCTAACGAGTTGACGATGTTCACAATCCACTGAAAGACCTGCAGTGACATTGTCAGAGTAAACAACAGTGCAGTCTTTCAGCAAGTAAGCCAGTGTGGGACTAAGATGAAGCGTGCGCAACAGAAATAAGATGGTGAAACAATGCCAACTTCCTGTCTGGTGCATCATTGCTGTCTTCAGGGTCAAGTACTTTTGGAGGCGTAATTCTGCTGTGGACACTGGTTGGTGACAGCACTGTTCAGCACTGATGATCTAAAAAGGATACAACAGTAAAACAGTTACAGTACAAGTAACCATTTGCTCTGTAACTCAGTCTATGTTACAAGTCTCCTGTTCTTGGATGTACAAATGTTGGACATTCAAATTGAAACGTTCAAATGAAGCTGTGCTCTGAAAGACTCTCAAAAGGCTGTGGATAGCTATCAACTTCCCCATTTAGGACAATTTAGTTTCACTTCACTGACAGTCTCCATCCATCCATCCATCCATCCATCTATCTATCTATCTATCTAGCTAGCATCCATTCTTGAGAATCGGGACAAAACCTTTATTTATTTTTTTATATATTCTCCAATTATGCCTTCCTCAAATATATTTTGAAATATCAAAGTGTTTACTATTAAAGCCAACCTCCCACATTTTTTTCCCTTTTTTTTTTTTAAAGATGTCAACTCCATAAGATGGCATATCTGACTGAGTCAGATGGCATATCTGACTGAGGTTGGGACACACCAGTTAGTAATATTATTTAGTGCATTTCTCAAAGAATAAAAGCTTACTAGAGCTTTCGCAGCTTTCCCGCCTTTTTTAAGTGAGACAGGGGACCTTAGAATAAAGCTAAAACCTGTTTAATGCCTGATTAAATTATGTTTTTGTAGAAATGTGACGGAGTTGACAACAATCTTGGACACAACTTTAAAGGGCAAAGACTTTTACAAAAAACTTTTTTTTTTAAAGTTGATTTTATCAATACATAATATGGTTAGTTTTTTTTTAATGCTTTTAACAAACAAAAACAAAAAAAGTTTGCAGTTGTGAATCCTTGTCTTAGACAAGGGTGTTTTTTACCAGCTTGCAAAGCACGCTGGTCTAAGAAGAGACTGAGTCAGGTCAACACTTTCTAGACACTTTCTAGACACTTTTTTTTATCATTGGCTGCCCTTTAAGCCAATGGGTAGCCACTAGCAGTGTTGCCAGATTCTGCGAGACAAATCAGAGAAAACAGATAGCAAGCTGGTATACATTAGCCTGGTAAACCCTCCCTCCGGAAATCTCAATTCCATTTGATTCCTGGAGTGAGTCTGGCCTGATCCGCCTTTCTGTAATATTGGCTGTGCTGGAGTTGGGCGGGAGTAATACCGTTGACTGACAACCCCTTCAGCCAATGATAATTTTTCCCCCTCAGCCAATCAGCAGTTCACCAGTCTTAATGTGACGCGACGGGACTTTTGAGACAGCCATACCCAAAATGGGTTGCCTTATTCGGATAGAATGGTGTCACTGCCCGCCCCTACCGGTTCTCTAAATTTTTATTTTTAAATAGGCTTTGTCATGATTAATTGACCACATATATGAAGTTAAACAACTAAATTCTATCCAAACGATATCTTATAAGTAAATTCCGTGCCTCAAAATAGAAGTTAGAGAGCTTTTTGAAGTAAAAAAATAGCGGACAATTGGCCGCACAAGAAAAAGATGGCTGCCGTTCGTGTTTTGGGCTCACTCGAACTCGCCACCTGATTGGCCAACGTAAGCTGTCAATCACAGAACAATGAGCGACGACGCTGATAGGCGCGTCCGTTTGGCATGCACAGCCAATATTGCAGAGAGGCGGTTCATGCCAGACTCACTCCAGGAATCAAATGGAATTGAGATTTCCGGAGGGAGGGTTTACCAGGCTAGGTATACATGACTGAATCTATCTATCTATCTATCTATCTATCTATCTATCTATCTATCTATCTATCTATCTATGTTATGGGGTCCGACTAACATCTATATGTCAGGTCCAAACTATGTGCAGACCTTAGACTTGGCAACATAACTGCCACTAGCCTGCGGCAAAAACAATGCTATTAACAGCTTAAATTACGTAATCAATTTCAGATTGACAAACCAATCCATCCATTATGTATAAAAGTCCCCTCCACCGGTCCTGTCACTGTGTGTGTGTGTGTGTGTGTGTGTGTGTGTGTGTGTGTGTGTGTGTGTGTGTGTGTGTGTGTGTGTGTGTGTGTGTGTGTGTGTGTGTGTGTGTGTGTTAGGGCTTTCACCGTCGACTAGTATAACCAGTAGTCGACCTTGTTGGTACTAGTCGAATAGTTGATTTAAAAAATATATATATATATTTATATATATATATATATATATATATATATATATATATATATATATATATATATATATATATATATATATATATATATATATATATATATATATATATTTTTTTTTTTTTATAGTTCTAATTTCAACTACAGTCACACCTGTACAGTTTTCTTTTTAAAATTACAAACATTATAAACGGAACGTAACAGTGTAATGCGTTAATTAAATACAATTGTATTAACTCTCAGCCACCGCACATAGCAGTAATCTGGTGTGTAGGGGACCGTGGTGAAGTTGGTTTCAGTTTTGATAGCCACCCACTGGATAATATCCAGCTGGGTGATTATCCAACCTGAAACCAGCTTCACCACGGTGGGAAGCGGCCAGAGTCTTTTCTGGGACTTATTAGTATCTAGTTGTATGAACATATAACATTGTAGCGAACACAGCAGCAGGTGAGGGCGGCCCCAGCTAAACAACAGGCCGCTCAACGTTTGTTTGTATGGAAATATTTCACTGAAGATGTGGACAAAACAACGTTGGAGTGTTTGTGTAGCTAGGCTAGATAGCCTAGCCTCGTTAGCTTTTCGTGACGAGCGTCTTGGCTGAACTGCAGCCTGGTGTTTGCACTTTCTTCATTTACAACCCGTACATCTACATAAATGTTCAGATTTCAAATATAAAGTGCTTAACCCATAGCCAGGGATGTTACAATTATGTACGGGCCCGTATCTGCCGTATTGTTCAATAAAAAGCATCTTAATCCGATTGGTGGCCATTTTCTCCATTTGCTTTCAACTACGCGACCGTATCGGTTGGGAGGTGTATTGCACTCTGATATATTATATCTCTATGAGAAAATGGCCACTGATCGAATTGTAACATCCGTGGCAATGGGGTAAGCACTTTATATTTGAAATCTGAACGTTTATGTAGATGTACGGGCTACAGGGTAAATGAATAAAGTGCAAAAAACAGGTTGAAGTTTTGTTTCAAGGCTAGTTATCGACCAACAGCTGGATGTATTACTTTTTTTTAACGAGAGACACGGCAGATACAGTCATTTTGGTGAGTCCAGTTTCTATTCCTTATTATAGCAGCTAAAATGGATGTGGATTGTGGCAATTGTGAAGTGCTGTTCTTTGTTGCAGTAACGTTCTCAACACGTCCGTTTGTTTGTGTATATACGTTGTCACGGCAACCTAGCTCCTGCGAAATACGGTGCCCCAGAGCGTCTTTATTATTACATAATAGGTAAATAATAGGTAAACCTCGACTAGTCGACTAGTACCGAAGTCCTCACCTCAAAACCACACCCTAGGTCATGAAGCTTTTTTCCCATTCAAAAATGTTTTACTCATATGGATGTGAAGCATCAACTGATGGTGAAAAGGTGTACATATTTATCCAAGAATTAAGACAATTCTCAGGCTTAGAATGACCTAATGACTATATCTCCCATTGCACAAGTGGCCGCCTCCTTTCTATTTTTTTTTCTAGGTATACAAAATTCAAACAGCAATTACAATTCCCTAAAAGAGTTTTTCTATGTTCATTGGAGTGTCACATATTCCCTAATATTTATATTCATGAATAAAGCCATGTATTCTATTTTATTGTCATTCATATAAATGTACCCCATAAAATGTCATTCAGTGTATTCAGCATTTACATTAAATCAAATAAAATGCTGTCCTTTTTTCACAATCACAAGGTTGTATATCAATGCTTAGACTGTCAGACAACTACGATGCAAGTCGGGAATTCATGCCCCACCTTTTACCCATTGTCAGAGTACCTGTTGTATCCTGTCTGTCTGTCTGTCTGTCTGTCTGTCTGTTTATCTGTTTGTTTGTCTGTCTGTCTGTCTGTCTGTCTGTCTGTCTGTCTGTCTGTCTGTCTGTCTGCCTGGGTCCTTTTACGCCCTTATATGGAGATCCCTGATGTCATCAGTATATCATCTGCCCATATGGGCATATCGGCTGGATCAGCGGCTCTGGTCAACTGGATCTATAGATATGGGCATCTCGGCATCGGTATACTGGTTAAGTCTGTCTGTGGGTTTTAAAAATATTGAACCAATGAAAAGTAATACCAATTCCATTTCCTGAATAGTAATTGTCTTGGACATACAAGGTTTCCACCTGACTGTGAGGATATAATAGACTAGACACAATATGATCTGGCCTTTACAAACTGTCTCATCACTTTTATCCTAGCCTGGTTCCAGACGAATCTGCTATTGCAAAAAATAAAATGCCCTTGGCAGATTAGCAGTGATATTAGTCTGGCCATGCCAGGCTACTTTTATCCTACTTTGACATGGATGCGAGTGAAAGGTTGAAGAGGGTTAAACGAGTATGGCTTCATGGGGTGTGTAATATGTAATTTTTTGGGAGAACTACTCCTTTAATCTACTCCTTTAAACTCCTTTAGTGGTGTAAACATTGCAGATTAAAATATGTAAATTTGTATGCTGTTTTAAACATTGCATTAGTATGGAAGAAATCATGTTTACTTTAGTGACTTGTATTGACTTTCTGAATTTGCCCTGCCAGATCAATAGAAGTAAAGTAAACTATACGGTAGCACTTTATATTAACTATACACTATAAAGCATTAGTTAAGCATTAGTAAATGCTTAATTCATCATGAACTCATCATTAGTAAAGCATTATTCATACATTACTAAGCATTAGTAAACACGGTTATAAATGTTGAAACTATACACTATTAAGTATTAGTTAAGCATTAGTCAAAACACTTAATTCATCATTAATTCATCATTTGTATAGCATTATTCATACATTACTAAGCATTAGTAAACACAGTTATAAACCTTTCAACTATACACAATTTTCAATTAGTTAAGCATTAGTAAGTACTTAATTCATAATGAATTCATCATTTATATAGCAATTAAGTACTTAATTCATCATGTATTCATCATTTATATAGCATTAATAATACATTAATAAGCGTTTGTAAACACAGTCATAAGCGTTTTATTGCCCATTGATAACCTAATCTTTAATGTGCTTAATGATTGTATTCTCACACTTTGTAAATGATAGATTAAACATTTATAAATAGGTATTATATCAATTTACAAACCAGTTATTTATGAGTTGTTAATGGTTCATACGATCATTTAGAAAGTCTAAGTAAACACCATATACAAACCACTTGGATGTATATTTATGCGGACATTTGTACATGGTTAGTGAGTGTGTTTATAAATGTCTTATAAACACTTATTCATACTCAATGAATGATTTATTAAGGTAGTTACTACTTGTTAGTTAAGTATTTTGCGTGAGCCCATCTAAAGTGAGGACTATCTATGCCTTATAAAGCATTTATAAATGAGATAGCGTGAGCCCATCTAAAGTGAGGACTATCTATGCCTTATAAAGCATTTATAAATGAGATAGAAGCAGTGATATAGAAAGTGCCAATATTTATTGCAACAATTGAGACAGAACATGGCCCGTGCAGTGTAAAAATACAATTAACATTCTTGTGCTGTATGAAAATAAACAAACAATATGCAATGCTATAAACATGTACACATGGCTGATAAATTAAATAAACATTTTACTTCATGAAAATAAACAATCTGCTATGCTATAAACATGTAAACATGGCTGATAAATTAAATAAACATTTTACTTCATGAAAATAAACAATAAACAATCTGCTATGCTATAAACATGTAAACATGGCTAATAAATTAAATAAACATTTTACTAACTTTATGAAAATAAACAATAAAAAAATCTGCTATACTATGAACATGTAAACATGGCTGAAAATTTTAATTAACATTCTTGTACTGTATGAAAAGAAAAATATTCTGTGTTCTGCCTTCACTATGCATATAGCCACCCTTGCAGAGCTAGGCAGACAGTTCAGGAAGTAAAACAAATAAAAATCTGTTTGGAGGCAAAGTCTTGTTTTGGGTTTCTTCTTTAAATTATCTTCTTTGGTTTTTCTTATTTGTAGAACAGCAATGACATGGAAAACACAGTGAATGGATTTGTTAAAATGAGTACTGAATAATGTTTTCCACAGTAAATATTTTAACTTTTTAACAATGCTTTTAAAGAAATGAATTAACTTGCAAACATGAATTAAGCAGCTAAACATTCACACAGTTGCAATGATGTGAAATTAACATGTACATAAACACATCCTTGGTTGTGCTGGAAATAATAATATGCAAATCTCTCCCAATATGCACAAATAAATCACTTGAGTGAAAATAAAAACACAACATTGCTCCCTATAATGGCATTACAGCATTAGCTCAGAGCAGAATAGCCTATAAGCTAACATGATACACAGCAGCCTGCAGCCTAATGGCTAACAGGCTAACAGGCTAGGCCATATGACTGGTACTGATTAGCAACAAACATGACGTTTTTACCAAAGACAGAATACACAGTTGGGCTGTGAAAAAGGTTCTAGCAATCATGTTTCATCATTACTGAGACAATACATCACAGGGCCAGTACTTACAGACACAGCTGCACATATCTTTGCTCTATGCTAAACAGGAAGTGAATGCACACTGCAGGTGTTGCCAGATTTTGCAAAAAAAACAAGTGGCCAGGTCTTTGAAAACAAGCCCAAAAAAGCAAGCAACTTGGCTCAGTTTTACCACTTTACATCGGCAATTTGAAAATAGCAGATCAACAAGCTCATAATGTGTCACATCAAGACACGTTGTGAGCTTGTAGATCTGTTATTATTTAAAAAAGTAAAATATTTTCAAAAAATATTTTTCCTTTCCATGAACATTTTTGGGAACCACTGGTTTAAAAAAAACATTAGAAAGTAAGCCCAATGAAGCAACTACACTTTAAAAAAAAGCCCCAAATTGTTTATTATAAGCAGACATGGCAACACTGGTAAACAGGAAGCACATTGATATCCCCTACCTGGCCACGCCCACAGTGGGCAGGTAGGTGGACAATTTTTTAAAGTGTAGTTGCTTAATTGGGCTTGCTTTCTAATGTTTTTTTTTTAAACCAGTGGTTCCCACATTTTTTCATGAAAATATTTAACTTTTTTTCCCAATATGTTTTTGAAAATAACAGATCTACAAGCTCACAACGTGTCATGATGTGACACGTTGTGTGCTTGTTGATCTGCTATTTTCAAATGGCCGATAGCTGGTAAAACTGAGCCTAGTTGCTTGCTTCTTTTGGGCTTGTTTTCAAAGACCTGGCCGCTTGTTTTTTTTGCAAAATATGGCAACACCTGCAGAGTGCATTCACTTCCTGTTTAGCATAGAGCAAAGCTATGTGCAGCTGTGTCTGTAAGTACTGGCCTTGTGATGTATTGTCTCAGTAATGATGAAACATGATTGCTAGAACCTTTTTCACAGCCCAACTGTGTATTCTGTCTGTGGCAAAAACGTCATGTTTGTTGCTAATCAGTACCAGTCATATGGCCTAGCCTGTTAGCCTGTCAGCCATTAGGCTGCAGGCTGCTGTGTATCATGTTAGCTTATAGGCTATTCTGCTCTGAGCTAATGCTGTAATGCCATTATAGGGAGCAATGTTGTGTTTTCATTTTGACTCAAGTGATTTATTTGTGCGTATTGGGAGAGATTTGCATATTATTATTTCCAGCAAAATCAGGGATGTGTTTATGTACATGTTAATTTCATATCATTCTAACTGTGTGAATGTTTAGCTGCTTAATTCATGTTTGCAAGTTAATTCATTTCTTTAAAGGCATTGTTAAAAAGTTAAAATATTTACTGTGGAAAACACTATTTAACAAATCCATTCTATGTGTATTTCATGTCATTGCTGTTCTACAAATAAGAAAAAACAAAGAAGATAATTTAAAGAAGAAACCCAAAACAAGCCTTTTTTTTTGTTGTTTTTACCTTCTGATGTTAACTGTCTGCCTAGCTCTGCAAGGGTGGCTATACCCATAGTGAAGGCAGAACCCAGATTTATTTTTTCATACATACAGTACAAGAATGTTTATTACATTTTTCAGCCATGTTTACATGTTTATAGCATAGCAGATTCTGTATGGTTTATTTTCATAAAGTACAATAATGTTTACTTAATTTATCAGCCATGTTTACATGTTTATAGCATAGCAGATTGTTTATTGTTTAATTTTCATAAAGTACAATGTTTATTTAATTTATCAGCCATGTTTATAGCATAGCATATTGTTTATTGTTTATTTTCATGCAGTAAAATGTTTATTTAATTTATCAGCCATGTGTACATGTTTATAGCATTGCATATTGTTTGTTTATTTTCATACAGCACAAGAATGTTTTATTTTTACACTGCACAGGCCATGTTCTGTCTCAATTGTTGCAATAAATATTGGCACTTTCTATATCACTGCTTCTATCTCATTTATAAATGCTTTATAAGGCATAGATAGTCCTCACTTTAGATGGGCTCACGCTATCTCATTTATAAATGCTTTATAAGGCATAGATAGTCCTCACTTTAGATGGGCTCACGCAAAATACTTAACTAACAAGTAGTAACTACCTTAATAAATCATTCATTGAGTATGAATAAGTGTTTATAAGACATTTATTAACACACTCGCTAACCATGTACAAATGTCCGCATAAATATACAACCAAGTGGTTTGTATATGGTGTTTACTTAGACTTTCTAAATGATCGTATGAACCATTAACAACTCATAAATAACTGGTTTGTAAATTGATATAATACCTATTTATAAATGTTGAATCTATCATTTACAAAGTATGAGAATACAATCATTAAGCACATTAAAGATTAGGTTATCAATGGGCAATAAAACGCTTATAACTGTGTTTACAAACGCTTATTAATGTATTATTAATGCTATATAAATGATGAATTCATGATGAATAAAGTACTTACTTGCTATGTAAATGATGAATTCATGATGATGTAAATACTTAATAATGCTTAACTAATTGTAAATCGTGTTTAGTTGAAAGGTTTATAACTGTGTTTACTAATGCTTAGTAATGTATGAATAATGCTATACAAATGACGAATTAATGATGAATTAAGTGTTTTACTAGTGCTTAACTAATACTTAATAGTGTATAGTTGCAACATTTATAACCGTGTTTACTAATGCTTAGTAATGTATGAATAATGCTTTACTAATGATGAGTTCATGAGGAATTAAGCATTTACTAATGCTTAACTAATGCTTTATAGTGTATAGTTATTATAAAGTGCTACCAACTATACCTATACTTTGCAACTTTAGTAGTTACTGGGGTTGCATCATTAAACCACATTGAACAATATCTACTGTATATTGTTGCTTTATTATTACATATTCTCAGAGAAAAGATTGTCCTCTCAATGGAATACATTTCAGTGAGTTTAATTCTCCAGGTATCCTGTGTGATGGATTTAATTGTCTTTCTTTAGTTTTTTTTCACAAACAAACAAGGTGTAAATTTACACCCTTATATGGAGATCCCTGATGTCAACAGTATATCATCTGCCCATATATGGGCATATCGGCTGGATCAGCGGTTCTGGTCAACTGGATCTCCATATGCCTATATATGGGCATTCCGGCATTGGTATACTGGTTAAGTCTTTCTGTGAGTTTTATAAATATTGAACCAATGAAAAGTAATACCAATTCCATTTCCTGAAAAGTAATTGTCTTGGACATACAAGGTTTCCACCTGACTGTGAGGATATAATAGACTAGACACAATATGATCTGGCCTTTACAAACCGTCTCATCACTTGTCTCTTTTATCCTAGCCTGGTTCCAGAATCTGACATTGCAACAACAAAAAAAAGCCCTTGTAATATTAGTCTGGCAATGCCAGGCTACTTTTATCCTACTTTGACATGGATGCGAGTGAAAGGTTGAAGAGGGTTAAAGGAGTATGGCTTCATGGAGTGTGTAATATGTCATTTTTTGGGAGAACTACTCCTTTAACACATTGCGTGCCAATCGCGTAGTTCTACGCGAACCTAAATAACAGCGCAGCGTACCAGTCGCTTAGATCTACACGAAGTGGTCTTTTTTTTTCTTTTTTTTTTCGCAGTGACACATTTCATTGTAGTCTTCTCTCGCAGTGACACATTTCATTGTGCACACCGGAAACGGAAATGAATGTCAATCGAAGATTTTCGTTCCCATCCGCCGCCGCTCTAAAGCTTCCGCTAATCCGCCATTATCTCGGTTTGTTTTTCTCCGCGCTGAACGCTGTTTAATGGAAACTGCGACTACTGCAAAATGGAATGTCGCCGATTGAAAATGTATTCTCTGGGCCACTCACACAGCTACCTGTGTGTCTACAAACAGTTTAACCCTCGATCAAAAGGTATTTAGCGAGGTCTGTGGCGAGGTGAAAAAAACTAAAAAACAACAATAAAAACAACAATAAACTCTGGCATGGAATGTGTTAATCTACCAGTGGTGTAAACATAGTAGATTAATACAATATGTCCATTCTTCTGCTGTTTTAAACATTGCATTAGTATGGAAGAAACCATGTCTACTTATAGATGGGTTTCCTGTTTGTAAACATGAGAGGATGATGCGCGCGCAGTGGCGGGATGAGCCTGTAGAGGGCGCTATTACCCGCAGCAGCTCTGGCCATTGTACATTCAGAAAATAAATGGTCTTCACCAGGTTTAATGAAAGTAGATTAAATGATGCAGTTTGTAATATCTTCTTTACTCAATAAAAATGATTTGTCGAAAGTTGGATCTGTTTGTATATAATAGCAGCATTATGCCTATTATGCCTATAATAGCAGCATTATGCCTATCTAAATCCCGAAAATAACGAGAGAGTGAATGGCGCTTCCGGTTCGTTCTCCCCCGCGCATGCGCAGATTGCGCACTCTGCTCTGTGATGACGTCGCGCGGAAACCCATCTATAAGCTGTACCAAATGATAAACGGGAACTCGGTTAAGTTCTGTAGCTTTTGGACTCCATTGTTAAATTAGCGATAGCATTTGTCCTATCTGCTGCACGTGCACAACCTTGCAAGCATGCACGTCCCCCTTCCCAGCCCCATTGGAGAACACACAAAAAGGAAATGAAAGTATCAACAAAAAAACACTTGCATCCCCCACCCCCATGGTTGGGACGGCATGAGGAACTGAATCCAAAAGAGGCCAACAGATTAATCTAAATTATGATTTTGTGCAACATGCGCCCCCACCACACACACACACACACACACACACACACACACACACACACACACACACACACACACACACACGCACACGCACACGCACACACACAGGCTGGAAATCACTGTGTTTAATGGTTACATAGCTGCAGGTCTGCTGCCTCTCTTATTGTCTCCGCCAGGCCGAAAGGCATGGCGAGAGAGTATGTTTTACCCTCCGTCCGTCCGTCCGTCCGTCCGTCCGTGTGTCCGTGTGTCCGTCTGTCACCAGCTAATCTCCGCCACCGTTGGCTTGATCGCAGCGAAACTGTGCACACACACTCCCTGGATGCCAATTCCGAACTTCTGCCCCAAATTTTTCACATGGGCCTTTTATAGCGCCACCAGGAGGCCGATTTGTGCAAAACATATTTTTTGACAGTACTCCTACAGATTTTGTCCAAAAATCTCTCAAATCGGTACACAGTATCTCTATAGTCATTAAACAAAACTTCTCTTTCAGATTTTTCATATTCCATCCTGATTGGCTAAAAATGGCTTCCAAAGTTTGCAGGAGTGCTCCATTTTCAACAAAATGCCTCAAATCATGAACACAGCATGCAATTTCGGTGAAATTTTGCACGCATATTTCCACTATGCCGAGGAAGAAATGCCACTTGAAAATGTTCAAATCAGCCTCATGGTGGCGCTATAACAGGCCGATTCATGTTTTTACCTATAACTGCACCGATCTGTGTAAAACTTTGTATGCGCACTCCCTAGAGGTCAAGGAAAAACCTTTGCCCTGCATTTTTCCCATCTGCCTTTTATAGCGCCACCAGGAGGCCGACTTATGTAAAACACATTTCTTTATATTACTCCTTCCGATTTTATCCAAACTTCACGCAAATCGGTACACATGATCTCCATAGTCATGTGATCAAGACGGATGTGTTTGATTTTTCATATTCCATCCTCATTGGCTAAGATTGACATCTAAAGTTTGCAGTAGTGGCTTGTTTTGAACAAAATTCTGCAAATCATGAACGCACCGTCCGATTGCGGTCAAACTTTGCACGCACATTCACACTATGTTGAGGAACAAATGCCACCCTTTTAACATTGGCCTGTTATAGCGCCACCAGCAGGTCTAATTTAGCAAAAAAAAAAGTTGCACAAAATGCCTCAAACCATGAATGCAGTGTCCGATTGCCGTGCAAGGCCTAAGAACAAATGGTACCCTTTAAACATTGGCCTATTATAGCGCCACCAGGAGGCCACAATAACCTACCTGACCTGGCGGAGACCTGTGCTCCGAGGAGCACTTTTTCTAGTTGTGTTTCCTTTGCTTGATGTTCTGTGCACATGGAATTGCCTTGTTGTTGAAATGTGCAATGCAAATACATCTGCCTTACCTTGCCTTATATATATATATATATATATATATATATATATATATATATATATATATATATATATATATATATATATATATATGGCGTAGTGACTTTCAAAACTGAATTTGCCCTGCCAGATCAATAGAAGTAAAGTAAACTATACCTATACCTTGCAACTTTAGATTCTCATAGTGTTTTTTCCACACTGTTTCAATATGAATGGCAGTGAATGATGTTTAGGAAATGTAGCCAGAGTTATAGTATATTACCTACACTTACTGTATGTAGCCTACACAACATTTGTTGAAGACAGACAATCTCTGCTGATTGATATAATTAAAATATAATTTAACATACAAAGGAATTTCCTTTTTCCTGTGTGACGTCATACCAGTTTAGCTTGGTGCTGTTTATTTATCTTTAGACATACATGATTTAGTAGTTACTGGGGTTGCATCATTAAACCACATTGAACAATATCTACTGTATATTGCTGCTTTATTATTACATATTCTCAGATAAAAGATTTTCCTCTCAATGGAATAAATTTCAGTAAGTTTAATTCTCCAGGTATCCTGTGTAATGGATGTAATTGAGTTTAATTATCCAGGTATCCTGTGTCATGGATTTCATTGAGTTTAATTATCCAGGTTTCCTGTGTGATGGATTTAATTGTCTTTCTTTAGTTTTTTTTCACAAACTAACAAGGTGTAATACAGAAAAATCATATACATTCCAGGATAATGTTCAGAGCACCATGGTAATCTTTATGTACCGAAGGAACTGAAATATTGAAGCCTACCTGAACTCCTACAACTCAGTGACAGCCATCCATCCAGTGTGTTATTGTGAGAGGAATGAAGCATCATTTAAGGGAGTTCATGTGACATGGAAGTCCATTTGACCACAGCTCGGTAACACCTCACATGTGACATGGTGTGACAAGAGTGGAGAGAGGTGAAATAGGAAGCGCCCTAAACCAGTGGTACTCACACATTTTCATGTCAAGGACACCCAAATTGATGTATTTGGCTGCGGACCCCCATCAATGTTTCAAATGTTTGTTTTTTTGTTTGTTTTTTTTAAACTACGATGCAAGCCGGTAACGATGCAAATTGGGAATGCATGCCCAACCTTTTACCCATTGTCAGAGTACCTGTTGTACCATGTCCGTCTGTCTGTCCGTCTGTCTGTCCGTCTGTCTGTCCGTCTGTCTGTCGGCTGGATCAGCGGTTCTGGTCAACTGGATCTCCATATGCCTATATATGGGCATACCGGCATCGGTATACTGGTTAAGTCTTTCTGTGAGTTTTATAAATATTGAACCAATGAAAAGTAATACCATTTCTATTTCCTGAATAGTAATTGTCTTGGACATACAAGGTTTCCACCTGACTGTGAGGATATAATAGACTAGACACAATATGATCTGGCCTTTACAAACCGTCTCATCACTTGTCTCTTTTATCCTAGCCTGGTTCCAGACGAATCTGACATTGCAACAAAAAAAAAAGATGCCCTTGTAATATTAGTCTGGTAATGCCAGGCTACTTTTATCCTACTTTGACATGGATGCGAGTGAAAGGTTGAAGAGGGTTAAAGGAGTATGGCTACATGGAGTGTGTAATATGTCATTTTTTGGGAGAACTACTCCTTTAATCTACCAGTGGTGTAAACATAGTAGATTGATACAATATGTCCATTCTTCTGCTGTTTTAAACATTGCATTAGTATGGAAGAAACCATGTCTACTTATAAGCTGTACCAAATGATAAACGGGAACTCGGTTAAGTTCTGTAGCTTTTGGACTCCATTGTTAAATTAGCGATAGCATTTGTCCTATCTGCTGCACGTGCACAACCTTGCAAGCATGCACGTCCCCCTTCCCCAGCCCCATTGGAGAACACACAAAAAGGAAATGAAAGTATCAACAAAAAAACACATGCATCCCCATCCCCCCATGGTTGGGATGGCATGAGGAACTGACATCTTGAACTGAACTGTCTTGTTTAAGGTAATCCAAAAGAGGCCAACAGATAAGTCTAAATTATGATTTTCTGCAACATGTTGCACCCCACCCCACCCCACCACAAACAACACACACACACACACACACACACACACACACACACACACACACACACACACACACACACACACACACACGCACACGCACACACAAAGCACACACACACACACACACACACACACACACACACACACACACACACACACACACACACACACACACACACACACACACACACACACACACACACAAGGCCCGGACTCTAGGTTGGAATTCACAGTGTTAAATTGCCTTGTTGTTGAAATGTGCAATGCAAATACATCTGCCTTGCCTTGCTGCCTTTGCAGTTGGACAGTCATGTTACTTGAGGGCAGAAGGGAATCAAGTTCTACCAACTACTGTTTGTCACGGTAGCTTCATTAGTGGGTTTTCAGTAAGGTGAACACGCTGAAATAGAAGCCATTGTTCTTACTTTAATAAACAATAAAATACAAAGTTTGAAATCTTGTCTGAAATGACCAAACCTACCGATGATGCCCCTGGTTTAAGAACTGTCCACAGTTTAACAAGACCACTGTCTTTTTTATGATGCTTTGTCGCTTGGATTCCTCATTGTTTACATTGCATATGCATCTTCCAACCTGTAGAATATTGTCACGCCCACTGAGATTCCCAGTTCAGGGCAAGAAAAAGCTAGTTTTTTTTTTCGTTTTTCTGTAACAAAACCAACTTTTAGGGTTCAGAACCAGTTCAACCCAAGTGGAAAAGGTGAGTAGACAGAAATGGTGTCATCTTATGATGCGCATTAGTGAGGACCAATTAAACAAAAATAGGCTGAAGGTGGGTGAAGTGGTCCTTTAACTGGCAACTGTTTGACGTCCTAACATGGAGCTTGAGGCAATGGAAGTGTTGACAGAGATCCTGGCATCTCGCTCCAACGACCAAATCAAGGAGATTTACGAGGTTTACCAAAGAGGTAAGACCTGCTTCACTCACTAGTTTATACCACTGTTTCCCAACCTGGGGTCCGAGACCCCCCATTTTTTCAAAACATTTTCAAAAAGTGTCAAAAATAGCAGATCTAAAAGCTCACAGTGCATTCACAGTGCATTGCCAACTACTGTTTTGTAGTTGGCAATACTTACATACTCATCCATGTAAGTAAGTCTTCACCACTGTAGTCAACATGTAACCTAACATATCAATAACACATCACACAAGCTACTAAAAGAAGCTGTCTTCCAATGGATCCAATGTAGTTATTTATTTTCAGAATACATTTTTATTTTGCCCAATTATAAAATAACAATCCCAATCCGTATTCATATACCTATTTTAAGCCTTTTCACAATGGGGGGGGGGGGGGGGGGGGGGCTGCAGCCAGAGGCCATGGGACCTTGGGGGTCCTAAGCTTGAAAATATTTGGAACCCCTGCTCTTAGTTAAATGAACACTGAGGATTTTTTTACAGTCTAGACTACCACGCTGTGAGACAACTGAAGCTCTATTCAACCAGAATATAAGAAGGACATGCTTGCTAATTACTATTGTCTTGTGTGTGTCTTCCTGCAATGAGACACATCAGGAGATTACAGATAACTGCTAATGAAACTGTGTGGAAGGAGTCAGTAGGATGGAACTACACAATATTCTACTACCCTATGTTATACTTCGGATATAAAAGTATTTGGCAATCTACAGGCTCACAAACATAGCCGATCAACAATCTCACAACATGTCGTGATGCGACACATTGTGAGCTTGTATGTTGGTTATTTTTGAAAGATTTTGACAAAATGTGAAAAAAAACTATTCTTGTTGATTCTCTTAATATTAAACACTTTGTAACTTTGTTTCTATGCTCTATAAATAGTTTATTGTTATATTACTTGCTGACCCAAGAGTATGGTCTATTTAAAAGGCTATTTCACTTTAAACACTTCTTGGTTCATTTCAATTTCTACTCTGGCTTTTGTGTGCCCCCCAGTTTTTAAGTGGCTTCATTCAATTTATAGATATTTTATATTAATTTGATCAGACACGCCCCCTTCCTATACAAATCCATTGTATCTTCAAACTCTATTTTTATCATGTTAGATTAATTGAAAATACCAGTCCTTGGTTCTGGTCACTGATATTGTACTTCTAATGCATGAGGGGACTGTGTTTTTTCTATCAGGGTAGCCTTTTTATTTACATTTATTTCGTTTTTAAGCATTAACGACATGATGCAAGTCTCACCGCTATGTGGCGGCAGATAGCAACTAATGTCCAGCAACACCAGGGCATGGAAAATGCACCACACTGTAAGACCAAACAGTAAAGGATTGATGATGAATAATGTGGTGTACTACTGCAGACTACGCATGCAATCATACAGAAAATGTTACTTTTAAGTAATGAATGGCTATTATTAAAGAAATTGCTTCAGTCATCAAATCAATTTCTGTAGGCCTACGTTTTGCATTTTAAAGGATGAAATTGTACCCATAATTTTCCGATGTTAGTAAAGCAAGCCTGATAAAAGGATCAAACTCATAAAATTCACCAGAACACAGGAGATTACATCTATTCTGTTAAAAAATAATAAAAAACTCCTTGATTCTCACAGTCGGATGTTGGCAGGCCTGGTTAACGTCAGCGAACATAAACCGTTTTGTGAGCAGTGACATGATTGACAAATGCTTCAGCGAATATTATAGAATAGATAACTGAAGTAAAAGGTTGCATGTGTATTACGAAAACAACAATTTAGGCTTAAAGCAAACAACATAGACTTCTAAATATTCTTTTACTTAAGTAAAAAACTACTGCAATGCAGAAATATTCGGTTACAAGTAAAGAGTCCGGTAAAAGTACTCAATTATGCAGAATGTCCTGTTTCAGAAGCTCAAAATGTATTGCGACGAATTGTGAACGCATCGCCGAAATCTGTAGAGGGCTCGCTGAATTGGTTAGTGTGTTTTGTAATAATAATCAAAATCTACAAAGTTTTCTTATAATTGTAGGGGAGTAAAAGTACAATATTTTCCTCTGAGATGTATAGTGGGAGTAGAAGTAAAAGTATTGCAATTTGTAAATACTAAAGAACGTAAAAAATACCTCAAAACTGTACTTAAGTACAGTACTTGAGTAATTGCACTTATTTTCTTTACACCACTGCATAACAGTCAAACATCTCCTCCTGAACCTTACAGCATGTTAAACCTATGTGGACAGTCCTGTAACTACACCTAGCGAATTAACATAAGAATAAGCCTAGATGCATATCAATTGTCCATTGTGTAACTTGCAGTGTAGGTGTTAAGCGACGTGCACGTCACGTCAGTGAAATTGAGTGCAAGAACCATAGATATAGAAACCTAGATACCTCATTGGCCTCTGCAGTTCGTTGGAGCGACCTGTTTCGTATGGTGGCCGCCATACGCGCTGTGATTGGCCAGTGCCCTTTCCCCCCGGAAATGGGGGGAATGGGCACTGGCCAATCACAGCGCGTCTTTTCCAGGACTTGTCAGAATCTAGTTGTCCCGCCCCCACCTGCCTCTGATTGGCCTCAGTGACGCACGCGGACATTTCCAGCTGCCCCCGAAGGAAGCGGAAGCGCGCCCGCCATACAGACGCTTCAGAGCCAGAGGAGGCGTCTACCTTTATATGTCTATGGCAAGAACATACCAAATGAGCATTGCATGCCTGACTACTACCGCGCGCTTTCGTCATCACACCGGCAACCGTAATCCAATGAGCTTTCAGAGATCCTCACTTCAACCAATTGACTGGCAGTGGGGGCGGGACATTGATTTGCCGTTGAAACAGCTGGCCTATCATTGATGCAACAACGGGTGACAACCACACGAGGGAGACATTGTTCAGTCTGTATCATTAAAGAAGCGTGTATCTATTTATTTTTCAGTGAATTCAAATAACACCATTGTGTTATGTATGTATGCTCATGGGCCAGTTTGTGTATTAGTGTCACTACACATCTTCAATATACATCCTGTCTTGCCACCTTAAAATATCCTGCTGAAAAACTGTGGTGGGAAGTAACTAAGGCTACATTTATACTTGATTTTAAGGTATTTTTTGAGTATGTCCAATTTTCAATATTTTTTCACTACATCATCTCAGAGGCAAATATTGCACTTTTTATCCACTACAATTATTAGAAAACTTTAGTTACTAGTTACTTTGTAAATTTAGATTATTATTACAAAACATACATTAACCACTTCAGCCTAAAAAACTTGAACAATGAGTACTTTTGCTTTCGGTACTTTAAGTATATTTGGATGCAAATACTTTTGTACATAAAAAAAATGTAATACTGGCCTTTTACTTTTTTATATTGTGGTATTACAACTTTTACTTACGTTAAGTTAAAGACACATGTAAAATGTGCTATTTCGTCAAAAATGTTAAAAACTTTAATATTCAAAAAATGGTCTTAACCCTTTAAGACCGGGAACGTAATTTTTTGATTTCTTTGGCTATAAAAAAAATTGCAGATCTACATATCTATATCTGCTATTTGTTTTAAATATCGTGAACATTTGTGAAAATCTTTGAAAAGGTTTGAGAACCACTGAACCACTCATTAGCAACATACGTTTTTTTCAAAAAACTGTTTTAGACTGATTAACAAGTGGTGTGTTCTAGATTTTTTTGGAGGGTATACTATAACAATTAGTCATTTAGCAGCAAACAATCCCCCCCCTAGTTCCTCCCACACGCACGGCACGCACGTGCGTATAATTAATTAATGTAAAAAAATTGCGCGCGCTCTGCGCGGGTTTCTGACCAGCACAAACTCGGCCAGGCCCACTCGGGCCCAGTTTCACAGTAACACTGAGTACACTTACAATAGGCTTTATACTGATTTTCTACTGTTTCTAATGTTAATCACCCTGTAACTCAACCACTTTGAGCTGCTTTTAGCCTTGGATGCATTTTTTTTTAAATGTATTATTACCATAGAAGTGCACGGATTGTTATAAATAAATGCTGGTTAGGCTTATCATATAGCAGTGTTAACAGCGAGCATTCCTGTATCTATTACAGAATAGTATAACTTGGCATTGAAGACACAAACTGTATTGAAGATTCAAGATTTTGCTGTGCTATGACTCGCAATTTGAATACTAATGAAGTACTCAATGGACCCTTCGCTAAACCCCACCCCAAAAGCGATTGTCCAATGCCAGCTTAGCAACCGTTGTTAGCCTGGCATAGGTCTGGCAAGCTTTCGTCACCTGCCATAGCTGTCAATGTTATTTCGCCCGCACACACACAATCATTTGCAACATAATAGCAAGAATAGGAATACCACGATAACGCAATGGTGACTATGAACCACGTACCCAAACCCGTTGGAGGCTGCTTTTCCCAAGCTGAAATCTGCACTTAAACTGCAAGGCTGAATATGGCTGTGTTGTTGAACATATACACAGCTTAATGTCAGGAAAGTTACACGACACAACTCACTCGCCCAGTTGGTGTCAATAATAGGCTACTAATCATCGTAATCGTAACAAAATTCAGAATCACAGCGCTGCCTGTTTCGGATTCCGCACGTTAAAGTATATTCATTCATTTGTTTGTCTATTTATTAACTGCTACTGTAGCCTTACCCTGCGGTACATGAAAACTCCTGTTACAGTCATGGATCAACTTCAACCTGGTGTTTGCACTTTCTCCATTTACGGTCCGTACATATATATAAACATTCAGATTTCAAATATAAATTGCTTACCCTATGGCCACGGATGTTAAAATGATGCACGGGACTCTCAAAAGTACCCGTATATTCTGTATTGTTCAATAAAAAGCATTTTAATCCGATCGGTGGCCATTTTCTCATAGAGTTATAATTGAACAGAGTGCAATACACCTACCAACCGATAGGGTCGCTTAGTTGAAAGCATATGGAGAAAATGGCCACCGATCAGATGTAAAATGTCTTATCACCTCAAGAACAATAGCCACGCACATGATAAGCCTTCACCTCAGAGTTAGACTAGTCAGACGGTCAGACCACATTCTTGCTGTTTGTATTGCTGCGCCCCCCCAGCCCAGCCACTCCAGGGCGCAGCGTATCAGATGCGTATCAACGTATCAGATACGCCGTTTCGAACCGGTTTTGGATGTATACGGTGGCGACGAAAAAAATCTGCACGCCATACGGCGTATACAGCGTACCACGGTAGAACACATCACTGCTATTTGAATGACCAAAGACATCTAAAAATGACACGGATGCGTTCCCGGTTTTAATGGTCTTAAGTAATGTAAAGCACAGGTTCTCAAACTTTTCACCCTGTGACCCCCCAAAATGATCATAATTGAACTGGGCCCCCCCCCACCCTGACAAGCACTTGGAATTGTAGGCATTTACATTTAGTTTGACTCAGGCAATTTGCCCAATTTGGCATTAAAAAGGTCTTAAAAGTCATTAAATTGTAACTTTATAAATGTGCAGATACCCTGAATACACTTATACTGTATGTTGGTTTGTTTACTGTTGAGTGAGAAAACAATGTTGCACATTAAGCTAATCATCTGGGGACCCCCCCAAGATAATTGGGGGACCGCCCTTGGGGTCCTGGCCCTGAGTTTGGAAACCACTGATGTAAAGTATAGATGATTTGAACATGCACATCATTATCAGACTAAAATGTATACCCTTCAACTTCTTTATGCTCCAAACGATTGGATATAGTACAGGTTTTGTAGCAATTTGTAGCAATTGTAGAAATAGTTGACCTTAATTGTCAAATGCTAAATTATTTTTTACTAAAGTACTCACACTTTTTTACTACTTAAAAGTATCAAAACTACAATAAATCTTCGGTATTCACAATTTACTTGAGTAAAAGTACAAAAGTATTGGATCAAAATGTACTTAAAGTACCAAAAGTAAAAGTAATCATTATGCAAAATGTCCAAATTCAAGTTTTCAAAAGTATAAAATGTGTATCTCGTGGAAAATAGCCTACAGTATCTACAAGCTCGTAGATCGGCTATTTTCAAATAGCTTATGTTTATATAGGGCTGAAGTGGTTCATGTGTTAATATTCTAAATCTACAAAGTAACTAACTAAAATTGTCAAATAATTGTAGTGGAGTAAAAGTACAATATTTGCCTCTGAGATGTAATGAAGTAGAAGTAAAAGTATTGAAACTTGGAAATACTCCAGTAAAGTAAAAAACATACTTTTTTTTTTTTTACAATACAACATTTTACTTAAGTACAGTACTTGAGTACATGTAATTTAGTTACTTAACACCACTGCACAACAGTAGCCTATACATGTGTGTTGTATAGTGTTTAATGTTATCCAAACAGCACACACTGTGTGCATTTATTTGAGAAAAAAAGCATTTTTTTGTGAGAAAGATAGCAGAAGCGATAATGTCATCATTATAGAGGAAATATTCAGCATGAAAACGCCCTCAGGCTGTTCTGATAAACATGCTATAATAATAACCTGGGGGTATAATAAGTTATATACATAATTTTAACTGCAGCTTCAGCCTACAGCAGAGAGAGCATTAACACACTCAATTAATAGAAGAATCCTTCCTAGAATGAGAGTAAACTCCTCAGTCTTAATTAACTCTGTGTTGGAACAAATGGACCCATACAGTTGCAATTGTGTAATAAAATTAACACACACACACACACACACACACACACACACACACACACACACACACACACACACACACACACACACACACACACACACACACACACACACACACACACACACACACACACACACACACACACACAGTAAAATCCTCAGACTTTATCCATAACTCTGAGACTATACAAATGTATGTAAAATGTATGAACACATGATGATTTTTATTGTGTATCGATGCTTCTGTGTGTGTGTGTGTGTGTGTGTGTGTGTGTGTGTGTGTGTGTGTGTGTGTGTGTGTGTGTGTGTGTGTGTGTGTGTGTGTGTGTGTGTGTGTGTGTGTGTGTGTGTGTGTGTGTGTGTGTGTGTGTGTGTGTGTGTGTGTGTGTGTGTGTGTGTGTAAAGAGACACCCCTCAAGAGTTCCCCTCAGAAAAGGAATGGTAGGATTCAAGTGGTTAATGCAAAAAAAAAATCCTATCAGACAAAGATTTGGCGGCCCCCCTGTTGAAGATCCCTGGTATAGGCAATACATTTAATGTAATGGCAAAGTAAAGAAGTTGTCAGAGTCTATCTATGGTATTGGCACCACAACACGTGACAAAGCCTGAAGGGAAGATTTCTCTGCGACTGTTGCACATCATGGAACAATCTTCTCCATTTACTCACCAGTCACCATACTAATTCAACAGGTATTCCAAGTTCCAACCATTTAGCAGCCAATTAAAACAAACAATAATATTGTCAACTTCACAACCTTTTGTCAGTGCATTTCATAAACTCACGCCCTTTTGTGTCGCATAAACTCACACCCTTTTTACATAACCCCAGAACAAAACATTCACCTGGTATGGCGTCAGCTCGAAAACAATTGAAACAAAGGTTTCAGGTATGAGGCTTGACCAATTACCTTTCACGGACGGCTGGGGCTCACACCCAGTGGTGGAAAAAGTACTCAAATTCTTTACTTAAGTAAAAGTACCAATACCGCAATATAGAAATACTTACAAGTAAAAGTCCAGAATTCAAAATTGATTTGAGTAAAAGTACAAATGTATTGGCACCAAATTGTACTTAAAGTACCAAAAGTAAAAGTACTAATAGCAGATCTACAAGCTCACAACGCATCGCATTGTGAGCTTGTAGATCTGCTATTTTCAAATAGCCTAGGTATAAAATAGGGCTAAAGTGGTTAATGTATGTTTTATAATGTAAAGCAAAGTAACTAGTAACTAAAGTTTTCAAATAATTGTAGTGGAGTAAAAGTACAATATTTTCCCGAGATGTAGTGTAAGAGTACAGAAAATGGCATAAAGTAAAAAATCCTCAAACTTAAGTACAGTACTTGAGTAAATGTACTTAGTTACTTTACACCACTGCTCACACCCAAGTCCCTCGTGCGTTATGGAGCATAGTATGTGAATGACAGAGATTCTGACATTTTTGACATTTTTGCGCTGACTAAACAAAACAGGAATGTCAAGGCGAGGAATCGGCTGCAAACACAATTTTATGATGAATTCAACTCAACCGTCTTGGATTTAACCCATTAAGACCTGAGGCCGAGACCAGTGGTTCTCAAACAGTGGTCCCGGGACCACCAGTGGTCCTTGGGGGGGTACCAGGGGGTCCCCAGCGAAATGTGTTAACATAGCGTCACAATCATTTTAACCACTTAGCTTTGGCTATTCAAAAATAGCAGATCTACAAGCTCATAGCACGGCACCGAGTGCCGCGCTATGAGCTTGTAGATCTGCTATTTTTGAAAAATCTTCTAAAATGTGTGCATATGCATATCTTTGTATAGTATAAAGCAAACATTTTAAAATCTTTGCTTCTGGGGGTCCCTGGCACAAAACGTTTTCAGATGGGGGTCCGCGGCCAAGTATATATCAATTTAGGGGTCCTCGAAATGATAAAGGTTGAAAACCACTGTTCCAAACCAGTAGTTCTCAAACTCTTTTTGTGCCAAGGACCCCCAAATTGATATGTATTTGGCCGTGGACCCCCATCTGATAAGGTTTTGTGCCAGGGACCCCCAGAAGAGAAGATTTTTGTAAAAAAAATAAAATAGCACATGTACAAGCTCGCAGCGCGTCAAAAAGTGACGCGCTGTGAGCTTGTATATCTGCTATTCTTGAGAACTACCGTTCTAAACCACTGTTCTAAATCCTATAGCTAAAATCTAAAATGACACAGATGCTTTCCCGGTTTTAATGGGTCAAATAACACAGAGCTTGACAAGCTGTGTGTAAAGATAATTAGGCTACCATCTAATCATTTAAAACAGTGCTAGTAGGCTATAGTAAAGGGGTGATGCAACTTTGATGATGGAGAGGGCCACTATATTTCCACTCTCACTCCAGAGGGCCACATTGCATATACTGTCGGGCCATTCTATGTCACACAAAAGTAGCAAAAATAGCCGATCTACAAGCTCAAAACGCGTCGCAGCGCGACACGTTTTCAGCTTGTAGATCGCTATCTACAAGCGATAGCGATCTACAAGCTATTTTTTAATTGGAATCCTGAAAAGTAATTTTTTTATTTAATTTCAAATGCATTCAGTTTTACTTATGTTAACTTAATGAACTTAAATACGAATACATTGGACATAAAAAAAGACAATAGAATTTGAATACTAGTCATTAAGCAACTAATATAGTAATTAAAGCGGTTCATGTTTGCATGTTTGGAATTGTAACAGCTGAAATCAATAATATATCAGTATTCGGATATTAACCTGCATTAAGTGAAGGTGGGGGATGCATGTGACCCCCGGGCCGCCAGTTGCCCATGTATGCTATAGTATGTGAGGAGTTGATACGTAATCGTATCGTGTTCATTCTCTACAGTAAATATGTTCCTGTTCCCAGTGGTGTGAAGTAACTAAGTACATTTACTCAAGTACTGTACTTAAGTACAATTTTGAGGTATTTTTACTTAACAATGTTCAGTACTTTTACTTTTACTCCACTACATCTCAAAGGCAAATATTATGATGGGGCCCCCTCCTTTTTTTCCCTACACACCAAATCCCTTTCGCCGAAACATATAGCTGATTTACAAACTCATAACGCATCGCAACACTACAGTCCACCAATGCAACTCCTTGCAACTACTTGCAACCAGTGGTGGGAAAAGTATACTCACATTTTCTACTTAAGTAAAAGTATCAATACTGCAATGTAGAAATACTCTGTTACAAGTAAAAGGCCTGTGTTCAAATTGTTACTTGAGTAAAAGTACAAAAGTATTGGCATCAAAATATACTTAAAGTACCAAAAGTAAAAGTACTAAAATGTTTGAAAATAGCAGATCTACAAGCTCACAACGCGTTGCATCTCGACGCATTGTGAGCTTGTAGATCGGCTATTTTCAAATAGCCTATGTATAAGATAGGGCTAAAGTGGATAATGTATGTTTTATAATGTAATAATTTATATCTGCAAAGTAACTAGTAACTAAAGTTTTCAAATAATTGTAGAGGAGGAAAAGTACAATATTTGCCTCTGAGATGTAGTGGAGTAGAAGTAAAAGTATAGATAATTGGAAATACTCCAGTAAAAGTACCTCAACATTGTACTTAAGTACAGTACTTGAGTAAATGTACTTAATTACTTTACACCACTGTGTCTGTGTATGTGTGTGTGTGTGTACGTGTGTGCTACACGTGCATTCGTGGCTCAGAGCCTCTGGCTGATGACCAAAAGCCTAATATCTCCCCTGGCCAAGGGACAATTCCCCTTTAGGCTAGTGGATAAGATGTCGGCCTTCCACGCAGGAGACTAGAGTTCGAAACCTGGGCTTAACGTGTGTGTGTGTGTGTGCATGTGCGTGCCTGCCTGCCTGCTTGCGTGTATGGGCGTGTGTTTGGATTTGTGTTTATTAAGCTATGTGTCTCAGCAAGAAGTCATGGGTTACTTATGGTGGTAGAACACCTACATTTTATGTATCAGAGCTACAGTAGTGTTTCCATATTAAATAGTTGTCATTTATGGAGCTATATTATTGTTACATTTTGTGGGTTATGGTATAGAGAGGCATGCCAATGAAAAAATTATTCATAAACACAACACATAGGTCGAACCAGGTCCCAGTTGGAATAGCCTGTTCCTATACAGTATTATTGTCATGGTGTACTGCCCTGTGTATGCTGTATATGTACACAATGTTCAGACATCCATTCATACTGTCTGTCACCTGTCAAACCAATGACGGGTGACAATGCAACCCTCATTATCCCTTAATCCCGATTGATACGTGACGATGTCGCCTACTATTCTTAGACAGTTCACACTGTAGGTGTGAGGTACACACGTCCATATAGAGGTTGGAATGTTGTTGAGCCTGTATTGAGCCTGTCCATCTCTGTCACTGTTCAAAGCTAATAATTTAGCCCATGGCAGTATTATGTAAGTGCCGGTATGCTATCTACCTGTAATAATAATACAAATAGTAATAATAATAATAATGATAATAATTGTGAGGTCTGTGATATAGGAATGGGGCTAGACCGAGCACCGCCTTTGCAGTAATAATCAATAAAATCTAGAAATAAATTATAAAACTGACAAAGGTAACACATTGGGAAGGTTACCCGTTACTCATTCCTGACAGCAATTGGCTACTCAATGCTGTAGCAGCCTACAATAAGAGACATTGACAATGACATTAAATTGCATGTTTTCACCTCGATTAATAAGGAATCCAACAACTTTTTCCCCCCATACATAATGGTTGCAGTAATCTGATCCCTGGTCAGTCTATCATAGCAGCACTTGATTCTTGCAGCCCGAGCCCCCCTTCTGTCACACCCACAGCCACTTTACAAAGAAGAACAATTTGTTGTATATTAGCTTGTCTGACACCTAGTTGGTCGAGTTGAGAGAGTAACTGTAGCCAGTAACAGAACGATCACTGCCGTGAGAGGCAAGCAGCCAATACACAACGCTGATTGAGCAACACAATTGGAGCGGTGGGGTGCTAGACCAGTCGGGGAAAATAAATAATAAATAAATAGACCTCTCGATCGCAATAGTATCCTCCCAATAGTGGGGGGACAGAACACTAGAACTTGGGTCCACCTGATGTTTCTTCCTGTTAAAGGGAACGTTTTTTGTTGCCATTTGCCACTGTCGCAAAGAATCCTTGCTCAGGGTGGGACAATGTCGGATCTCTGCTCTACATGTAAAGAAGGGGTGGGCAACTTTGATGATGGAGAGGGCCACTATATTTCCACACTCATTCCAGAGGGCCACATTGCATACAGTATACTGTCGGGCAGACACCTCTTATCTCTGTATTTTAACTTTTTTTGTAAATGAATGCCGTACATCTATGTCACACAAAAGTAACAAAAGTAGCAAAAATAGCCGATCTAGAAGCTCAAAACACGTAACAGTGCGGTGCGTTTTGAGCTTATAGATCTGCTATTTTTGCTATTTTTTAAATGGAATCCTGATTTCTTTTCCACTATTTTTTAATTGGAATCCTGAAAAGTAACATTTTTATTTAATTTCAAATGCATTTGTATGTGTATGTTAACCTACACAATCACCATTACACATTGCAGCAATTTATAAGGTGAGGTCAAGTGTTATACTTCTTAATTGCTGGAAACACAGATTTAGTTTTGGCAAGGATTACAGTTATTTGTAATACATTATAATAATACTAGGGATATTATTGGCCTTTAAACATATTTTTGTAATAAGTTACAGGAGTTACTGTATGGTGTGTGTGATATGAAATGTGAGTTTACCATAATCACAGTAATCCGCATATTCCATCATATTCAAGGGCTTTTGCAGAGTAATGAGACAGACTCCAGTCACTTTCAAATTAGAGCGCTGCAGAGGGTAGGTGTGTGTGTGTCTGTATCCAGCTGACGCTCGTAGACGCTCGTTAATGTTATAGGCGTTGAGGCAATTATGCTTCTGCGCTGTCAAATAGGCCAACATCTAATCTAAGATTAGTGGGACTCATTCAAATGACCACCAGTGAGTCCCGGGACTCACTTTATTGAACAACAACACTGTATTATATTAGATTTACTATATATTATATTGATATTATAGCTATTTTATTTTAGATATGTGATGTTGTTACCTGACTATTAGTTGACTTTTGGTTAAGAAGCCCACATATATCGGTATCGGTTGCAATCGGTATCGGAAATTAGGAGTTGGACAATATCGGTATATCGGTTATTGGTAAAAAAGTCAATATCGAACATCCCTAAACATTATTATATGTTACAACTAAGAAAACTACAGCACAATATATCCTGGCCAACAGAAAAAGTCTGTGAGTGAATAGTATTTATGAAGTATTATGATACCTAACCCTATACGTCATTATAAAAGGCTTTAAAATGTGTGAGAATTATTATTACGAAGCTTTACGAGCATTTCTGAGTTCTTATGACTATATTTATCCAGTGCAGATTATAATGCTTTATAAGATATGTTTATAATACCTGATAAATAGAATTTCAATATCATTTGTATGTTTGGAGCGTTATTAAAGAATTGTCTCGTGATTATAGATACAGTTCATATAGTTCATTATCTTATTTGAGTTTTCCAATAGTGTAACTTTAACTGTGTCAGTATGACCTTAAACCTAAACTGTGTTTATCAACATGAGTTGAGATCATGTTTTTATTGCAGCCTTATGCTTTCCAGGTGCCTGGTACGGAAAGATCACAGGGCCCCTTTCTCTCTATAATGATGTACAGTACCAAGCTCTCTCTCCCTCCCTTGAGGGGTGACTTATGTATGTTAACTGTTGCTTTACTCTGTATGTCTCAGAATGCATTCTCTGAATAAACCAATGTATTGAACTCTGTATTATCTCCTTATATTTGGTTCTCCGTCACGGTAACTTTAACTTGAGTATTTCAGACTCAAGATTGTCCTAGCTATCAAACCTAAATAGACCAGTGTTTCTCAACCTTTTTGGTGCCAAGGCACACCTGGCATAGCCAAAAGATCCCAGGGCACACCTAGATATACGGTGTGCATATATATATATATA
This sequence comes from Gymnoscopelus braueri, assembly GCF_963280865.1. Lineage (NCBI taxonomy): Eukaryota > Metazoa > Chordata > Actinopteri > Myctophiformes > Myctophidae > Gymnoscopelus > Gymnoscopelus braueri. The sequence goes on along the minus strand of NC_137621.1, from coordinate 50,063,161 downwards.
TATATATATATATATATATATATATATATATATATATATATATATATATATATATATATATATATATATATATATATATATATACATACATATATACACACACACACACACACACACACACACACACACACACACACCTTGACCATTATAAATATATAAATCTTTGACCTACAAATATATAAACTTGGGTCAGTGCAATGAATGGAGGAGTCTGAAAACCTTCCCAGTGTAAAACTTCTTTGGTAAGTATATTTGGTACCCAATATACTTCTAATATCTGATAATAATATCTAATAATGTGATCCTGATAGCATTACTGCGGACGCATGCGCTGTTGCCCACTACAGACGAACACCAAAACTCTCGCCCCAAAACAGTCACCCCGGGGGAAATCCGGTGGTATTCACCTGGTATTCCTAAACGTAACCTCATTAGACTATGCCTAAACCTAACCTTATTCCTAAACCTAACCTCAGTAAAACTAATAATATGGCTAACCCTAAACTTATTTCTAACCTTATCCTCAGTAAAACAAATACAGGAATATAAGAACCGCTGGTCCGCGAAAAGGAATGGGGGCGAGCGTGTTTTGGGGCGAGTTTTCCGGTTATGTTATATCGACGGCTCCGCAGCTTGAAGTTGCAAGCGATTATCTCTGTGTGTGTGTGTGTGTGTGTGGGGGGGGGGGGTTATTTTTCACACCTTCAAACGGCGCGGCACACCGTAGCATTACTCACAGCCCAAAAAGATTGCCAGGGTTGATAAACACTGCTATAGACAAAGGATGCATAGGAAGTACTGCTTCAATACGTGTAGACACATTTGTGTCGCCTTAAGAATACTTTTCTCTGGAAAAAAGGCATGACGTTCTCATGTCATTGTGTGGGTGTTTTAGACGTCAGTGCTCTCTCAAAATAATACTGAACCAAACCCACATGTGAAAATAGGCACACAACTTGTGTCTGAAATGCTTACAGAATGGCAGTGGTGTAAAGTCAATTTACTCAAGTACTGTACTTAATGTAAGTACAATTTTGAGGTACTTTTATTTTACCGGAGTATTTCCAATTTTCAATACTTTTACTCCAACTCCAATACATCTCAGAGGCAAATATTATACTTTACTCCACTACAACTATTTGAAAACTTTAATTACTAGTTACTTTGCAGATATACATTATTATATTATGAAACATACACTAACCACTTTAGCCCTGTTTTATACATAGGCTATTTGAAAATAGCGATCCACAAGCTTGTAGATCTGCTATTTTCAAACATTTTAGAACTTTTACTTTTGGTACTTAAAGTATATTTTGATGCCAATACTTTTGTACTTTTACTCAAGTAACATTTTGAACACTGGCCTTTTACTTATAACATATTATTTCTACATCGTGGTATTGCTACTTGCTACTTTTACTTAAGTAAAATATCTGAGTACTTCTTCCACCACTGCAGTATGGTGGTATAATTAGTAGTTAATTAATAGTTTCAAACATATAAACAGTTAATCATAAAAACATACAAACAAACATAAAAAACTTAATTTGGCTCAAATATGTGTATGCTTTCATTGTTATAGTGTAAGACTGGAGAACATGATACAAAACCAATTTATGAGTGAGTGCAAATAACAAGTGCACACATACCACTTACAGTACCTTCACGTTATCATTATTGTGATAAATCCTATAATTACGGTTACTAATCTGGTTTTAATGGTCATTAATATGGTTTTAAAATCACCAACCTATAGTTGGAGAACTTTCCTTCATACAATCTTGCATCTATGGGTTTGAGACCCATTGTTTTTCTGTAAATTTTCCCCGCTTGTCATCACTATATGAAATAAGGAAGGGCTTCATGAAATATGTATGCTTTTTTCCCCGATCTCCAAGCTCAAAACGACGTGTTTTGAGCTTGTCGATCTGCTAGATACTTTTGGACATATGAGACGTCATATAGGTGCATTCTGTCATTCCCATTGTAGAAATGTCTTTTCAAATTACATAAAAGGAATGTACATTTGAACACACCTGATACAAGTTTTTTTTATTTCTTTTTTTTTTATTGCTCATCTCCCTTAATTGCCCACAGAGGCAGCTACTGGCACTCAATGGCACCTAGCATCCCTCAGGTCTCTCACAACACTTAGCACACCCCCCACACACACATGCGCACACGCACGCACGCACGCACGCACGCACGCACGCACGCACGCACGCACGCACGCACGCACGCACGCACGCACACACACACACACACACACACACACACACACACACACACACACACACACACACACACACACACACACACACACACACACACACACACACACAACCCCCTGATACTTTGCATAGCAAGAGTGTACACACAAAATTGTGCACACATAAATGTAGATACACATAGGGCCTACTGTACAGTATGTATACAATATATACATGTAAATACATACTTTGGATAGTTTAGAAGTAAGACCCATACCCACAGCACCTTTAAGCACCTCAATTTGTGCCATGAACATTGTACACATTATTTATTTCTCAATTATCCCTATCTTTCTATACTATCCTGAATTATTTATTGTTTTGCTACAATGTTGAGGAACCAAAATCAAAGTACTTTTCTCTTGTGTACTCCTATTTGAGAAAAGAAAGAATCTGTCTTTCAGACCGGCTGTGGCCTGATCACTTTAAGGGCCATAAGACAATGACCGTATCAAAATACATTTGATAGAAAAAACATTTCCCTTTTCCCCTAACAGACGTAAACCCCACTTTTGCCAGTTACGTTAAGTAAAAGTCCAGTATTCAAAATGTACTTGAGTAAAAGTACAAAAGTATTGGCATCAAAATATACTTAAAGAACCAAAAGTAAAAGTACCCATTGTGCAGAATGTCCCATTTCACAAGTTCAAAATGTATAAAAATCTTTGGAAAATAGCAGATCTACAAGCTCAACTTGTAGATTGTCTATGTAGTGGGATGTAATGGAGTAGAAGTAAAAGTGTTGAAAATTGGAAATACTGAAGAAAGTAAAAAATACCTCAAAACTGTACTTAGGTACAGTACTTGAGTACTGTACCTAAGTTAGTTAGTTACTTTACACCACTGTAACTATTGAATTAAAGACAGCGCAACATCCCAATTATAATGCAGTTTAGGAGTGGTAACATTTTGCATTCTTTACACAAGGCGTGGCTAATTGTTTGCGTTAGTGGCACACCTTTGAAGACGCAAGACAAAGGGAAAAGGTTCTCAAACATAACTCCGAGGCTATTTCAAGGAACAGACACGGAGGGTGATGATAACTGTCTTTTGTTTGGCCTTAATTTGATGTCATAACATTTCTGAAACCGTTGTCACCACTACAGAGTCATGTCACTTCAGCTATTAGGCCTATATAAGCTCTCACTGAAGTTATGGCATCTCAGTAAAGGAGTATACACCGCTGACGTATCCACATCAATAGACTGAGAATTGACATACAATTGGGAATTGATAGAAATACAAATTATAAGAAAGGAGCAATACAAAAACTGCCACGTTCTTCAAGTTTTCTCATTTTGATGAGTAAGTACACCATTTATATACATTTTATATTGTTTATTTATTTCTTTTAAATGATTATTTATCAGATGCATTTCCTTCCAAAAGTGAAAGATTCAAAACAGATATAACCTCTATACACATAATATATGTTCTGTGTGTTGTGTAGTTGATATTGAATAATTGTAATGTATTCAACAGCGCATTGTTTTATTAATGCGTTTCATATTGTGAAATCTGTCTCATTCGTTGTCATTATGACTCATCTCAGATTGGTCCTTAGAAAGTTACATTTTTATAGAAAACTGTACATTTGGGGTATTTTAAATCAGATAAGGTTGTAGCCTGATTTGGACAAAAGCATTTACTGTTTCAGTAATAAGATAAAACATATTACGTATAACTCTATACTGTATCTTTACATGCGTATTTGCCTATTTTGTAGGCGATGGTTCTCAAACTTTTTCATGTCAAGGACCCCCAATATGTAATTTTCAGATAGCGGATCACCATCTGAAAAACTTTTGTGCCGAAAATTATTCAACTTTTTTCAAAATAATTTGATATTTTAAAATATTTTACAAAATAGCAGATGTACAAGCTTGGACATCTGCTATTTTTGAATAGCCAACATGAAATGGATAAAGTGTTTAAAATGATTAGCTGATCTGCAAATTGTGCTGCATGAAGTATAAAATAGTTAATGTATATGAATTAATATTTATATTTATTATTATTGATTATTCACAACAGCAGTATATGAAGATGGATGTAATCATCTTATCTGAGTGCTTATGAGCATAATAATAGTAGTTGCAGTAAATGCAACTACTATTGCATTTACTATGAATGTAGTAAATGGAATTTTATCATTGACAGTGTTTTGGAAAAGATATGGTCAGTGGTCCTAACTGCAGATATGACAATTGTGGAAAGGTAGAGTTTAGTGAGTCAAGTCATGTCAAATTTTAGTATAACCCAATATCACAAAGCATGTCCCAAAGGGCTGTACACCCAAAAAAAACAAGTACTGTAGTAATAAAACAGTAATAAAAACAAGTACTGGATCATACGCATACGTACAAATCACACATGAAAACGATGTAGGACATTTAAAATAAAAGCAATGAGCTGGATCATTTAAAATACAAATACATATCATTTTAGAGGTCCTTGACATTAAAAGGTTTGACAGCCACAGATTTAGCAACATACGTTTTACAAAAAATTATTAGGATTTAGAAGACATTTTAAGAATCGACCTCAGGGTTAACAGACAGGCATTGCTTGATCGTAGGGACCTTACTGGAGTATGAGTTTTGACCAGGGATGTTAGGTAGGATGGTGCTAGGTTGTGTAATACTTTGTAGGTTAGGAGTAAAATCTTAAAAACTGATCTGGCTTGTATAGGGAGCCAAGGTAGAGAGATGAGTACAGTGGTGATGTGGTCACATTTTCTGTGAGGGTGAGGGTTTCACAGTAAGTCTCTGGCCTGAGTCTCTCTAATGCATTATAACCCATGAATACTTGTGATAAGTACGTATACATTATAATTACAGTGTAATAAGCAGATTACAATGCATTATAATAAGTGCATTTATAAAATGCATGTATAGACACAGACTTCATAGAATGTCACAGGGATATTCAAGGGCCTTCTTGTTTAAAGCTGTAATCAAGTTTTTATTTGAACGAATAACACATTATTTTTGCAAATCTGTATGCCGTAATCTGAAGAATCACCTCTTCACACTCCACCTTAGCCTGTAGCACTTGCCCTATAGCCTTGACGACCTTGCGGGCTTATGCAAAGCTTAAAGGAGTAGTTCACCCCAAAAATGACTTATTTTCTATCAATTACAAACACCATGAAGCCTTGAATTCATGGAGACTTCTTTGTTTTCGTCGCATTCCTGAGTCAATTATTTGACCCGGTCAATAGGAGACTCAGCGGAGACTCCACTGGTCATCAAATTATTGGCTCAGGAACTGCATGTATTCCTACGGGCTGGGGCTGCACCAGTGGCGCAGCCAGAAGGCTAGTATAGGCTGGGCCTAGGCAGAAGCAGGTGGGCGTGCATGCGTCCCCGAACCGTGCTCGTGCACGAACAATTTTGGGCAAAAATCTTTGGGCGGATTTTGTTACTTTTTTTTCATTTTTTTGTTACTTTATTTCGGTTTTAGGGTTAGAGTTAGGATTAGGTTAGGGTTATGTTATTTTATTCTTATTTTTGCATGATTTTACCGATTTTTTATCAAAAAATACATTTCCAAAATTATTGTTTTTTGCAAAATCGATTTCAGCCCCTGGGCTGCACCTGTCAGCAGGGAGCGTTAGGTGGGAGGAGCAGGTGGGGGCTCCTCTGGCAGGTGACTCAGTAGGATACAACAGCAGTGACTGACAACACAGAGAGAACTATGTGTGGGGAAGAAATAATTGCCATAAGGACTAAATTGGGGAGAAAGAAAATCAACAATTTTGTTTATCCTGCTTGCACTTTGGCTGATCTCTAAAACGTGAAGTATAATGTTCCATTCAGTCACACAAAAGTGATATTTTTCATGGTTAGGAAATATATCACTGCTCATGGTTAGCTCCCATCCAATGTGGAGCAATATGGCTTACCAATTATTTTGTCTACTTAGAATTACAAACCTATCACAGCTTATCATTTTACAGCAAGCTGGAAGAGGAGACAGGCCAAAAGACTGTACAATAAAATATATTGCAAGTATATTACATTGCATTATATTGCATAACATATATTGCATTGGCATTTTTCTAACGGCTTAAAGATTTTTCTTAGTGTCTGTGCTGGTATTTCTTACGTATCGTTGACACTACAGGACAGGTGTATATGTTTATTTCAGGTTTGAGAGGATTAACTGCAGAGTACACATGACAAGTGACTAAAGCCTTTTGTCATGAATGACTGGATTCATTCATGCTGATCAGAATGGAAAATACAGTAGTTCTTACATAGACATCAGTACTACTGAAAATAAATCCAAACATTGTCCAAAAATGTTATACGTTTTTTCTTCTCTCCATATATTAGGAAGGCAATTTAGTGTTGGTTAAATGTTTTGTATGACAATCCTGTTATTTCTGTTTTGTAGATTCCAAAGGAGAGAGGATGGGATTCGGACCAAGACTAACAACCCTGTTCATTCTTATGGGTAAGTGTTGTTTATTTAATTACATTATCATTCCTCTTATTAAAACATTTTCTTATTTATAATTTTTCTTACTCTCCTTTCCATTCAAAGTGGTGAGCAATGATTTAGTTACCACTCAGGACTGCGACACAGGACCAACTGCAGCATCACACACATCTGGAACAACTACTGAACCATCATCAACAGCTAGAGCATACACAACTAAAGGTTCAGCAACAACTGGAGTAAATATAACTGCAGCTTCAACAAGAACTGGTGTATCAACAACTGCAGAATCAACAACACCTGGAACAACAACTGTAGCATCAACACTTGGGGCAAAAACTGCAGTATCAACACCTGGATCAACAACCGTAGCATCTACACCTGAAGCAACAACAACTGTAGCATCTACACATGAGGCAACAACTGTAGCATCTACATCTGAAGCAAAAACAACTGCAGCATCTACACCTGAAGCAACAACAACTGCAGCATCTACACCTGGAGCAACAACAACTGTAGCATCAACACCTGAAGCAACAACAACTGTAGCATCAACGCCTGGAGCAACAACTCTAGCATCAACACCTGGAGCAACAACTGTAGCATCTACACCTGAAGCAACAACAACTGTAGCATCAACACCTGAAGCAACAACAACTGTAGCATCTACACCTGAAGCAACAACAACTGTAGCATCAACACCTGAAGCAACAACAACTGTAGCATCTACACCTGAAGCAAAAAAAACTGTAGCATCAACACCTGAAGCAACAACAACTGTAGCATCTACACCTGAAGCAACAACAACTGTAGCATCAACACCTGGAACAACAACTGTAGCATCAACACCTGAAGCAACAACAACTGTAGCATCTACACCTGAAGCAACAACAACTGTAGCATCTACACCTGGAGCAACAACGACTGGAGCATCAACACCTCAAGCAACAACAACTGTAGCATCTACACCTGAAGCAACAACAACTGTAGCATCTACACCTGAAGCAACAACAGCTTTAGCATCAACACCTGAAGCAACAATAACTGTAGCATCTACACCTGGAACAACAACTGTAGCATCCACACCTGAAGCAACAACAACTCTAGCATCAACACCTGAAGCAACAACAACTATAGCATCAACACCTGAAGCAACAACAACTGTAGCATCTACACCTGAAGCAACAACAGCTTTAGCATCAACACCTGAAGCAACAATAACTTTAGCATCTACACCTGGAACAACAACTGTAGCATCAACACCTGGAACAACAACTGTAGCATCAACACCTGAAGCAACAACAACTGTAGCATCTACACCTGAAGCAACAACAACTGTAGCATCTACACCTGGAGCAACAACGACTGGAGCATCAACACCTCAAGCAACAACAACTGTAGCATCTACACCTGAAGCAACAACAACTGTAGCATCTACACCTGAAGCAACAACAGCTTTAGCATCAACACCTGAAGCAACAACAACTGTAGCATCTACACCTGAAGCAAAAAAAACTGTAGCATCAACACCTGAAGCAACAACAACTGTAGCATCTACACCTGAAGCAACAACAACTGTAGCATCAACACCTGGAACAACAACTGTAGCATCAACACCTGAAGCAACAACAACTGTAGCATCTACACCTGAAGCAACAACAACTGTAGCATCTACACCTGGAGCAACAACGACTGGAGCATCAACACCTCAAGCAACAACAACTGTAGCATCTACACCTGAAGCAACAACAACTGTAGCATCTACACCTGAAGCAACAACAGCTTTAGCATCAACACCTGAAGCAACAATAACTGTAGCATCTACACCTGGAACAACAACTGTAGCATCCACACCTGAAGCAACAACAACTCTAGCATCAACACCTGAAGCAACAACAACTATAGCATCAACACCTGAAGCAACAACAACTGTAGCATCTACACCTGAAGCAACAACAGCTTTAGCATCAACACCTGAAGCAACAATAACTTTAGCATCTACACCTGGAACAACAACTGTAGCATCAACACCTGGAACAACAACTGTAGCATCAACACCTGAAGCAACAACAACTGTAGCATCTACACCTGAAGCAACAACAACTGTAGCATCTACACCTGGAGCAACAACGACTGGAGCATCAACACCTCAAGCAACAACAACTGTAGCATCTACACCTGAAGCAACAACAACTGTAGCATCTACACCTGAAGCAACAACAGCTTTAGCATCAACACCTGAAGCAACAAGAACTGTAGCATCTACACCTGGAACAACAACTGTAGCATCCACACCTGAAGCAACAACAACTGTAGCATCAACACCTGAAGCAACAACAACTGTAGCATCAACACCTGAAGCAACAACAACTGCAGCGTCAACACCTGAAGCAACAACAACTGTAGCATCAGCACCAGAAGCAACGACTGTAGCATCTACACCTGAAGCAACAACGACTGTAGCATCTACACCTGAGGCAACGACTGTAGCATCAACACCTGAAGCAACAACAACTGTAGCATCAACACCAGAAGCAACAACGACTGTAGCATCTACACCTGAAGCAAAAACAACTGTAGCATCTACACCTGAAGCAACAACGACTGTAGCATCAACACCTGAAGCAACAACAACTGTATTATCTACACCTCAAGCAACAACAACTGTAGCATCAACACCTGAAGCAACAACAACTCTAGCATCAACACCTGAAGCAACAACAACTGTAGCATCTACACCTGAAGCAACAACAACTGTAGCATCTACAACTGAAGCAACAACGACTGTAGCATCAACACCTGAAGCAACAACGACTGTAGCATCTACACCTGAAGCAACGACTGTAGCATCAACACCTGAAGCAACAATAACTGTAGCATCAACACCAGATGCAACAACGACTGTAGCATCTACACCTGAAGCAAAAACAACTGTAGCATCTACACCTGAAGCAACAACGACGGTATTATCAACACTTGAAGCAACAACAACTGTAGCATCTACACCTCAAGCAACAACAACTGTAGCATCAACACCTGAAGCAACAACAACTCTAGCATCAACACCTGAAGCAACAACAACTGTAGCATCTACACCTGAAGGAACAACAACTGTAGCATCAACACCTGGAGCAGCAACAACAACTGTAGCTTCTACAGCTGAAGCAACAACAACTGTAGCATCTACACCTGGAGCAACAACAACTGTAGCATCAACACCTGAAGCAACAACAACTGTAGCATCAACACCAGAAGAAACAACGACTGTAGCATCTACACCTGAAGCAACAACGACTGTAGCATCAACACCTGAAGCAACAACGACTGTAGCATCAACACCTGAAGCAACAACAACTCTAGCATCAACACCTGAAGCAACAACAACTTTAGCATCAACACCTGAAGCAAAAACAACTGTAGCATCAACACCTGGAGCAGCAACAACAACTGTAGCTTCTACAACTGAAGCAACAACAACTGTAGCATCTACATCTGGAGCAACAACAACTGTAGCATCAACACCTGAAGCAACAACAACTGTAGCATCAACACCAGAAGAAACAACGACTCTAGCATCTACACCTGAAGCAATAACAACTGTAGCACCTACACCTGAAGCAACGACTGTAGCATCAACACCTGAAGCAACAACGACTGTAGCATCAACAACTGAAGCAACAACAACTGTAGCATCTACACCTGAAGCAACAACAACTGCAGCATCTACACCTGAAACAACAACAACTGTAGCATCTACACCTGGAGCAACAACAACTGTAGCATTTACACCTGAAGCAACAACAACTGCTGCATCAACACTGGGAGAAACTACAACTGCACTAGTATTGACAACACCTGCAGCAACAACAACTACATCAAAAACTACTGCAGCATCAACAACAACAGCTGTACCAAATACAGTTGTGGGTGTCCAGGCGACTATACAACAACCATTTCTACAAGCTTACAATGACCCTTCTTCAGAGCAATTCCAGTCCTTGGCAGCTCTTGTTGTAATAATAGTAAGTCTGGACATTATTCTTGGTATATATGATGTACATATTACTGTATCAGTCTGCTCTTCCATTTAAAGTAATTTGAAGTGTACATATTTCAACAGCCTTTAAATGTGTGTCATGTTTTTTTCCCCTCTCAGTACAACGTGATCTACGTGCAACAATATGGAGCCATCTTCATCACCGTTCAAGTTATACGTTTCAGGTTAATAACAAATTCTCCTCCATCTCACAATTATTTACATATTTTCTTATCGGTCCTTTTGAAACAGTATCTATAGCAGACACATGATTTCACATCCTGTTGCAGATATTGCTTTACATACTACCCGTAAAATATAGTACTTTAGGAATAACAAAATACATTTGTGTGAATATTACTTTATTTGCCATAACTCATTATTAACATGTTGTGTGTGTGTGTTGTCATGCAGTCCTGCTGTAACAAGAACAAGCAACACTGTAGCAGATGTGAATATCATCTTCAATCAGACAGCCCCAGCAGCTACTGAAGTTTCACAAACCCTGAAAAACGCGGTGTCTAACCCCAACAATAACTTCAACCTCACTATTGATGCAAACACTGTCATTGTGTCTCGTAAGTACACAGAGATTAACATCCTCCTTCAAATAAATGCAACAACTATTAACTAAGGTTAAATGCTAATTGGAAGTTCATCACATACCAGGTGCATAAAGCACCTATTTGATCGCAAAAAAATAAAGATATTGCAAATATATTTGATTTAGAAAATATCATTAAGATGCTTCAAATTGTTCAAACTGGCTCTTACTTACTTTCTATTAAATTCCAACCGTAAAAACTTGTTTTAACAGGAGATCCAAACACAACAACTACAGCTCCAATTACAACTACCACTGCCCCAAATGTAACCCAAACCGCTGCTGCAACCACCAATGGAGCGACAACTGGAACTGCCATATCAACTGCAGCAACAACACCTGGAGCAACAACTGCAGTTTCATCATCACCTGGAGCAACAACTGTAGCATCAACACCTGAAGCAACGCCAACTGTAGCATCAACACTTGGAGCAACAACTGTGGTATCAACACCTGAAGCAACAACAACTGTAGCATCTACAACTGAAGCAACAACAACTGTAGAATCTACACCTGAAGCAACAACAGCTGTAGCATCTACATCTGAAGCAACAACAACTTTAGCATCTACACCTGAAGCAACAACAACTGTAGCATCAACACCTGAAGCAACAACAACTGTAGCATCTACAACTGAAGCAACAACAACTGTAGCATCTACAACTGTAGCATCAACAACTGTAGCGTCTACAACTGAAGCAACATCTACTGCAGCATCTACACCTGAAGCAACATCTACGGTAGCATCTACACCTGAAGCAACAACTGTAGCATCTACACCTGAAACTACAGCACCTGAAGCAACAACAACTGTAGCATCAACACCTGAAGCAACAACAACTGTAGCATCTACAACTGAGGCAACAACAACTGTAGCATCAACACTTGGACCAACAACAACTGCAGCATCTACACCTGGAGCAACAACAACTGTAGCATCTACACCTGAAGTAACAACTCTAGCATCAACACCTGAAGTAACAACAACTGTAGCTTCTACACCTGAAGCAACAATGACTGTAGCATCTACACCTGAAGCAGCAACAACTTTAGCATCTACACCTGAAGCAACAACAACTGTAGCATCTATACCTGAAGCAACAACAACTGTAGCATCTACACCTGAAGCAACAACAACTGTAGCATCTACACCTGAAGCAACAACAACTGTAGCATATACAACTGTAGCATCAACAACTGTAGCATCTACAACTGTAGCATCTACACCTGAAGCAACATCTACTGTAGCATCTACACCTGAAGTAACAACAACAGTAGCATCTACATCTGAAGCAACAACAACTGTAGCATATACAACTGTAGCATCAACAACTGTATCATCTACACCTGAAGCAACATCTACGGTAGCATCTACACCTGAAACAACATCTGCATCAATACCTGAAGTAACAACAACTGTAGCATCTACACCTGAAGCAACAACTGTAGCATCAACACCTGAAGCAACAACACCTGTAGCATCTACACCTGAAGCAACAACAACTGTAGCATCTACACCTGAAGCAACAACTGTAGCATCAACACCTGAAGCAACAACAACTGTAGCATCTATACCTGAAGCAACAACAACTGTAGCATCTACACCTGAAGCAACAACTGTAGCATCAACACCTGAAGCAACAACAACTGTAGCATCAACACCTGAAGCAACAACAACTGTAGCATCAACACCTGAAGCAACAACAACTGTAGCTTCTACACCTGAAGCAACAACTGTAGCATCAACACCTGAAGCAACAACAACTGCAGAATCAACACCTGGATCAACAACTGTAGCGTCAACAACAACAGTAGCACCAAATAGAATTGTGGGTGTCCAAGCGACTATACAACATACCTATCTACAAGCTTACAGTGACCCTTCTTCAGAAAAATTCCAATCTTTGGCATCTCTTGTTGTCATAATGGTAAGTTAGAAATGTATTTCTGGTAAACATAATAAAGATCATGTTGTTTAGACTGCTCTTCCATTCACACTAATTGGGATGGTATACATTTCAACAGCCTTAAAAGTGTATTATGTTTTGCTTTCCTCACAGTACAACCTGATCTACACGCAACAATATGGAGCCATCTTCATCACCGTTCAAGTTATACGTTTCAGGTGAAATAAAAATTATCCTCCAACTAAGTAACATAAAAAAGAAATGTACATATTTTTGGAACTGTATTTCTAGCAGACACATGATTTTACATCCTGTTGCAGATATTGCTAGACTCCTTGTTCAGAAGATATAGCATATCTATAGCATATAGTTTATTTATGAATAAAGATCACTTTTGTGTGAACATGAATATTAGCTCTCATTAACATGAACTATTCATTTCACTTTTCACTGGCCTGTGTGTGGTCTTGCAGTCCTGCTGTAACAAGAACAAGCAACACCGTAGCAGATGTGAATGTCATCTTCAATCAGACAGCCCCAGCAGCTACTGAAGTTTCACAAACCCTGAAAGACGCTGTGTCTAACCCCACCTGTGTCTTCAACCTCACTATTGATACAAGCACTGTTCTTGTGTCTCGTAAGTACATAGAGATTAACATTCTTTCTCAAATAAATGCATAGAAGGTAAATGCAGAGTGAAAGTTCATCATATGCCAGGTGCATACATTCTTTCTCAAATAAATGGATAGAAGGTAAATGCAAAGTGAAGGTTCATCATATACCAGGTGCATAAAGCATCTATCTATATCTATACACAAATTAAGATCTTGGAAATATATGTGAAACACAAAACAACCTGAAGATGTTTCACATTGTTGAAACACGCTCTTTTTTACTTTCAATTAAATTCCAATGTTTAAACCTTTTTTGACAGGCGATCCACACACATCAACTGCGGCTCCAATTACAACTACCATCGCCCCAAATGCAGCCACAACCGCTATCACCACCATTGGAGCAACAACTGGAACAACTACTGCCATATCAACAACAACACCTGCAGCAACAACTGAAATATCATCAACACTTGGAGCAACAACCTCTGTGTCATCAGCACCTTCAGCAACAACTGCAGTATCAACATCAAGAGCAACAACTGCAGCATCAACACCTGGAGTAACAACTGCAGTATCAACACCTGGAGCAACAACTACAGTATCAACACCTGGAGCAACAACTGCAGTATCAACACCTTCAGCAACAACCACCTCCGCTGCTGCTACCACCACCTCCGCTGCTACCACCACTAAAGCTGCAGCCACCACTGCCCCTGCTAGCACTACTGCAGCCCCTGCTGCAGCATCCACATCTGGAGGAACAACTGCTGCTGCATCCACACCTGGATTAACAACTGCTGCTGCATCCACACCTGGAGCAACAAGTACTGCAGCATCAACACCTGAAGAAACAACAACTGTAGCATCTACACCTGAAGCAACAACAACTGTAGCAACAACACCTGGAGCAACAACAACTGTAGCTTCTACACCTGAAGCAACAACAACTGTAGCATCTACACCTGGAGCAACAACAACTGTAGCATCTACACATGGAGCAACAACGACTGTAGCATCTACAACTGAAGCAACAACAACTGTAGCATCTACACCTCAAGTAACAACAACTGTAGCATCTACATCTGGAGCAACCACAACTGTAGCATCTACATCTGGAGCAACCACAACTGTAGCATCTACACCTGAAGCAACAACAACTGTAGCATCTACACCTGAAGCAACAATAACTGTAGCATCTACACCTGGAGCAACAACAACTATAGCATCTACACCTGAAGCAACAACAACTGTAGCATCTACACCAGAATCAACAACAACTGTAGCATATACACCTCAGGAAACAACAACTGTAGCATCTACAACTGAAGCAACAACAACTGTAGCGTCAACACTTGGAGCAACAACTGTAGCATCTACACCTGAAGAAACAACAACTGTAGCATCTACACCTGAAGCAACAACAACTGTAGCATCTACACATGGAGCAACAACAACTGTAGTATCTACACCTGAAGCAACAACAACTGTAGAATCTACACCTCAAGCAACAACAACTGTATCATCTACATCTGGAGCAACCACAACTGTAGCATCTACACCTGAAGAAACAACAACTGTAGCGTCAACACTTGGAGCAACAACTGTAGCATCTACACCTGAAGCAACAACAACAACTTTAGCATCTACACCTGGAGCAACAACAACTATAGCAGCTACACCTGAAGCAACAACAACTGTAGCATCTACAGCTGAAGCAACAACTGTAGCATCTACACCTCAAGCAACAACAACTGTATCATCTACACCTGAAGCAACAACAACTGTAGCATCTACAGCTGAAGCAACAACAACTGTAGCATCTACACCTGAACCAACAACAACTGTAGCATCTACACCTGGAGCAACAACAACTGTAGCAGCTACACCTGAAGCAACAACAACTGTAGCATCTACAGCTGAAGCAACAACAACTGTAGCATCTATACCTCAAGCAACAACAACTGTATCATCTACACCTGAAGCAACAACAACTGTAGCATCTACACCTGAAGCAACAACAACTGCAGCATCTACACCTGAAGCAACAACAACTGTAGCATCTACACCTGAAGCAACAACAACTGTAGCATCTACACCTGAAGCAACAACAACTGTAGCATCTACACCTGAAGCAACATCTACTGTAGCATCTACACCTGAAGCAACAACTGTAGCATCTACACCTGAAGCAACAACAACTGTAGCATCTACACCTGAAGCAACAACTGTAGCATCTACACCTGAAGCAACAACTGCAGTATCATCAACAACTGTAGCACCAAATAGAATTGTGGGTGTCCAGGCGACTATACAACATACTTATCTACAAGCTTACAGTGACCATTCTTCAGAACAATTCCAATATTTGGCATCTCTTGTTGTCATAATGGTAAGTTAGAAATGTATTTCTGGTAAACACAATGAAAATTATTGTATTAGACTGCTCTTCCATTCACACTACTTGGGATGGTATACATTTCAACAGCCTTAAATGTGTATTATGTTTTTCTTTCCTCTCAGTACAACCTGATCTACACGCAACAATATGGAGCCATCTTCATCACCGTTCAAGTTATACGATTCAGGTGAAATACAAAATCTCACTCAAACTCACAAGTACATCTTCTTGTGTCTTTTTGGAACTGCATATCCAGCAGACACATGATTTTACAGCCTTTTGCAGATATTGCTTGATTCCTTGTTCTCAAGATAAAGAATGTTTCTTAATCAATAATGAATACTTCTGCGTGAACATGAATATCAGCTGTCATTAACATCAATCATTATTAACATGAACATTTTTTGTCACTTGTCACTGCCCTGTGTGTTGTCATGCAGTCCTGCTGTAACAAGAACGAGCAGCACTGAGGCAGATGTGAATGTCATCTTCAATCAGACAGCCCCAACAGCTTCTGAAGTTGCACTAAAGCTACAAGAAGCAGTGTCAAATTCCAATAATACCTTCAACCTCACTGTTGATGCAAGCTCTGTTATCATCACTCGTAAGTATACAATGACACATTAGGCTAAGCCTCTCCCTTAAGTAAATGCATAGTGAATATAATTGCCATGGGAAGTTCATTACAGATGGTGCCTAAAGATCATCATATTAAATAAACAAAACAAAACAAAACAAAACAAAACAAAACATGAAAAAGACATTTCTACAACAGACTGTGACATTTATAACACTTGTGGCACCCCCTGCGGGTGAACGTGAAATCACTTTTGGCTCTGCATTGTCCTTGTGTGATTCAAATATGGGGTAGATCAGACATGATTTTTTGAATCGTTCATAATTGTTGGGCTGCAAACATATCTGTCTCCCAGCCTATCGGGCTGGTGGAGAGAAAAGAAGTTCCTTACCTTCAGTTAAGTTACAATCTCAAAACAAACTTATTTTCACAGGAGACTCCAACCCAACCACTGCACAGCCCATCTCAACTGCTGTGGCCACAACCGCTGCTGGCACCACAGCCTCAGCATCCACAACTGGAGCATCAACAGCTGCAGCATCCACATCTGGAGAATCAACTACTGCAGCATCCACACCTGGATTAACAACTGCTGCAGAATCCACACCTGAAGCATCAACTACTGAAACATCCACAACTGGATCATCAACTACTGATGCAGCATCCACACCTGGATCATCCACACTTGGAGCAACAACTACTGCAGAATCCACACCTGAAGCATCAACTACAGCAGCATCCACACCTGAAGCATCCACACCTGGAGCATCAACTACTGAAGCATCCACACCTGGAGCATCAACTACTGTAGCTTCGACACCTGGAGCATCAACTACTGCAGCATCCACACCTGGAGCATCAACTACTCCAGCATCCACACCTGGAGCATCAACTACTCCAGGATCCACACCTGGAGCATCAACTACTGCAGCATCCACGTCTGGAGCATCCACATCTGGAGCATCAACTACTGCAACATCCACACCAGGATCATCAACTACTGCAGCATCCACACCTGCAGCATCAACTACTGCAGCATCCACACCTGGAGCATCAACTACTCCAGCATCCACACCTGGAGCATCCACACGTGGAGCATCAACTACTGCAGCATCCACACCTGGAGCATCAACTACTGCAGCATCCACACCTGGATCATCAACTACTGCAGCATCCACACCTGGAGCATCAACTACTCCAGCATCCACAACTGGAGCATCAACTACTCCAGCATCCACACCTGGAGCATCAACTACTGCAGCATCCACACCTGGAGCATCAACTACTGCAGCATCCACACCTGGAGCATCAACTACTGCAGCATCCACACCTGGAGCATCAACTACTGCAGCATCCACACCTGGAGCATCAACTACTGCAGCATCCACACCTGGAGCATCAACTATTGCAGCATCCACACCTGAAGCATCCACACCTGGAGCATCAACTACTGAAGCATCCACACCTGGAGCATCAACTATGCCAGCCTCCACACCTGGAGCATCAACTACTGCAGCATCCACACCTGAAGCATCCACACCTGGAGCATCAACTACTGAAGCATCCACACCTGGAGCATCAACTACTGTAGCTTCGACACCTGGAGCATCAACTACTCCAGCATCCACACCTGGAGCATCAACTACTGCAGCATCCACACCTGGAGCATCAACTACTGCAGAATCCACACCTGAAGCATCAACTATGCCAGCCTCCGCACCTGAAGCATCAACTACTCCAGCATCCACACCTGGAGCATCAACTACTGCAGCATCAACTATGCCAGCCTCCACATTTGCAGCATCAACTACTGCTGCTTCCACACCTGGAGTATCCACGTCTGGAGCATCAACCACTCCAGCATCCACACCTGGAGCATCAACTACCGCAGCATTCACACCTGGAGCATCAACTACAGCAGCATCCACACCTGGAGCATCAACTACTCCAGCATCCACACCTGGAGCATCAACTACTGCATCATCCACACCTGAAGCATCAACTATGCCAGCCTCCACACCTGCAGCATCAACTACTGCTGCTTCCACACCTGGAGCATCAACTACTGCAGCATCCACACCTGGACCATCAAGTACTCCAGCATCCACACCTGGAGCATCAACTACTGCAGCATCCACACCTGGAGCATCAACTACTCCAGCATCCACACCTGGAGCATCAACTACTGCATCATCCACACCTGAAGCATCAACTATGCCAGCCTCCACACCTGCAGCATCAACTACTGCTGCTTCCACACCTGGAGCATCAACTACTGCAGCATCTACACCTGGAGCATCAACTACTGCAGCATCCACACCTGGATCATCAACTACTGCAGCATCCACACCTGGAGCATCAACTACTGCTGCTTCCACACCTGGAGCATCAACTACTGCAGCATCCACACCTGGAGCATCAACTACTGCAGCATCCACACCTGGATCATCAACTATGCCAGCCTCCACACCTGGAGCATCAACTACTGCAGCAGCATCCACACCTGGATCATCAACTATGCCAGCCTCCACACCTGGATTATCAACTACTGCTGCTTCCACACCTGGAGCATCAACTACTGCAGCATCTACACCTGGAGCATCCACACCTGGAGCATCAACTACTCCAGCATCCACACCTGGAGCATCAACTACTGTAGCATCAACACCTGGAGCAACAACTGCTGCTTCTTCCACACCTGAAGCAACAACTACTGCAGCATCCACACCTGGAGCATCAACTACTGCAGCATCCACACCTGGAGCATCAACTACTGCAGCATCCACACCTGGAGCAACAACTGAAGTATCATCAACAACTGCAGCGTCAACAACAACTATAGCTCCAAATAGAATAGTGGGTGTTCAGGCAACCATACAACATACTTATCTACAAGCTTACAGTGACCATTCTTCAGAACAATTCCAAGCATTGGCATCTCTTATTGTTACAATGGTGAGTTTGACATTTTCTTCTGGTTAACATAATGAAGAATAATTATTGTATACTAGACTGCTTTTCCATTTACACTGATTCGGATGGTATATATTTCAACAGCCTTAAAAAATAGTTTTTCTTTCCTCTCAGTACAACCAGATCTACATGCAACAATATGGACCCATCTTCATCACCGTTCAAGTTATACGTTTCAGGTGAAATACAAAATCTCACTCAACCTTACAAGTACATCTTCTTGTGTCTTTTAGGAACTGCATCTCCAGCAGATACCTGATTTTACAGACTGTAGCAGATATTGCTTGATTCCCTGTTCTCAACATATAGCATGTTTCTTTATGAATAATGAATACTTATGTGTGAACATGAATATTAGCTGTCATTAACATCACTCATTATTAATTTCTCACTGCCCTGTGTGTTGTCATACAGTCCTGCTGTAACAAGAACGAGCAACACTGAGGCAGATGTGAATGTCATCTTCAATCAGACAGCCCCAACATCTACTGAAGTTGCAGAACACCTGCAAACAGCTGTGTCTAACCCCAACAATACCTTCAACCTCACTGTTGATGCAAGATCTGTTATTATCACTCGTAAGTATACAATGACACATGAGGCTAAGCCTCTTCCTTAAGTAAATGCATAGTGTATATAATTGCCATGGGGAAGTTCATTACAGATGGTGCCTAAAGATCAGATATTTTATTTTATTATTTGCACACAAAGAAATAATAAAATAAACAAAACAAGAAAATCACATTTCTGCAACAGACTGTGACATTTATAGCATTTGTGGCGCCCCCTACGTGTGGAAGTAGTAGTAGTAGTTTGGGGTAGATCGGACATGATGTGTTCAAATTGTTCTTAATTAATTGGGATGTAAACATGATCTCTGTGTGTATCAGCCTGGCGGAGACAAAAAGTATCTTAAAGATCTATATCTTATAAAAACCTTGTTTTCACAGGAGACCCACACCCAACCACTGCACAGCCCAACACAACTGCTGCGGCCACAACTGCTGCTGGCACCACAGCTGCCACCACCGCTGCTGCTGCCACAACTGCAGCTGCTGCCACAACCGCTGCTGCTGCCACCACCGCAGCCCCTGCCACCACCACAGCCCCTGCCACCGCAGCTGCCGCTACAACCGCTGCTGCTGCCACCACCGCAGCCCCTGCCTCCACCGCAGCTGCCGCCACAACCGCAGCCCCTGCCACCACAACCGCAGCCCCTGCCACCACAACCGCAGCTGTCGCCACAACCGCTGCTGACACCACCACCGCAGCCCCTGCCACCACCGCTGCTGCTGCCACCACTGCAGCCCCTGCCACCACCGCAGCCCCTGCCACCACCCCAGCTGCCGCCACAACCACAGCTGCTACCACCACCGCAGCCCCTGCCACCACCGTAGCTGCCGCCACAACCGCAGCTGCTGCCACCACAACCACAGCCCCTGCTACCACAACCGCAGCTGTCGCCACAACCGCTGCTGACACCACCACCGCAGCCGCTGCCACCACCGCTGCTGCTGCCACCACCGCAGCCCCTGCCACCACCGCAGCTGCCGCCACCACCGCAGCTGCTGCCACCACCGCAGCTGCCGCCACCACCGCAGCTGCCGCCACCACCGCAGCTGTCGCCACCACCGCTGCTGACACCACCACCGCAGCCCCTGCCACCACCGCAGCCCCTGCCACCACCGCAGCTGCCGCCACAACCGCTGCTGCTGCCACCACCGCTGCTGCTGTCACCACCGCAGCTGCTGCCACCACCGCAGCCCCTGCCACCACCGCAGCTGCTGCCACCACCGCAGCCCCTGCCACCACCGCTGCTGCTGCCACCACCGCAGCCCCTGCCACCACCGCAGCTGCTGCCACCACCACTGCATCTGTCACCACCACCACCACCGCTGCCACAACAGAAGCAATCTCTGTTAAGAGGCTGAAGTTCAAATCTGTAGGAGAAACATTCACAGTTGACCTGTTGGATCCATCATCTTCTGCTTTTAAAGCTCGATGCAATTTGATTAAGGAGAATGTAAGTAACACATGGTACTGAAAATAACGTTAAATGTTTAAAAATATTGCTTTTTTAATATTAAGAATGTAAAAAAAGTGATTTACTGACTTTGTTTTCCCCCTACAGCTTGAGCCTTACTACAGTGCAGAATTCAGCAAGTTCAAATCCTTGACAGTGATAGCATTCAGGTAATATGCCAATTCTTTACTTGCTGTTCCATTATGGCCATGATATTCGATAAAACATCTTTGTTAAGTCAAGTATATTTGTTAAAAATATTAATTAAAAATGATTTTTCTTTGCAGCAACGGATCAATCAACAATAATCTGGACCTATCATTCGGTTCCTCGTCTGTCCCTACTGATACTCAGATTGTAGCTGTTTTGACCACAGCAAAGAATAACATCACAGCCTTCAACATCGACACGGCCTCCATCGCTGTTAATGGAATAGGTAAGCAAATACCTGATCTAACACCTTAGATCCGGGACAGCATCTGTGTCATTTTAGATGTTACTATATAAAACTGTTTTTCAGAAGGTGTTTTTAGAATTGGCCTTTGGTCTAAATGGGCTGAACAGGCCAACATTAGAACAGTGCTTCTCAACCTACAATATTTGCAGATTTACAAGCTGAGCTTGTAGATCGGCTATTTTCGGCAAAGAGATTTGGTGTAGATCGAGAAAAGAATGCACCAAGTACGGTGCAACAGAGGTCCATGTTACTAAGTCTAGAGGGTCTAATTAAACTGAAGTGATATTAATAAATTTCAAATATTATAAAAGTATTCTGCGGCAACCTTGGACTTGCATCACGGCACCCCAGGGTGCCACAACACCCACTGTGAGAAACGCTGCATTAGGCCACTCAACCCCATTTGACATGATTTTTTTATGTTATGTTTTATCTCTGAGACGCCCTACACTGTAAAATGTCACCAAATGGAGCCATAGGGTGCATTTGGTTCCATTTGATGTGACTGTCAGAGTTACCGATGCCTAAGTGTCCATTTGGTTCCTAAATATCAATCATTTATCTGGGGCCCCCTGGAACCCCCTCAAGGACCCATGGGGGTCTACAGACCCCAAATTGAGAACCAAGTGCATTATAACAATTTTATTTTTGATATAGCATGCTATCTTTTTCTTCTTGTTTTACAGAGGTTACTAGTGGGGTGAGCCATAATACGATGAGCATCTTCACCGCATTGTCTCTGGTGGCGTTGGCATGGCTTGGCACGGCCTGGCAGCTATAGTGTCACTGCTCGAGTGTACCCGACATGTTCAAGGACAATGGTCACCATCCATGGTATGCGAAGGCACTTTAATTTCATTGGAGATCATGGATGTAACGCTCTCATATAGAGCTTTGGAAGCACTATTAGAAAAAAAATGTCAAAATGTATCAATGAATCCACATTACTGACTTTACCAATCTCTGATTACAATTGTAGACTATATTTAAACATACCTCTAAGCTCTTTTATTTTTTTGCCTTTGATTAAAAAAAAAAAAATGTTAAATGTAATAAAACGTTAAAACGTATGTTGCATGCAGGCCATGGAATATATTACAGCAAAGTAATGTTTACTTATTACTTTTAATAGTTTACATATTTATAATGCAATAAAATTGCATTCATATTTATCATTATTGAGTGTATTCTGTGACAGTAATTGTAATTGTGTACAGTTTATCTGAGCAACGACCATAAAATGGTCGGAATACATTTGCACAATGTCTCGTTTTTTTATGTGGGGTCTATGGATGAAAGTTAGCATCTTGCTAACTCTGATGTATTTACACTGTATTACCACTCTCTACTGTTTTTTGATGCTGTGTTCATGAATATGTACTGACCCGCCCCAAATGAACAAATAAATATGTCTGTAGTGAAAATTGTGTTTGATTGATGTGAAGTTATTGACATGTAGAAATAAGACAAAGTGATGTCTTTATTTCATGGTTGCATATAGTCTCTGTCAGGTGAAAACCTCATTATGTCCTAAACTGTTACTTTTCAGGATTGAAATAAAAAACATCCCAAAGTTGCAGATCTACAAGCTCAAAATGCATCGCTATAATGATTGCTTGATTGATGATTGATGCTTAATTCATTTTGCCGGGGACCCCCTGGTACCCACTCAATGACCCTTGGGGGTCCCAGGACCTCAGTTTGAGAACCACTGACATAGTAAATTGTAATTAATGTATTTGAATGTCAGTAGTCAATAAAATACATCAATTTGATCAGAACGCCAGACTTATATATTGTAATATCTTTGACCTCAAGATCATCATCAACAACAACACAACAACAGCAATAATAATAATAGCCTAATGATAACATGGAAATGATTAGTATTAGGTGTATATTTCTCAATATCCAGTACATAATGGATCATTAATATTGTCGATAAGAATGTAGCCTATAGCTTCAATCTAGCTTTATCCTTTTTTTATAAATTAAATTATAACGAATCCACTTTAAATAAGCTGCAATATGGGGGAGATGATACTGTAAACATTGTGGATGTATTAAAAGGATAATGCTTTTGTCATCACATTACAGGTAGGTGTCAGATCACATATTGGCAAGAAGTTGGGCCCCTTCCTTCACAGGTGTTACCAATGATACTGATTAAGGCTCTGTTACGTTCGGTGTCGCACAGTGGTTCTCAAACTTTTACATTTCAAGGACCCCCATAATAACTGAAATCTTGAGAGTGTACAAATGGAACCAACTAAATATAAATGGACAGTTTTTAACTTCTGTAATGCATCCCTGCAGTTGACCTAACGTATGTGCTTATTGTCTCCGCCAGACCGAAAGGCATGGCGAGAGAGTATGTTTTGCACCCTGTCCGTCCGTCCGTCTGTGAACAGCTAATCTCCCACACCGTTGGCTTGATCGCAGCGAAACTGTGCACACAAAGACATGCACACACACACAAGCCAGCACTGCACACATGCGCGCATACACACACACACACACACACACACACACACACACACACACACACACGCGCGCGTAACGTGCGGTCCTGCGAGGCGCACCGTTGCAACACATGTGCCACTTAAAGACATGCACACACACACACAAGCCAGCACTGCACACGTGCACACACACACACACACACACACACACACACACACACACACACACACACACACACACACACACACACACACACACACATACACGTAACATGCAGACCTGCGAGGCGCACCGTTGCAACACATGTGCCACTTCAAGACACACACACACACACACACACATACACACACACACACACACACACACACACACAAGCCAGCACTGAACACGTGCAAGCCAGGACTGCACACACACACACACACACACACACACACACACACACACACACACATAACATGCAGACCTGCGAGGCGCACTGTGCACACACACACACAAGCAAGCAAACGTGCGAGCCACACACGCGCACACACACACACACACGCACACACACACACACGTAACATGCAGACCTGCGAGGCGCACTGTGCACACACACACACAAGCAAGCAAACGTGCGAGCCACACGCACGCACGCACGCACGCACGCACGCACGCACGCACGCACACACACACACACACACACACACACACACACACACACACACACACACACACACACACACACACACACACACACACACACACACACACACACACAGAACTCCCCACACTCCCCACCATGAATCACACACAGGTGCATGATCTCTATGATGAGCTAAGGGGTTGCCTATGCCAGGTGTCAATGATTGTCAATTAAGAGTCAAGGCAGTCACAACAGTACTAGCCTCGATCTCCAGGCTTTTATTGTTTAGTTTTGCTAAAAAATAAAAGCCTGGACCAGCGCGTCGGTGTACCCGGTATCAAGGAAGATTTAGAAAGGAAAGGACATACTTCCGTCCGTTCTCTAGATATATGACGGGTGGCAAACTCGCACCGGAAGTTTGATGAATTACATTGCAGTGGATGGAGCCGGCTGGAGCAGCTCATGAACAAACATTATTTCTGAATGATTGAGACCATTGTAAAATAATCACTTCATTTTTTTCTGCTGTCTTGTTTTTCCATGTACACTCTACATAATGTTATTTAGGTATCCAAAGAGCAGAGAGAGTAAGATTCTCACTGGGCAGCCAGACTGATTGACAGTCACTGATTGACAGCTGTCTGCCAATCAATCAGTCAACACCTGTTGACAGCTCACACACGCCCCCCCCCCCCCCCCCCCCCCAATGCATTGTGAGCTTGTAGATCGGCTATCTTCTTACTGTATT
Organism: Gymnoscopelus braueri; assembly: GCF_963280865.1. Classification (NCBI taxonomy): domain Eukaryota; kingdom Metazoa; phylum Chordata; class Actinopteri; order Myctophiformes; family Myctophidae; genus Gymnoscopelus; species Gymnoscopelus braueri. The sequence continues at coordinate 50,037,017 of NC_137621.1, read as the reverse complement.
GTGTTTTGTAATAATAATACAAATCTACAAAGTAACTGGTAAACTAAAGTTTTCAAATAATTGTAGTGGAGTAAAAGTACAATATTTGCCTCTGAGATGTAGTGGAGTAGAAGTAAAAGTATTGGAAATTGGAAATACTTGAGTAAAGTACAAATGCCTCAAAATTGTATTTAAATACAGTACTTGAGTACATGTACAGTACGGTGTTGGGTAACGTGCGTTAGTAACGTAACGCTGTTACGTAACATTATCGAATTGCGGTAACGGGTAATATAACGCATTACTACAAGGAGAAGCTGTAATATATTATTAAAATGACACAACGTTACTACGTTACTTTGTGCGTTACCCACCAAAGTGAAGGTGGAATATAAAGTGCTGACCTCATGGCCACGGATGTTACAATTATGTATGTTCCCTCAGAAGTACCCGAATATTCTGAATTGTTAAATAAAAAGCATTTTAATCCGATTGGTGGCCAATTCCCCCTTAATTTCTCCATATGCTTAACTACGGGACCCTATCTGTTGGGAGGTGTATTGCACTCTGATACATTATAACTCTATGAAAAAATGGCCACCAATCGGATTAAAATGCTTTTTATTGAACAATACGGAAGATACAGGTACTTTTGAGGGCCCAAACATAATTGTAACATTTGTGGCCATGGGGTCAGCACTTTATATTTGAAATCTGAACGTTTATGTAAATGTAGGAGCAAAAAGTGAGCAAGTGCAAACACCAGGTTGAAGTTCATCCATGACAGACGACAGTGATGGCTGATTGATTGATTGATTGATGTACTTTATTTAGTAAGACATGACAACAACAGTACATGGAAGTACAAATTCACAATACAAGGTCTACTAAACTGGAAGACTCATAAAGCACTAAGCTTCTTTAAAATGAGATCCCCATGCACACAAAAATAAAATAAATAATAAATAAATAATAAAAAATATGTACAAGAGGAGAAAAAAATTGGGGAGGGGGGGGGGGGCTAATCTCCCCAACCCCCCCAATCTCTAAAATCTCATGCAGTCCTTGATCTGTGGACTTTAATTAAATAAAAGGTATAGAAAGAGGCTTGTGTCTTGTCATGTCATTATAGGTACATTATAGAAGGTATATGTCTATTTATGAATTGATTAATTTAAGTAAATAAATAAATTCATTAATGTAATTTATAATCCTATCTTATAATTTAAATGCCTGCCCATCTACCATCTCTGTGTCCCAAAAATAATTTGTGGGCTAATAATAATAATACAAAATCTAGATTATTTAATTGTTCAATTTTACCTTATTTTTTTTTAAGTAACTAAAAAGTAATATGTAATATTAATATATTACTGTTGCTCAGACAGTAATATGTAACGAAATGTATTACTTTAAAAGGAAGGTAATAAGTAATAGTAATATATTACTAAAATAAAGTAACAACACTTTATGTACTTTTTTTTAATTATTATTTGATTATTGATTATTATATTGATTTGATTATTATTACAAAACACACAGTAAGAAAATAGCCGATCTACAAGCTCACAATGCATCACAAATCACGATTTGATGCCTTGTGAGCTTGTAGATCTGCTATTTTCAAAAGATTTGTATACATTTGAAAACTTGAAATGGGACATTTTGTATAATGAGTGCTTTTACTTTTGGTACTTGTGTGAGCTGTCAACAGGTGTTGACTGATTGATTGGCAGACAGCTGTCAATCAGTGACTGTCAATCAGTCTGGCTGCCCAGTGAGAATCTTACACTCTCTGCTCTTTGGATACCTAAATACAATTATGTAGAGTGTACATGGAAAAACAAGACAGCAGAAAAAAATTTGTGATATGTTTTCTTTTATATTCCTGAAGCGATTATTTTACAATGCTCTCAATCATTCAGAAATAATGTTTGTTCATGAGCTGCTCCAGCCGGCTCCATCCACTGCAATGTAATTCATCAAACTTCCGGTGCGAGTTTGCCACCCGTCATATATCTAGAGAACGGACGGAAGTATGTCCTTTCCTTTCTAAATCTTCCTTGCCCGGTATGAGGAAATGTTCATTTCCCCAACCAACCAGAGTGCAGTGGGCGTCGCTCGTAATGTTGTGTCAACGGGGCGGGGGTTGACGGACAGATCGGTGAACCAATGGGATCAGGCGCAGTCTCTCTGCACCTCTATACACCCGCCCCTCTATACACGAAATCAGGAGCGTTGGTGCAGCCTACAACAGTACCCTGCCTCCACCAGGCCTCACAACAGCACCCACATCACAACTATTGTTTGCCACCACTTCCCTGTCTCTGTGTCTGCTTTTGGGTACCCACCCTGTCAGCTATGACAGATCACTTTTTGCCACTCACCTTGGAATGCATTTGGCCCCACTGCTATATACCTGCGCCACTTAACACCTGGGTGTGATTTGCTTCCAGTGGCGCTGTTCAGTAGCCTTGAAATGAATTTACAGGGATTTAACATTGTTTCTAGTTCATATATAGCCCAATTAAATAAGCTCATCAAAGGCACCGCTTCCTTCCCACAGGGTGTGATTTTTTTTACAGTACTCCTACAGATGTTGTCCAAACGTCACACAAATCGGTACACAGTATCTCTATAGTCATTAAACGAAAGGGGTCTTTCAGATATTTCATATTCTATCCTGATTGGCTAAGAATGGCTTCCAAAGTTTGCAGGAGTGCTCCGTATTGAACAAAATGCCTCAAATCATGAACACAGCATGCAATATCCATGAAACTTTGCACACACATTCTCACTAGGCCGAGGAAGAAATGCCACTTGATATTTTTCAAATCAGCCTCATGGTGGCGCTATAACACGCCGATTCATGTTTTTACCTATAACTGCACCAATCTGAGTAAAACTTTGTATGTGCACTCCCTAGAGGCCAAGGGAAAACCTTTGCCCTGCATTTTTCACATCTGCCTTTCATAGCGCCACCAGGAGGCCGACTCTGAAGGAGTAACATTTTTGGATATTACTCCGGATATTACTTCGGTACACATTATCTCTATAGTTATGTGATCAAGACAAATCTGTTTTATTTTTCATATTCTATCCTGATTGTCTGAGATTGACATCTAAAGTTTGCAGGAATGGCCCATTTTGAACAAAATGCAAATTGAATCATGAACGCAGCGTCCAGTTGCGGTGAAACACTTTCGCACTACATTGAGGAACAAATGCCACCCTTTCAACATTGCCCTATTATAGGGCCACAAGGAGGCCGATTTTTGCAAAACAATTGTTTTAATATTACTCGTACAAATGTTGTCCAAACATTAAGCAAATCGGTATATATTATGTCTTTAGTCAAGTCATCAATCCGTCCAATCCGTCCGATTTTTTACATTTAAGCCTGATTGGCGAATTCCGAACATTGCTGGCCCACACTTAGCCCTGGTTCAGAGCGTTAGTGAGTTCCCTCTAACGCCCTGGAAGACCCCTCGCTCTGCGCATGTACAAGGAATTCCACTGCCCTGCCAGCGCTCAAGAGTAGTGAAAATAAACTAAACCATTTCGCCGATTTTTGCAAAACAATTGTTTTAATATTACTCGTACAAATGTTGTCCAAACATTAAGCAAATCGGTATATATTATGTCTTTAGTCAAGTCATCAATCCGTCCAATCCGTCCGATTTTTTACATTTAAGCCTGATTGGCGAATTCCGAACATTGCTGGCCCACACTTAGCCCTGGTTCAGAGCGTTAGTGAGTTCCCTCTAACGCCCTGGAAGACCCCTCGCTCTGCGCATGTACAAGGAATTCCACTGCCCTGCCAGCGCTCAAGAGTAGTGAAAATAAACTAAACCATTTCGCTACTCACCGAAGCAAAGGCTGTTTTGTGTTGTTGAAAGTCTATTCTCTGAATGCGCGGGCCGCTCAGCACCCCACCTACTCTGTAAAATACACTTTTTGGGCAGAAAATAAAATATGTCAGCGAGACGGAAATTATTTTTATTACTCCACAGTGCCCTCTACAGATCTGGAGGATTTGCTTACCATCAACCAAAATCTGTAGAGGGCACTGTGGAGTAATACAAATAATTTCTCTGACATATTTTATTTTCTGCCCAAAAAGTGTATTTTACAGAGTAGGTGGGGTGCTGAGCGGCCCGCGCATTCAGATAATAGACTTTCAACAACACAAAACAGCATTTGCTTCGGTGAGTAGCGAAATGGTTTAGTTTATTTTCACTACTCTTGAGCGCTGGCAGGGCAGTGGAATTCCTTGTACATGCGCAGAGCGAGGGGTCTTCCAGGGCGTTAGAGGGAACTCACTAACGCTCTGAACCAGGGCTAGCCCACACTAACCTACTTGACCTGGCGGAGACCTGTGCTCCGAGGAGCATGTAGTGTATTTTGCACAAGTGTGACAATATTCTTGAAAGGAGAATAAGTAGAAAGGTCCAGACCAGTAATGTTCCTCAAGTCGATTTATTGGACAAAAACAGAGTACAGAGCACCAGAGCACATGTCAGCCTTGCTGCTACATGGTGTGGCCGGAACAGAACAGAAGAAGGGGCAAGGACAAGAAGGGACGGTTTCTTTGTCCTCACAGTATTTATAGGCAGACTTCACATGTGTGTCTATGTACTTGCATACATTGGATGTGCACGGAGCTAGGTGTGTGTGCTACATCTCTTGTGTGTGTGTGTGTGTGTGTGTGTGTGTGTGTGTGTGTGTGTGTGTGTGTGTGTGTGTGTGTGTGTGTGTGTGTGTGTGTGTGTGTGTGTGTGTGTGTGTGTGTGTGTGTGTGTGTGTGTCCATTGTGCAGAAGAACAACACCCCAAGATCCTAGAGGTCAGCTAAGGTCAGATGCCCTCTGGGAAGCATCCTTTGAACTGGACATCTAGTGTTAAAGCAACCACTCTGGAATGTGCGCTGTAGACCACTCAGTATCCAAACTTATCTCTGTGTGTGTGTGTTCAAATTGGGCTCTATAAGTCCATAAATGTGTATCAATTTACCACATTCCCCCCTACGGAGGGCCCTATTGGTCCTTCGTAAACAAGGGTACAATGAAGAAAATCAAAACACAAGTAAGAAAACCATAATTCAAAAACATACTCCTCAAAAAGACAGAATTCATCACACCACAACATCAACATCACCTTGACCCCCCTTGATAGACAAAGTACTGGGACACAAACAGACAAACATAAAACAGGCATTAAGATTACACAGTATTGTCATAAGGTGATTCACATTATATTTAAAGTAAAAATAGTCGGACTGCATAACAAATCAAAACATTTCTACAGCTGACACAGAGATTCATTTACATCAATTCATACACCGAACACCACTGAGCGTGGTATGGCGGTTATTCTAGATGCATAAAATAAACATAGACACAATCCCCTGTGTGCCAACGCATTTCCAATCAGTGCATTAGGACCCCTCTGTTGTTCCTTAAACTCTGGGAAAAAATGTTAATCAGCCAACAATGGAAGCTGAAAGAATACAATGAATCATACACTCACTAATCGATAACACCACCCTCCACCAATGCCCCCTCCGCCGAGCTACCAAACTATAACCAAAGACAACGTAAAACTTTCCACAGTCTTAATACTGGGCAAAGCTAACCCTGAAATGTAATTACATAAGGTAACTCTATGGTAACTACCCAACGGAAGCATACACATTGATAACAGAAGGGAAAGTGTGCCGTCAGTGAAATAATAAAACACAAAGTAAACCCACATTAAATACAAGAGACCAGAGAGTGAAACAAAATCCTTCACAACACTACAATAAAACGGCAGCCAAACACTCTGCAGTTTAAATCACCATTATCACAAACATATAACCAACATACATTAGCCTACATGTTAAACCTTCCATCGCGTCCACAAACACAAAGTCCAGTCACACGGAGGAGAGATGGATCCTGTGGCATAGGCAAAGAATGGGTGGGGGCCATTTGTGCCCCTCAGTGCTGAGTGCTGTTCCAGAAAGCCAACTTGCTTCTGTCCTCTGTCCATACTACTCTGAAGTTCTCCTGTAACCCTCTTTTTACTTGTTTTCTTACATATCGTCACAGGGGTTGATGCTGTGAGGTTGAATACTAGTGTCATCACAGGGTTGGTGCTGTGAGGTTCCATCGTAGATCTGTTGAAATCAGTTCTTGTAAATTTCCCATAGCCTGCTCCTCTGGTGGGTCTGCATCTGTGTAGGAAGATGGTCTGCATCTGGTCCGGATGAGCTTTCAAAAATCTTCCTCCCAAAAAGAAAATCACAGCTTGTACTCAACTTCTCAAGTTCTTCTCGTGTGGAACGGTCACAGACACCCAGTGTCCAGCACTGTAGTCTGAAGAAGACCAAACCATTTAAACGTCCTGGCTGGTTCGCCAAATGTAGTGTATTTTGCACAAGTGTGACAATATTCTTGAAAGGAGAAGAAGTAGAAAGGTCCAGACCAGTAATGTTCCTCAAGTCGATTTATTGGACAAAAACAGAGTACAGAGCACCAGAGCACATGTCAGCCTTGCTGCTACATGGTGTGGCCGGAACAGAACAGAAGAAGGGGCAAGGACAAGAAGGGACGGTTTCTTTGTCCTCACAGTATTTATAGGCAGACTTCACATGTGTGTCTATGTACTTGCATACATTGGATGTGCACGGAGCTAGGTGTGTGTGCTACATCTCTTGTGTGTGTGTGTGTATGTGTGTGTGTGTGTGTGTGTGTGTGTGTGTGTGTGTGTGCAGTGGTGGAAAAAGTACTCACATTTCTTACTTAAGTAAAAGTATCAATATTGCATTGTAGAAATACTCTTCAAAATTGACTTGAGTAAAAGTACAAAAGTATTGGTATCAAAATGTACTTAAAGTACCAAAAGTAAAAGTACTAAAATGTTTGAAAATAGCAGATCTACAAGGTCACAACGCGCCGCGATGCGACGCGTTGTGAGCTTGTAGATCTGCTATTTTCAAATAGCCTAGGTATGAAATAGGGCTAAAGTGGTTAATGGATGTTTTATAATTTAATAATGTATATCTGCAAAGTAACTAGTAACTAAAGTTTTCAAATAATTGTAGTGGATTACAAGTACAATATTTGCCTCTGAGATGTAGTGGAGTAGAAGTAAAAGTATAGGCAATTGTAAATACTCCAGTAAAGTAAAAGTACCTCAAACTTGTACTTAAGTACGGTACATGAGTAAATGTACTTAGTTACTTTACACCACTGCGTGTGTGTGTGTGTGTGTGTGTGTGTGTGTGTGTGTGTGTGTGTGTGTGTGTGTGTGTGTGTGTCCATTGTGCAGAAGAACAACACCCCAAGATCCTAGAGGTCAGCTAAGGTCAGATGCCCTCTGGGAAGCATCCTTTGAACTGGACATCTAGTGTTAAAGCAACCACTCTGGAATGTGCGCTGTAGACCACTCAGTATCCAAACTTATCTCTGTGTGTGTGTGTTCAAATTGGGCTCTATAAGTCCATAAATGTGTATCAATTTACCACAAGCACTTTTTCTAGTTCATGCTGTTCTGACAGGAACTCAGTGGCTCATGATCACAAAGACATGTTATCAACATGATAATGACTCCAGTGGCTGGTGACCAGCAGCACATCATGGAGTGTTGTGACCGTCCTTGTTGCATTTCTACAGTATGTCAGAGGAAGGAGGGAGGCAACTTAAAATGATTTTTTTTTGTGGGGGGGGGGGATTCACAATGTACACAAAGCAACACAAAAATTTGAAAAGAACCAAGGTTATAGCAACATGTCACGGGGCAACCCGTGCCCTATAGACAAGAACAGTAACTTTGCATGCACACAAACTATATAACTGCTTCCAGTTAACATCAAGCCGGCTTGGAAGTGTCTTAGTTTTGTATTGCATGTTTTCTTACAATCATCATGGACATCTGTGCATTGATAAAGATCACAAGGACTATTCAATGGTTTTAAGCTTTTCTAGTATATATTTGAAAACTGTGTGAAATGAGTGATTGTTTGTCACCTGTCTCTCCTCTGCAGTACTGGCAATCCTGCTTGCTTGGGAGGTGCCAAGTACTGTAAAGGAGGGGTGTTTGTCCATGTTTAAGAGTACTCTGTTTTAAGTTTGGGAATTCATTGGTGCTTAATGGGAAATGTATTTGAATTGTTGGTAAATTCCTTATGTAATTGTGTAAGTAACTCATGGCCCATAATGTAGCTTTATTGGAGTTAATTGATTACCAATTACAGGTCATTGTCTTGGTAGGATCCACCTGGTATAAAGGGCAGGTTGGGATGAGCCAAGTTTAGTGTGTGTTTGGCTGGCAACAGACAACAGTTAGGGGAGAGAGCTGCAGGGCCTTAGTTGTAGTAAGGTATAGCCTGGTATAGCACTGCCTGAGTTGTTTTGTCTTTTTGTCTGCAGTTATCCATTTTGTCTAAGTCTACATTTAGACGTCTTTATTATTTTTGGTTCCTTTCGGTTAACCTATGAATTTTGCCTAGGCCTGCACTGTAAATACTGCACAGGACTGTTGGTGTTTGTTGTTTTGGGAGAAATAAATATACCCAAACCTACATTCTGGACTTTGTCAACCTTTTTGGAGCCTTGAGCCATCGGCCAACCTTCACACAACAAATAAAGAAACAAAAACGAAAACTAATCCGAAATATCTCTAAATGAGTGCTTTATGAGTTTTCATGGAATCACACAATATCAAAATGAACCCTAATGAACTATCTCACAAGTTCACATTAGAAATGTACAAAGACTCATTTCTCAGATTAAAATCACAGCCACATTATGAACAGACACAAAGTGTGGTTGGCCAGGCAGAACCAGCCAACGACAAACGCAGGCGTTTTCAGTTATTGTAAACCACCCGGCCCTCTGGTTACTGGGCAGCAGTAAGCCAATCCACGGAGGGCCTGGCTGGCAATCTGGTGAAGGGCAACACCTGTCTTAAAAACAAATGATACCGCAGGGAGCAGAGCAGATCAAAAGCAAAAACACACATACTGTACCTACACACCGTACTGACACACTGAAGGGTGTAACAGTCCTGGCAGACATTTTATCACAGGTCCAGGTCTACTTTTTTTGACACATGACAGATGACATGGCTTAACTACCGTAATAAACTATTCATTATTGTATTCATTTTCAGTCCAATTATAAATGAATGACATTCTTATTGAATGTATTTATTCTAACCGTGTTTTGGAGTTTATTCTTGTATTCTCCCAGCTCGCCAGGGCATGCACTGCAGACTGAGACGAGTCCCTGCAAGCCTTTGCTGCTGATGTCAAAGTCTGTTCTACACACAGCGCAACATGCATGAATTTCGTCAATGCGAACTCCAGTTCCTTGCTCCATTGCTCAATAAAATACGTTTTTCTTTTTGGCATCTTTGGTTGATTATCTGCGTTACACAAACAGTAAGCCTATAAGCGAGTGAGTGCAGTTTAATTTACAACACCGGCTCCCACGGCAGTCACATGTATACAGTACAAGCATGGGAGGCATTTTCATTGTGAGTGACTGTTGAGCGAGCCAATGATGACAAAACAAGACAATTATTTTTTTCAATTCAAAGGGCTTTATTGGCATGAGAAAACATGGAACAAGACACTGGCCAGCCCGGCCAGAATCCAAGCGCGGTACTTGCGAGCGAGGGGAGACAGACCTGTAGGCAGGGAGAGACGGAAGTGACGTCATCAAAAATATTAGCTAATCTGATTAGCCTGATTACCCCTTATTTTGGATGTCATAGCCACTTTAATGTGTTTAAAGAATCTATTTTCACTCACCTTCAAACACCTTGTTCATGCTTCTAATTGTGCTTAACAATAGTTCTTAACAATTGTTCTTAACAATTGTTCTTAACAATTGTTCTTAACAATTGTTATTGCAAACTGTATCTAATGCATTGATTTATTTTTTAAGGTGCATGCGCATGTATGTACCAAACATCCCACCTCTCCCGGAAGTTCTGGGAGTATCCCCGGGAATTAGCATCCGCTCCCGGACACCCGCGACCGGGCGACCAAAAAGTGGATTTGGGGGAAAACGGATCCTATTCACTTCTCATTGCTCATAGCCGGTCTAGAGCCCGCCTACTGTCTCGGTTTGCACACATGAGGCACACACAGACCGGATCTGCAACCTGCAATTCATTTAGACACTTCAGCTCAGAAATAACCAGACCATCAATTAACCATTTACCATTATTAACCATTACCATTTGTGACCAAATTAGTCATCTAGCATTTTTTCATTTTAATTTTTTCCTGTCGTATGAAAGCAGGGAATCATAGCAAAATAATGATATATTGGTTAATAAGATTGAGTGAATAGTTTTGAAACGGGACCGTACCTATGTTCCCCAGGTTCTATGTTCCCCAGGTTCAATGTTCCCCGCAAAAAAGGTTCTATGTTCCCCACTTACCAAAAAAGGTTCTATGTTCCCTGGGTTCTATGTTCCCCGTTTACCCCCAAAAAGGTTCTATGTTCCCCATTAACAAAAAAAAGGTTCTATGTTCCCCGTTCACCCAAAAATGCAGGAAACATAAATTTTTCATTTCCAATTATTAATAACATCTCTGAACACACACAACTGAACATAATGGGGAGAAATTACTATCAGAAACTTGCCCGCCCCTTTCCCCTGGTGGCCATCTTGGTGATATAGAGCACCTTGTAGCAACTCATAATGTAATAACGGCGTAATAACAGTTCATAATATAATAAACTAAATGTTATAAAAGCTCATAATATAATGAAATCATGAGCGATAGCGCAATAACGGGTTTTTGCATAATATAATAACGTAATAATTTGTTACATTAAGATTTTTTTTTTTATATAATTGTTTTTGGCTTTATCTGCCTTTTATTAGATAGTATACAGTAGTCTGAGAGGAAATGGGGAGAGAGAGATGGAAGTGACACGCAGAAAAGTCCGTCGGGATCGGGAGTCGTACCCGCGACACGCTGTGCCCGGACCGCCACGCCAGCCGTCCGGGCCATCACCAATTTTCAACCTATCTTCATATAATTGGTTTGCACTAATAGTCATGATAAAAGAGTATTAAAAAATCTACTTGGTCTGTGTTACATATAGGACGGCTGTGGACACTTCAGAAAACCACCTACCAGTGACATCATCGTCAGGTTTTTTTCAAGATTTTGTTTAAACATATATATATTTTTTTATTAACGTGCGAACTTTCCATGAATAGAAAGCCTGCAGTTTCTATTAGCATGGATTCCCTATTGATGATGTCACTGGTAGGTGGTTTTCTGAACTGTCCACAGCCCTCCTCTGAAACAGACTGAGTAGACAAAAATTGTACCATATGATAATAAGCATTGGTGAGGATCAATTATATGAAGATATGTTGAAAATGGTGAAAATGGGTTGTCCTTTAAGCTTGCATAATTGTCTCCACCAGGCCGAAAGGCATAGCGAGAGAGTATGTTTTACCCCCTGTCCGTCCGTCCGTCCGTGTGTGTGTCCTGTCCGTGTGTTACCAGCTAATCTCCGACCGGCACCATTGGCCCGCTCGCTGCGAAACTGTGAACACACACTCCCTCGATACCAATTCAGAACCTCTGCCCCAAATTTTTCACATGGGCCTGTTATAGCGCCACCAGGAGGCCGATTTGTGCAAAACCCATTTTTTGACATTACTCCTACAGATTTTATCCAAACGTCATGCAAATCGTTACACAGTATCTCTATAGTCATGTGATCCACCCGGATCTGTCCGATTTCCCATATTCCATCCTGATTGGCTAAGGTTGGCTTCCAAAGTTTGCATGATTGGTCCGTTTTGAACAAAATGCCTCGAATCATGAACGCAGCTTGCAATTTCCGTGAAATTTCACACGCACATTCCCACTAGGCCGAGGAAGAAATGCCACCCATTTCACATTGGCCTATATAGCGCCACCAGCAGGTCTAATTTAGCAAAACACATTTTTGGAACAAAATGCCACAAATCATAAATGCAGTGTCCGATTGCCGTGAAAGGCCTAGGAAGAAATGGCACCCTTTTCACATTGGCCTATTATACCGCCACCAGGAGGCCACAATAACGTACCTGACCTGGCGTAGACCTGTGCTCCGAGGAGCACTTTTTCTAGTTGTATTTATTTTTGTGTGTAAAAAACGTAGTAACTTTTTTATATGCTTTATAAATTAAGCACTTTGAAACTGAAGATGATGGCCAATGTTGATGATAGTAAAAATGATAATAATATCGTATCGATATCGTGAGCCCAATATCGTGTATCGTATCATATGTACCGTGAAATTAATGTATCGTGACACCCCTAAATACATTTTGAGTCATGTCAAAGAAGTTTTCAAAACATGATATTTTGACACTTTAAAAACTGAAAAATTACAAATAACTTGTATTTAAACCTTTTTAAATGTCTCACCATTTTCTGCATTTTTGGGTGAGCGGGGAACATAGAACCTTTTTTTGGTTGAGTGGGGAACATAGAACCTTTTTTAGAACCTTTTTTGGTTGAGTGGGGAACATAGAACCTTTTTTTGGATGAGTGGGGAACATAGAACCCTTTTTTGGTTGAGCGGGGAACATAAAACCCGGGGAACATAGAACCTTTTTTGGGGGGGGGGAGGGGAACATAGAACCTGGGGAACATAGAACCTGGGGAACATAGGTACGGTCCCTTTGAAACTACAGTAGAGGAAACACCTTTTTAAATGTCTCACCATTTCCTGCATTTTTGGGTGAGCGGGGAACATAGAACCTTTTTTTGGTTGAGTGGGGAACATAGAACCTTTTTTGGTTGAGTGGGGAACATAGAACCTTTTTTTGGATGAGTGGGGAACATAGAACCCTTTTTTGGTTGAGCGGGGAACATAGAACCCGGGGAACATAGAACCTTTTTTTGGGGGGGGAGGGGAACATAGAACCTGGGGAACATAGAACCTGGGGAACATAGGTACGGTCCCTTTGAAACTACAGTAGAGGAAACACCACTTGAATTAGAGGTTGCTAGCCATAACCTTATATCTTAGCTACATGTTTATGCATTTATTTCATTTTACATTCGATTTAAGCTCTGACATTTATTTCAGACATACTCAAGTATTTGAAGAGTCTAACTGGGCTATTAACTCATTTTTGAAAAAAACGCGAGATGACTCGAGAAGCGAGTAGTCTCCCAGACAAAAACAGTCACATATTAACCATTTACCATATCTGCAATGCTATTGCATTCAAGTTTGGAGGTGTGACTCTGCTCTTGTGATATTAAATATTCCCTGCGCAAACATGTCACAGATCTTCAATCACAAACCCCCAACACGCGCTCACTTGCAGTGAGCAAATACAGAGCCACACCTTAGTCTATATATATGAGAATGTTTATGAGTGAAAGCATCAAGCGTGACGCAATTTCATTTAAATCCATTGATATAAATGAAATATGCTTCATGAATTAACTATGGGAGTGTCAAGCATGACACATTTCCTTTAAATGCATAGCCAAATGTGCACAATGAACTATAAATGCGCAAATCATGGGAATATTAACCGGAAAAATGGAGACTGAAAAAGCTGCACATAAAGAAATGAAAAAAGACCAGGCAGCATCATATGCTTTTAATGTATTCCTGGAAAGGCTCAGTCTCATATAATAACGCCGAATCCATGTAAGACTGTAATCTTTCGTCTAGTCTAGCGTTATTTGGTCGAACGCTGGGCAAACCAGACTGGATGGAGCTGCATCTGGGCATAGATCCCTGAACTCCTGAAATTTGAAACAGGACAAGGCGTCAGCAATTTTATTATCTAATATAGGAATGCGGGACGCGCAAATTGAGAAATTCCCCAACACGCTTGTCCAAGTCAGTCCCCTTACGAATCTATTAATGATAGAAATTGCAGGTCAACGGTTGCTTCGTTATCACACTCTTGCCCTTGAAATGGGTGGATGTGTGTGGATGTGGAACCCGGGTAGGGCGAGACTCAGGGTAGGGGGAGTATGTCTCGGGAGCGGCCGAGGATACGGATCAGGTGGTCCGAGAGACCCTGTTTGGAGGCGGTGGAAGCGGCACCGATGCGGAGGGAGTGGCCCGAGGAGAGCTGGGAAGGAAGGCCGGACAGGGTTAGAATTTGGCGGAAGTGGCGGTGGAACCAGAAACGAGTGGCTATGGTACCGGTCTCTGTGGTGAACAGGGGGTCTAGTGGTGTGGCGTCGAGAGATAGTCTCAAGGCGACGTAACGTGAAATGGGTTCGTAGGGACTGAGTGGAGTACCGGTTTTGAAAAGGTGAATGACTGAGGAACGCCCTAGCTGGTCGGTTTTGCTACGCCTGAGAGTGAAGGTGAGGGAATCGGTGGAATGGAAAGCGAGGTCGGAGAGGCTAGGGTGACGTGAGGGGTTGAATTGGGAGGAGGAGGACGTGAACTCGGAGCAGCGTAGGAACCCGAAGAATGCGAGCAGGAGCATGCGTTCGAGGGTGAGGTCGATCAGGGGGGAGTGGTAGCCGGAACGGAGGGTGACCAGGCAGCTGAGGAGCAGGTCGGAGGTGAGTGGGTGGCGTCGGGAAGGAACCGGAGTCTCACTGCGCGCGAGGCCTCGGAGCAGCATAGAGACGTGGGGGTGCGTAATGGCCGGGCAGGGGGAACCGTGTATTAGTTTTAGGAAAAAGTTGATGCCGCTCAAGGTAGACGTGCAAGGTGGAGGTGCGGAGTTGGAGTCGGGAGTGGGCGTGAGTGACGAAGGCGGCAATGATTGAGACGTGTGTGGAGGGGAAGGGGACGCCTACGGAGGCGTGGAACCTTTTGAAGGCTTTCCAGGCGGTGAGGTAGCTGGTGAGGGTTCCGGGTGAGTATCCGTTGAGGACGTGGTGACGGGCCTGGACGAGGAGGTGTTGAAGCTGAGGGGTCAATGGAAGACTGTCTCCGAAAATGGAGGAACGGGAGTGGGGTCCAGGTCTGCATCCGGGGCTAACTGTCGAAATCTCTGAAATGAGAAGCGGGAGAGGGAATCTGCAATTAGGTTGAGGTGACCGGGGATGTGTGCTGCGCGGATTATGAACTGGTGGGTGACGGAGGACCAGGTGAGACGGCGGAGTAGGGGCGAAATGTCGGGGGAGTTTGAGTTACCTCTATTAATGATGTCGACCGTGGCGGTGTTGTCAGAGTGGATGAGTATGCTCCTTCGGGACCATTCGTGGCCCCAAAGAAGCGTGGCGATGACGACCGGGTATAGCTCGTGGAGGGCGGAGGAAGGGTGGGTGGCGGAGTGGGTGAGGGTGGCGAATTCGGGGGGCCAGGCGGAGGCGAACCGGCGGCCCTGATAGTACCCGCCGTAGCCGAAGGAGGGGGCGGCGTCCGTGAACAGCTGTAGGTCGTCGGGGTAGGTGATGAGGGAGTCATAGAAGAACGTGATGCCATTCCAGTTGGAAAGGAGATGGAACCAGAGGCGGAGGTCGGTGCGGCATGAGTCGTCGATGAGGACGTGCTCGTGCAGGGAGTGTGAGTGAGTGCGGTGGTGAGGGGGTGGGAAATGAAGGGGCGGCCTTGGGGGATGATACGCAGGGCGAAATTAATGTGGATGTGTTGTGGGGTGAGGAGAGGTCCACGATGAGGCGCTTCTTCCCTGAGTACTTCCTGGTTGCAATGCCAATGGGGCTAATGCATCATGAACCCCTCCTTGACCTCCTTGGCGATGAGGGTGTCAACTGCCTCGGGGTCGTGCACTGCTGATAGGAGGTTGTGACAGGTGTGTGAAGTGGTGGGGGTGGCTAGCATGCCGGGGTGGAAGCCATTGGTGAAGCCATTGACTAAGAAGTGGACGAACTGCCGGTCGGGGTGGTGACGGAGGGCATGGATGAGGGCTGGGACTTTAACGGGGGTGCTGAGGTGGTGGCCTAGTCACGCGGTGGGGTTGTGTGGGCAGGTGGGGCGGGAGTGGGCTCCTCCGCAGAATGAGCAGACATGCAGGAATCTGCAAGAGGCCAGGGGGCAGCCGTCCTGGTTAAAATTGTTGCAGACTTGGCGCCCCGACTGATAGAGAAGGGGCCGGCCGTGTCTGTCTGTGGCGTTGGATGGTGATATGGCGTGGCTGGTGTCTGACTTGGGAATGAGGGGGGGGGGGGGGCTGCCGAGTAAGGGCGGGGGTGTGGGGGTGTGGGACGAGGGCGGGGGGGTGGTAGTGGTGGGCGGCCGGTGAAAGTGGAGGTGGGTTTGGGGCGTGGGTTTGGGGCGTGGCCTTGGTGGCGGCCGTGGTGCAGGCAGCGGCGGGGTGGGAGGGGACGCCGCACAGCTCGCATGACTGGGAGGCCCGGGACGTGAAGACTCTACAGTAGATCTCTTGGTCCTGGGCCCCCCAGTAGGTGCCTAGGTTGAGCTGCTGGAGGCGGGCGGCGGCTTGGGTGGAGAACAGGACGTGGTAAGAATAGAACCCCGTACCGCCGAACCGAATTGCCAACTCGAGGACCAGCGTTATGTAACTGTCCAATTCGGCCCAGCGGCGGGGGTAGGACGAACAAACGACTAACCTATAGAGGGAGAAGGCGTAGGCAAATTCGCTGGATGAGCTCCGCCAGATCGATATATACTGCGCGAGCAGGTGGCGAGGGGGAAAGGGAGTCGGGATGGTCATGGCGGTCGTGGCGGTCGTGGTGGCGTGCTCGTCGCTGAGGGGGAGCTGAGCGAGCCGGTGGCGGGGGAACGGCGAGACTGCCGAGCGGGGGGAGGAGACGAGGAGACGAGGCGTGCGCTGGCGTGGCGGCCGGTGCCGGGGGTGAGCGGCGTGCGGCACTGTGCCGGAAGGGGCGTGTGAATTTGCAATTACTCTGGCAAGCTGTTCAGAATTTGTTTTCCTGATTCAGAAATAGCGAAGCAGTATGCGTGCTCTTCAACAAAGACTGCAGCAATTATTAATTTGGCATTGGAACCTGAATGTTCTCATCAGCTTTTCAGGCACATTTGCACTGAAAAGAGGCCATACATTACATTACATTACATTACATTACATTACATTACATTACATTACATTACATTACAGTCATTTAGCAGACGCTTTTATCCAAAGCGACTTACAATAAGTGCATTCAACATAGGTAGGGAACGAAAACTACTAATCACCAGAAGTCTGAAGTGCATTTTCTGCAAAAACAAGCAACTAAGAGTATACCTAGCGCTAAGGTAAAAGCGCAATATATCAGCTACCTACTTTCTTAAACAGATGAGACAAAATAGAAAAATCAAATGAGCAAGAGCTAAAACAAATAAGTGTATCGACTAAACAAGATCCAATAAAACATTACAACAATAAAACAAGCGTTAGTACAACTAGTTAACAACAAGTAGGCCAGGCATACAGCATCATGGTGGATGAAAGTAATGACATTATGTGAGAAGGAGTGTGCAATACTTATACTGCTCGTTATTATGATGAAGATCATCAGAGAGTCAGCGTTGGATTTGTGGACATGCCAGTGTGCAATTTGTCCAATGCAGAAAAAAATGTCAATTGCATCTCTTCATCGACGGAAGACAAAGACCTTGCATGGTCCAACTGTGTAGGGTTTAGTAGTGATAACTGTAATTAGGCGGGTGCATATATGAAAAAAAAGCACCTTACCCCCAAAAAATTGGAACAAAATGTTTCTCAACTGTTTTTTGTAGTATGTGGTGTCCTGAATAACATACTAAAAGTCTACCAAAGTCTGACCACTTTTAAGGTGTTATTTTCAAGATGGCGTCCAAGATGGCCAAAAAAACGTTAAAATAGCTTAATTCCTTCATTATTTATCCTAGACAAGTACTTTTTGTGTATAACCCCATGTTTTGGGGGCCTGGGAATCCATTGGACTTGTCCAAATTGCAGAGATACAATTAGATAATTGTGAAATCCTATATTTTGGTTGAGACTCTATTAACACCCTCTGAAATGGTCACCCGTTTCAAGTTAACTAAACTAATTATATAATAAATGTCCAACAACTTATATTTATTTTTTACTGGAACAAGGCTTTAAGATATCCTCAAAACACAACACAACTAATAGTCACAATTTGCAGAAGGTGGTGGCAGAGAATATTGTCAGTTGCAATATAGTATTGTTTTCAATATTGCCCAAAAACTATTTCTTGCATTTTGAACCAATCTCTCTGCACCCCTCCCCTTACCCACCCCACAGGAACTTCATAACTCCTCCCCTACATACACGAGAATATGTATTTTTCTCGTGGACAAGCACAGTGTCATCTTGTAGACACACGATTTTGAAAAACATTGAATAGATGTTTATAGAACTTTTTAACACATTAGGAAGGCAATCAGTGTGAGTGTGCAAAGAGGGATGGGGTGGTTATGGAGGTTAGTGTAGAGCTGTCAGAACTGGGTGCCTAGACAGAGGGGAGTATGCAGGGTGGGTCTGGTCTAGAGTTTAGTGGGCCTAGGGTTCCCCTCAGGTGGGTAGAGGGGAGTATGGGGGTTACTGGATTGCTCCCTGGGCACTTGGAGCACAGAAGAGCAAAGTTAGGAGCCAAGGAGACCCTGAGCTTCTGATCTCCCCCATGTCCGATGTGCAAAACCTCCAACAGAAATGATACGCCATTTCAACGAAGACAGTTCTGCAAACGATACATGAAAGATAAACTTCTTTGCCAGATCTCACTCCAAGTGGCTTAGGAAGCCTGCGCTCTCCTCGTTCTCAGCTCCTCCAAAAGCAAATTAGCATTTGGGATGCTAACGATTTCTAAGCCACGGCACGCTGGAGGACGGAGTGGTGGTTGTAAGACCTCCACGTGGTGGTGCATGACTGTGTGTCAGGCAGACAAGGGTGTCTATGTCGGACTGTCAAGGGTGTCTATGTCGGAAACAAAGACATGTGAAATTAATTTTGCACTAAAACCTCACACAACTACTCACAGGAATAAGGAGATGTCTGTGACAAGCAAATCTGAACCTTATCCACGCCACACTCCTCCACCACCCCTGCCTAGACACCCAGTAGAAGACACTAGACACATGTTGTGATAGCTCTGTACTGACCTGCACACCCTCTCTAGGCCCACAAGTGGCCATTTTTTTCCTACTGAGTGTAGCGTTGTGAGCTTGTACATCGGCTATTTTCACAATGTTTGCCTCTTTCTTACCTAGTATTTGAGATAATATATATATAGATAATATAGTCTTAAGAGTAATTAAATTGTAACTTTAGAAATGTGCAGATACCCTGTATACACTTATACTGTATGTTGGTTTGTTTACTGTTGAGTGAGAAAACAATGTTGCACATTAAGCTAACCATCTGGGGACCCCCCAAAATCATTTGGGGGACCCGCAGTTTGGGAACCAGACACCTTTACAAACAAATTGGTGAAGACATTTCTCGGTAAGGAATTTACGATTTGTGTAATATTCCCAGTCCATCACTTGGCAGCCATGTTTTTACAAATGTCACAGTACCACCCAGTAATAATGAATTAATTGGTATCCAAAGAAATGTTGAAAGCTTCAACAGAATGTGAATTACATGTATAGGTGATGAATTCACCAATCCTGGGCATTATGGCGTGTAGAAAAGGGAGAAATGTCCAATTACATTGTTAAATATGCTTATAACCAATTGCTTCAATATTTAATTGCACTTAATCACTTGACTATAATGTATATATGCTAATTGGATTCCTAGATCACCAAAACATGGGGTTAGGCACCATAATTACGTGTGTAGGGCAAATAATGAAGGAGTAATGGTCTTTTAAGGAACTGGTGGCGGCCATCTTGGAAATTTGACATTTCTAATGATCAGATTTTGGTAGACTTTTGATATGTTATTAAGTACACCTGATACTACAATAAACCATTGAGAAACCTTTTGCTCCAATTTTTTGGGGGTCAAACCATATTTGCACCCGCCTAAATGTAATGATTGGTAAAAAGAACTCTGTTTTATTTAGAGTGAAAGCACTTGCGCCTTACATTTACAGTGTTGGCTGTCCAAGTCACCTGATCAATATTTGTGCCAAAACAGCAGCTAAAGAGCTTTCATTGTCACCTGAAAGTCTTCTTATAGACATCTACTATTATTTTGAAAAAAGTTCAAAGAGAAGAGAAAACTTGAAAGAGTTTCAAGAATTCTGCAATGTTGCTCAGGAGAGAGTTCAGAAACATTGTCCTACACGTTGGCTTTCTTTAGGCAAAAGTCTGGATCATCTCATCCGTCAGTGGCCAGCATTTCTTTCATACGTTGAATCGATGAGTGAGAATCAACATTCACGTCATATTCAGGAAAGTAGTAGTTGCGCCTGGTTGGATTTCTGAACAATGGCAGAGTTGGATGTAACCCAAACTGAAATTCAACGCCCAGATGAAGCCCTGTATATTGGCTATCTTGCGTCAAAATTGTTGAGAGAAGAGGACGGAGAAGAAATAATGCCTTACATAAGACGTCAGTTCTTCAAAGATGCCAGAAACTTCTACGTGAAGAGCTTTCAAAAGGTTTTGGAGAAGTTCCCACTGACCGATTATGTCTTGAAGAATCTGACAGTATAGTCGATCTTGAGAACCAAGACGATGTCAGCTCAGAGCCAAAGAAAAGTTGCATTTGGAGGTTTTGGACTATATTGGTACTAATCTTGAGGTACTTGTGCCAGATTTAAAAAGTTGACCTGTGGATGAATTCTGGGGGAAGCTGTCCCATGTTAAATCTGTGACCACAGGGCAGGAGAAATTCAAGGAGCTGTGCCATTTGATGAAGCTGCTTTTGGTGCGTTCCACTGTGATGTGGAAAGGGCCTTCAGCATTGTGCTTCACATAAAGACAGAGTTCAGAAGCCAGATGAGTCATGAAACACTTGTAAATCTGATGTTTTGCAAAATCAACAAATTTGTTGTTACAAACTGCTATGAAATAATAGAGCCATCTGGGAGACTTCTTAAAGCTGCCAAACATGCCACAACTCAGTACAAAGACAATTTGGAGAAAAGGAAGGAACAGCAGTGATTGGACATCCAGCTCTGCCTGTGTCCCTCTCCTGTCCAGCTCTGCCTGTGTTCCGCTCCTGTCCAGCCATCTAAAGCCTCTGCTCCTATCCTGCCATCCAGCTCTGCCTTTGTCCCTCAATAAGTGTCTAATAGTGAGTAATTTGTCAACACAGTACATTATTGTTGTCTTTCCCTATTTAGGACTGACCGTGGGTAGCTACCTGGGACGTAAGTCGGGGTTTGATCAACCCTGGCTGGGTCACCTGGGCGAGGGTGTATGTTGCGAGACCCGAAACATCCTATGACCCCAGGCTACAACACTGATGATACGTCCCAGGTGCATCCATGTGATGTTTTTTCGTTATAGTTATTCTATTTATAGTGGCTCATAGGAATTTATAGACTACGTGACAACCAGGAATAGATTGGTGACCACCGGAGAGACGGGTGACAGCCGGAATGTAGACGGCATCCGGGAGCAGTTTGGGTTGGCGCCCCAGTCTGTGTCTTCCGTGAGGAAGAAGCCCAACAAATCCACGGTGAGGCCTTTAGGAGGGCCATTCAAGCAAGCCGCAAAGGGAGCCTGCAGTACCACCACGGGCCAAGACACCATCACACCAGAATGAAATGTTTGGAGCGGGGGAGTCTGTTGCAACGCTCAGGTCCTGGACCTGGTGAGACGGAGGAGGAGCCCGGCCAGGAGGCCATCCACAGAGCCTAGTCCCTCCACGTGCCAGAGCCTCTCCTCTCCCCCATTCCTGGCAGAGTCGTTTCAGACAAGCGTATTGAGTGGCACTGTTTTTCCCTATTTAGGACTGACCGTGGGTCGTAAGTTGGGGCTTGATCAACCCTGGCTGGGTCACCTGGGCGAGGGTGTATGTTGTGTGACCCGAAACATCCTATGACCCCAGGCTACAACACTGATGATACGTCCCAGGTGCATCCATGTGATGTTTTCTCGTTATATTATCGGAGATTACTGTAGTCTATTGTGGTGCCCACTAGGTGTGATTTCCAGTGTGGACAGATCCTGTCCAGTCATCAAAGCCTCTGCCCCTGTCCAGCCATCCAGCTCTGCATGTGTCCCTCTCCTGTCCAGTCATCAAAGCCTCTGCTCCTGTCCAGCCATCAGCTCTGCCTGTGTCCCTCAATAATTGTCTAATAGTGAGTAATTTGTCAGTCAACACAGTACATTATTGTTATTATGTCGTTATTGGAGATTAATGTAGTCTATTGTGGTGTCCACTAGGTGTGATGTCCAGTGTGGACAGCTCCTGTCCAGTCATCAAAGTGTCTATCTCCTGTCCAGCCATCCAAAGCCTCTGCTCCTGTCCAGCCATCCAGCTCAACAATTGTCTAATAGTGAGCAATTTGTCAGTCAGCACAGTACATTATTGTTATTGTCTCCGCCAGGCCATAAGGCATGGCGAAAGAGTATGTTTTACCCCCTGTCCGTCCGTCAGTGTGTCCGTGTGTCCGTCCGTGTGTCCATCTGTCTGCGAGCGGCTAATCTCACACACACTCCTTTTTTACATGGGCCTGTTATAGCGCCACTAGGAGGCCAATTTATGCAAAACATTTTTTTATATTACTCCTACAGATTTTATCCAAACATCACGCAAATCAGTACACTTTATCTCTATAGTCATGTGATCAACACCGATCTGTCCGATTTTCCATATTCCATCCTGATTGGCTAAGGTTGGCTTCCAAAGTTTGCAGGATTGGTCCGTTTTGAACAAAATGCTTCAAATCGTGAACGCAGCTTATAGTTTCCATGAAATTTCACACGCGCATTCCCACTAGGCAGAGGAAGAAATGCCACCCTTTTCACATTGGCCTGTTATAGCGCCACCAACAGATCTAATTTAGCAAAACTATTTTTTGGCACAAAATGCCTCAAATCATGAATGCAGTGTCCAATTGCCGTGAAAGGCCTAAGAAGAAATGGCACCCTTTTCACATTGGCCTATTATAGCGCCACCAGGAGGCCACAATAACGTACCTGACCTGGCGGAGACCTGTGCTCCTTGGAGCACTTTTTCTAGTCATTTTTATTGTTATTGGAGATTAATGAAGTCTATTGCGGTGTCCACTAGGTGTGATATCAAAGTGTGGACAGCTCCCGTCCAGCCATCCAACAAAGCCTCTAGCTCCTGTCCAGCCATTCATCTCAGCCTGTGCCCCTCAGCCATGGACTAATGGTGAGTAAATTGTCAGAAGCAAATTACATTACTATCTCCAGTAATAATATTACTAGAGTCTATTGTGGTATACACTAGGACAGATGTGGTCATTATTATTATCATTATTATTATTTTAGAGCAAGGCATCATTTCTACAACAGAGGAAACATCATTCGAAGAAGTGTTATTATTTGTACAGTACGTTTAATGATTCAACATGACATTAAAAAACTCAACTAGCACAACAGTCAAAGGCTTTGTATTTGCAAATGTCTTGAACTTGACATTACAACTGGACTGGATGTTATGGCACAATTCAAAACAAATCTGCTCAAGGCACTAATTGCAACTCTTTCACATTTAAAAAAAAAATGCTATTAAAATGTGGGTCATCATTCAGCATCATATGCTAGCTATAGTTTTCTCTTGCAGTTTTAAGCAAAATATTGTAGACGGGTAAAGGTTTGAGAACCACTTGTCTAATGCATTTAAAACAGGGGTGTTTTCCCACATGGAATGGAAATGTACATATTAACATATTTGCCAATATATATACCATATTCAGGTATGTGGATTTACAGGAAATGTCAAATATAGCTCATATATCCACATATACGTTAAACATAATAGCTACACTAATGATGCCCAAATAACTAATACTCCAGGCTGAAAGATTTTAAGTGTCTGTATGTCTATAAATAGATAAAGATCTGTTTAAGTACTTGTATATTTGCTAGTTTTTAAGATAACTGATTCAGTGTATATTGATCAAATAAGAGATGGAGTGCTACTTGGGAGAGATAGATTAAGATCTATTTATGTGCTTGTACTGTTGATTTATATTGGTCAAATAGAGATGCTTAGATTGTTTTATGCAAATGTTCTTTATTCTGTACTGTAGCACAGTGAGGTTTGTATCAAATGTAAAGTGCAATTATATTAGTTGTTCCTTTGTGAAACTTTCTTTCATGCTTGTGGATCTGCAGTGTTGGTAAACACTGGGTTAGACTTAACCTGACTCTGCCAGATGAGGGCGGTATGACACAAGCTTCCATCTGGCGTAATCAGGTTAGGTTAGACTTGATCTGTCAAGAACAGATTCAGAGCTACGCTGGGGGTGCTGTTTTTCCTTTTTATTTTACTTGGGATCCCAGATTGGGTTAGACTTGCTCCCGTTGCATATTATGATTATAATCTATGATAATAAATCAGTAAAATAAGAAGGAAACCCGAAATAAACCCGCCGCTCATGCACGCGCGCACACCTCCCGGAAAAGTTTTTTTCTTGGGTGGGATGTCTGATGTACTACTGTATTTCAATGTTAATGTATATACCCTATTTACTTATACTTATATTTTTCTAGGGTTTATTGTTTGTGCTTATGTATTATATATATATATATATATATATATATATATATATATATATATATATATATATATATATATATATAAAATAACTTCATATGTTTCCATATGAAGTTTGCTGTCGCTGGGTGAACTTGTTATTGTGGGGTGGGAGCGGCTAGTTTTGGGAGAGCTCTTATCTTGTCTGTCTGCATGGATGTATTTTGTTGTATTGTTTGTGTATTGTATGCTTAGTTAATTTGTGCTAACCCCCTCACAAATGAGATGATGCATCTCAAGGGGTTTATCCTTGCAATAAAGGTACTAAATAAATATATAATGTATACAATACAACATATAATCACCTACGTTCAGTAGGTGTTTAGAAACATAATCGTGGGAAATCACCTGTGTGGGTGAGAAAGAAACGTCACGCAGGCACTTTTTTGCAGACTTTTATTTTTATTTTTTTATTTCAACTGGAGTAGAACAAGCTGTTTTCTTTCATGTGTTTCAGATCAGACATTATGGGATGCAAGGTTAAAGTTCATTAATTCAGACTGAAGTGATCACTGATAAATAACATTTACACAGAATATTAACTGACCCAGGACCAGTTTATTTTAAGAAAAATGTTAATACTAGCCGTTCCAGGATCGGTTTATTATAAGACATGACTAGCTGTTCCAGGATAATTTTGTCATGATAAAACACTATATTGTGCTGATCAGATGAATGGTCACAAAGTTATCGCCATTTGTATTCGCCAGTGTTAAACACTGCTGTAACACTGTTATAGTGCCCCATATGTGTGCATATTTGTTTATGTCTTTGGTCAGAATATTCTCATGCCAGACCTGTGAGCAGTGTTTGTGCCAAGGTTGGTGTGGATCGGTGCTTCAGTGCACCTGCGTGGCCGCTTGGGGCCACCTCACGGGGGGCCTGGGGGCCATGCTGTGGCCCCTGGTGTGACTATTCTCATGATAGTGTCTATGTGTATGACTCCAAACGTTATTATTTCTTTATGAATTTTACCATGGTACTTACCAACACTGGTACCACCAAAGTCTTTGATGTCTTTGTGTGATCAAGTTGTACAGTTGTAAAGGAATATTATGTGGAATAACATTGAAGAGCAAATGGCCATAAGTCATCTGAATCTGATTTTAATGTTGTAACTACATAAACAAATGCATAAACAAGTGTGAGATCACAACACCAGGGTATAGTATATCAAATCAAAATTAGTATATCAAATCTGCTTCTAGTGAATGATATTGTCCTTCTAATGCATGAGGGGACCGTGTTTTTTCAATTCCTTTTTTCATTTATTTAATTTTTAAGCATTTACGACATGATGCAAGTCTTGCCGCTAGGTGGTGGCAGAGAGCAACTAATGCCCAGGAACCCCAGGGCATGGAAAACGCACCACACTGTAAGACCAAACAGTAAAGGATTGATGAATAATATGGTAAGTGTATTACTGCAGACTAGGGGTCCTCAAAGTGGGGTCGGGGGACCCCCAGGGTTTCTTGAGGGGGTTCCAGGGGGTCCCCAGCAAAATGGGGAACAATTTAAACACTTAAAACCCTATTTTATTATTTGGCTATTAAAAATAGTCGCTCTACAAGCCCTGCTATTTAAAAGCAGGGCTTCAATTAAATGAATCTAAATCTGAAGTAATTATATTCACCCCCTCCTGCCCCAACACAGAAATTGTTGAAAATCTCACTTCAAGTCTCGGTGCCCTCTCCAAAACTTTTAAAAAGAAGGCCTGTAACCTGGGTGTCATGTTTGACCCAGAGATGTCTTTTGACATCCAGGTAACGAAAGTAGTTCAGTCCTGCTTTGTCCAGCTAAGACAACTAGCAAAGGTCAGGCCTTTCCCCAGTTGGACGTAGCGCGTGAAACACGTTATTCCAACCAGTTCCCTTCCCCTCCATCAGGCGCCCCGGCTCCGGCTGTCATTAGGTGGTATAGCGACCAGGATTACTGTATGTTTTTGTGAGGGCATTAACTACCCTGAGAGACACGGGAGAACATGCAAACCCCACACAGAGTAGGCCCTTTCGCCAACCCTACCTAGGGTATGGGCGCTGATGACGCGGCAGGAATCGAACCCAGGACCTTCTAGCTGTGAGGCGACAGCGCTACCGACTGCGCCAGGGCTGGGGAACGTACGCCTACCAAGGGGGGAAGAGGGAAAAAAAAAAAAAGAAGATGGAAAGGAAGAGGGGGGAGAAGGGGGAAGGAGAAAAAAGAGGACAAAGAAAAGGAAAATAAACGTGGAAAAGATGAAAAATGCAATAGGCCCGTCTTTTTGTGCTTCTCCCCAGTGATTCATCCAAGTACTTTAAGAGTATACACGATAGATTAATGAAAATTGGGACTTTGACAATTTTAGGTATGCTTGGTGAGGATCCAAAGGTCGGGGCTGGTCGTGAGTTCGATCCCCACCTATGCCATGAAAAAAAAAAAAAAAAAAGAATTAAAATAACAAATACTTATTGTTTTAACCATCTAAATGGACGAAGAAATTGCTTTTCTCAACATCACCTAACCTATTTGTACTATTGTATTATTACAATATGTAGGCCTACATTGGCAGACTTTGACAGATGCCTGTTAAGCATAACCCTTCAGAGACTGTATACATATATATTCATGACTTATAATATTTTAGATCTATTCATATATCAATTGGTGATAGATGTACACACTACAGTATATATAAATGTATATATTCCCTGTACATTTTATATTTATTGTTAGACTGTACATAATTATTTTCACTTATTCACCTCAAATGCAGATCAGTCTATCTATTATCTATTAGATAGATCTAGATATCTAGATATATCTAATCTATTATTTCATCTTGGTTTGGAACAAATGTAATTAAATGTTCCTTGTATTTCATTCTAACTAATGCTGCTGCCATTATGATAAATCTACACACTTTGTACTACTTATTTTTATTTTATCTTACTCTGTATGAGATGTAATAACTAAACATCTTGAATATTACTTATCTAGCCTCCAATGGGGATCAAACAAGATTTATCTCAAGTCTCAGAACACTGTTTTAGAGGATAATTTACAGCAAATAACTCATTGAACAGTAGTGAAGCAGGGATATAGAGGAATGCATGGTTTTTACACATTGAAGTAATCTGGATATTTGAAGTAAAAGTATAACATTCACTAAGTAAAAAAAGGTATTCAACTGCATGAAAAGTAAATATACTTTTAATCTATACATTTACATATACAACATCATGACAACAAATATATACATACATGGTCGCTGTCCAAAACCGTTTTAGACCCAGACCGTGCAGACCGGATCAGCAACCTGCAAAGACGGAGTGTTGTGATTGGTTAGAAGAGGGACTGTTTGTTTTGGGTGGGTGGAAAGGAGGGTGCCGATTTTATTGGCAGCAAATGGACAGGCGACGGGAGCGTTTTGATTGGAAACAAATCGATGGGGGGAAGAGATTTCATTGGCAACAAGTGGGGGAGCGCCGATATTGGCCCAAAAAGGACCGGACGAGGTAAACAAACGGCCGCCTCTATGCGCCACCGTGCCACCGTGCTGCCACCGGGGCAGCTTGTCTCTTTTGTATGCTGTTGATAATTCTGAAATATGTTAGTAAACCTTTGATAAAGAGACATGTCAAAGTGTCCTAGAGCAAGATACTGAACCCATAACTGCTTGAGAAGGGGCTATGCAAAGCACTTTGGATAATGGTGCTATAGAAATGCAGACAATTCATCTAATATCTGAAAATATGTCATCCTATTATTGTCTTATCTTATGTCTCATCTCACGATAATTGAAACGACAAAACGATACTATCCTACAGACCTGCACATTTAAGATAAATGACAATGAACAGTCTTCAGACAAACAATGAAAATGATGTTAATTATTAAGTTATAAATCAACAGAACAATATTTACAACATGAGTATCTCTTGAATCATTTGTTTTTATATCATTGCTGTCGTAACATCGACACGTTGTGAGCTTGTAGATCGGCTATTTGAACTATTTTAAAATGTTTCACAAATCACACATTAGGACACAATTTTTCAGTCTGGAAATTACATTTTGCCTTAATCCATGGGGACTGCAGTTTTGAACATAACCTATTGAAGACCGATTAGACTCTTTGAATAGAGAGCATGAATCACTCTCACTGAAAGGTGAACATTTAATTTGGTTCAATCTGATTTAATTTCAGTTAATAAAAGAATGTGGACAAAGCAACCGTGGTGTGTCTCCCATTTGTTGTGTCCAAAGAGCGAGGTCAAAAAAGCATTCCATTCAGGCCTTAGTTTGATTTACGTGTGCGGCTGAAAAACCAGAAAGGGCAGCTGTGAAACAACAGCAAATGCAGCCATGAACCACTAAGCCATATACAGGATATATTTTGTTGTATGACAAATAGCGATGTATGTATGACACTACGCGTTGTAAGCTTGCAGATAGGCCATTTGTGTGAGGACTGGGTCAGACCAAGGACCAGATGGGGGGATTATATCTCCACACTGGCCTTGGAAATCCTCGGGATCCCCCAGGAGGAAGTGGCTAATGTTGCTCTGGAAAGGGAAGTCTGGAAATCTCTGTTGGAACCAGAGCAGGAATTTCAGTGAGGCCACGAAGGCCATGGCCGTCGTTGCCCCTCGGTTTGGCCTTCTGCCACAAAGAAAATGGCATGCCCTGAGGCCACAGTGGCCTTAATGCCCCAGCTGACTGTACCACTTTCTCCTTCGTCTCTTTCTTGTCAATATGTAGACACCAGTGTCTCTTTCTTGTCAATATGTAGACACCAGTGTCTCTTTCTTGTTAATATGTAGACACCAGTGTCTCTTTCTTGTCAATATGTAGACACCAGTGTCTCTTTCTTGTCAATATGTAGACACCAGTGTCTCTTTCTTGTCATGTAGACAGTGACACCAGTGTCTCGTTCTTGTCAATATGTAGACACCAGTGTCTCTTTCTTGTCAATATGTAGACGCCAGTGTCTCTTTCTTGTCACGTAGACACCAGTGTCTTGTGTTGAGATTCTGAATTCCCCATCTTTAAACCAATCCAGTGACTTTGATTGGTGCAGGGCTGAGCATGGATCAGATTATAAATACCATAATTTATTTCACTACAGATTGTCTCTACCTATTCACATTTTAAATCATCCTTAATACTTAAATTCAATTAATTATTTTGATGGACTAAATCTTGTTTTATTTGATGGCCTTCCTGCCTTGGCATTTCGCCTCTGTGCCAAATTTGGCCTCTTTTGGACAACACCAAAGGCCAAGTGGCCCTGTTACCCCCGCAACCCAATTCCGGATAAGCGGTTGAAGATGGATGGATGGATGGATGAAACATTTTTGGATGAAACATTTTCTTTTTTGGAAAATATTTGCCCAAAATAAGGACGCCGGTGAAAATGGTTAACTTATTAAAACCGGGAAAGCATCTATGTCATTTTAGATTTTAGCCTTGGCAGCATGGCGCAGCATGCAGCACGAAGTGACACGCTGTGAGCTTGTAGATCTGCAATCTTATTGACAAATCTTCTCTTCTGGGGGTCCCTGGCACAAAACTTTTTCAGATGGGAAGTCTGCGGCCAAATATATAATTTTAACAGGATGTCTTTCATTTGAAGCAGGGGCGTGCTGGGACCAAAATTCAGCTCTGGGATTTTCATTTTTTTTCTTCATTTTTTCTTTTTTTTAATAATATCTTCTTTTGGGTGGCCCACCGGCCGTTTGGCCGGTGGGCCATTTTCAGACCCAGGGAATGATTTCCCTGCAGCCATTGCCAAGGTTAATGTAAAGCTACAATTGTACCCAATGAGTAAAATATACTGTCAGAGTTGATCAACAAATTCATGAATGCGCATTGATTAGTGAGTCAGCTGTGTGTGTGTGTGTGTGTGTGTGTGTGTGTGTGTGTGTGTGTGTGTGTGTGTGTGTGTGTGTGTGTGTGTGTGTGTGTGTGTGTGTGTGTGTGAGTGAGTGAGTGAGTGAGTGAGTGAGTGAGTGAGTGAGTGTGTGAGTGTGTGAGTGAGTGAGTGAGTGAGGGAGTGAGTGAGGGAGGGCAGGGGTGATGGCCTCCATAAGATGGGTCTGAGGGCGGAACACACACGCATTGCGTAATGAACTATATTTAAAAACGTCAGAGGCGAGGCTTGATATGTTTGACATTTAAAATCTGTTTCAATATGCAAATAACTCGACCTGTATTGTTAGAAGGATGCATTCCAGATAATGGAAAGAGTGCTGCATTCATTCATAGATATGTGCATAAACCGGTTTAGGTACCAAAGTCTCGCCTTGTCACAAAGGGCAACCAGACTTTTGCCGTTCGGGCCCCTCTGCTGTGGAACTCACTGCCTGAGGACCTCAGGCAGGCAAACTCAGTGACCTCTTTCAAATCTCTTCTAAAAACTCACCTCTTTTGCACAGCTTTTTCCTAGATTATGAACTGTTGTACTATTTATGAAATTAATGTCTGATTTGTATTGTATTTTTTAACTGTTGTTATTGTAAAGCACTTAGTAACTTGTTTTTGAAAGGCGCTATATAAATAAAGTTATTATTATTATTATAAAAAACATATATTATTATTACTATTATTACATTTATTATTATTATTATTGCATTTTTTTCCAGGGTCAAACCACATTATGACTGGACTACTATAAGTTTTGTTCTTTATCCTGTGCAATGCTATATATAAATGATTATATATACAAATTGCAAGCCCTCAAACCACTATGAATTTAACCTCAAACTTCCCTTCAAGTTCCCCTCAAACTCCTTATACACAGGGCAGCTTGTCTCTTTTGTATGCTGTTGATAATTCTGAAATATGTTAGTAAACCTTTGATAAAGACACAATGTGTCAAAGTGTCCAAGAGCAAGATACTGAACCCATAACTGCTTGAGAAGGGGCTATGTAAATCACTTTGGATAAAGGTGCTATGCATAATTTATTTCACTACAGATTACTCTATGTATTCACATTTTAAATCATCCTTAATACTTAAATTCAATTAATTATTTCAATGGACTAAATCTTCTTTCATTTGATGGCCTTCCTGCCCTGGCATTTGGCCTTGGTGCCCTAAAAAAATGGACAACACCAAAGGCCAAGTGGCCCTGTTACCCCCACAACCCAATTCCGGATAAGCGGTTGATGGATGGATGAAACATTTTTGGATGAAACATTTACTTTTTTGGAAAATATTTGCCCAAAATAAGGACGCCGGTGAAAATGGTTAACTCATTAAAACCGGGAAAGCAGTGTGTCATTTTAGATTTTAGCCTTGGCTATTAAAAAATAGCAGATCTACAAGCTCACAGCACGTCACTTTGTGCTGCACTGCGTGCTTGCACATCTGCTATTTTTTACTTTTTGACAACATTTTCTGGGGGTCCATGGCACAAAACATGTTCAGATGGGAAGTCCGCGGCCAAATATATAATCCAACACTCTGTAATTTGAAGAAAAGAAAGAAAAAAAACATGTCAGTTGGATGCTGTGTACCTGAGTGCTTTGTGGGTGGGCTGGGGAACAATAGTAGTGAGGGACTTGACACAACCTTGTGACTCGACTTGACAACCTTGTGACTCGACTTGTGACTCGGCTTGACTTGGGACCAAATGACTTGGGACTTGACTTGGACTCGGACCGGAGGGTTGGCTTGACTTGGGACTCGACTTGGACTTGGGACCAAATGACTTGGGACTCGACTTGGGACTCGGACCTGAGGGTTGGATTGACTTGGGACTCGACTTGGACTTGGGACCAAATGACTTGGACTCGACTTGGACTTGGGACCAAATGACTTGGGACTCGACTTGGACTTGGGACCAAACGACTTGGGACTCGACTTG
Organism: Gymnoscopelus braueri; assembly: GCF_963280865.1. Lineage (NCBI taxonomy): Eukaryota > Metazoa > Chordata > Actinopteri > Myctophiformes > Myctophidae > Gymnoscopelus > Gymnoscopelus braueri. Next base: position 50,004,622 of record NC_137621.1, on the reverse strand, counting down.
GACTCGGACCGGAGCGACTTGAACAATTGTCTGAAGAGTGCTGCATTCATCCCTAGATATGTGCATAGACCAGTTGATTAATTGCAATGGTACAGCACACAGTATAATATGCGTGCACAATGCGTCATGCAACAGCCCTGTGCCATTTGAATGGCAACGATGTGCAGCACAAGTTGTCCCTGTCTTTATCGCTGCCAGTTTTCTTCTCCTTTTCCACCATTTAACATTGGTTAATACCATTCAATCCAGGATTGCATCTGTGTCATTTTAGATTTATTTGGGCTATTAAAAAATAGTAGATCTACAAGCTCATAGCCTGTGCCGCACTATGAGCTTGTAGCTATTTAAAAAAAAACGTGAAAATGTGTGCAAATCTTTGAAATATATATTTTTTAACAACATTTGTGACTCAAATCTTAACAGTATGTTGCTATATCAGTGGTGATCCAACTTTTCCATGTCAAGGACCCCCAAAATGAATGTATTTGGCCCCCATTTGACCCCCATTTCAAAAAGTTGTTCCAGGGACCCTGTTCCAGGAATGTGACAAAAATAAAATACATCTCCATGAATTCAATGCTTCATGGGGTGAGTACTTGATAGAAAACAAAAGTAATTTTATGAGGTGAACTACCCCTTTATGTAGAACTCCTAACGCTGTGGACCATGGGGCCAGAATATGATGTCACATTGTGTAACAATTATTATGCTGTCACTTCTGTCACTATTCATCATTGTACTTTATGTGGCTGATTCTTCTACTCACTAGCATCTTGAGAATTGTTCAAAAATCACACACCTCACCAGGAATGTAATCTGTAACGTAATTTGTATCGTTCCTGGACCAACAATCAATGTTGTGGATAATCTGTCAAAACAAGCACGCATTGTCTATCACACACACACACACACACACACACACACACACACACACACACACACACACACACACACACACACACACACACACACACACACACACACACACACACACACACACACACACACACACACACACGTCAAGAATGACACCAACCTCTAGGTCAAGGGTTCCCAAACCTCTCAGGCCGTGCCCCCCCCCCCCCCATAATAATCATATTTGAATTGAGGACCCCCCACCCTGACAATCACTTGGAATTGTGGGTATTACATTTAGTTTGAGTCCGTTCCATAAATAAATATTGAGAAAAACGAAGCGTTGTGAGCTTGTAGATCGGCTATTTTCATATGTTATATGATTCTTTTTTTGTAAAGAACAATACATGATTTGAATACAGGACCTCAAATACGTCTACCATATTGTTTCAATTCAATTCATATAGTTTGAGGTTCAGCAAACTTTGAGGTTGGAGGTCTGGGCGTGATTGCAGAACATATATACATACATACATACATACATACATACATACATACATACATACATACATACATACATACATACATACATACATACATACATACATACATACATTAAAAAAATTCATTATATACAGTTGTGTAATGTTATGGAAATAGCATGCAGATGTAATAGCAGAGCTTTGAATGGAGTCTTCATCACGTGGAGCAGAGTTAAAACAGTGGTTACCGACGCAGGGGTTCCTGAGAGATAACTTATTTGTTATCCAGGATAATTCGAAACAAACATTTTGGAAAATGTATAAATAATCCTCATTAATTAATAATCACATCTTGGATTATGAACTATTATAGACACAGTTCATAATGCTAACGTTTTCTAAGTAGATAGAATGGTGTTTTATTATCATGAGAGAGAGAGAGAGAGAGAGAGAGAGAGAGAGAGAGAGAGAGAGAGAGAGAGAGAGAGAGAGAGAGAGAGAGAGAGAGAGAGAGAGAGAGAGAGAGAGAGAGAGACACAGACAGACAGACAGACAGACAGACAGACAGACAGACAGACAGACAGACAGTGAAAATGGGAGGCAACAAACTGGGTGCTTCACATCGTTGCCATTCACATGACGCATGATTGTTGCATGACGCATTGTGCACGCATGTGTGTGTACAATATGTTAAACTGTGCTGTACCATAGCAATTAATAAACCGGTTTCTGCACGTCTATGGATGAATGCAGCACTCTTTACATTATCTGGAATGCATTCTTCTAACAATACAGGTGGAGGTATTTGCATATGGAAACATATTTTAAATGTCAAACATATCAAGCCTCGCCTCTGACAGCTTTATATAGTATATAATGCAACACGGGGTTGATAGTTCATGGCACCTAAGGATACACATGGCACCTTCTCCTCCACACAAACAAACTGCCTATATAACAGCTGAAACAGAGCAATATTTGGCGAGTGGTTTGGCTTTGCTCTTTGTCATGCCAGCGATTGTGGCCACTCGTGGTCATTTTATATACATGGCCCAGTCTTCCAAATATGAGTAGAGAGAATCTACATCTGTACCCAAGGTTTGTTATGATTCTCAGTGACGGTTGGTACTTGAATGCTTATCTTGGAAAGCCTGGTCCATGTACAAATCAAAAACACATCCCACCTCCAGAATCAGGACCTCCCTGTGACTGGTGTCAACAAAAACGATATCAAGTGTATTCTGGATGCTAGCAAAGACATCACAAGCATACACCAAACCAATCTGTTAGCACTCTTGAATGCTGTTCCACAGTTCAACATATTTAGAAAATAGCCGTTCTACAAGCTCACAACGCCTCGCATTCATTATTTTCTTTTTCAGTTTTTTTCATCAGGTATTGAATGTCCTTAAATTGTCACTTTACTGTCATCTGTGCGGTACCCACAGATGACAGGTTTTTAACGAGGGAATATTCAATATCTGGCTCAATTTTGGGGCTCTGGCTCATGGACTAAATGCCTAATTTGCATATTTAAATATACAATTTCAGAAAACTTGTAATACGATAAATCATGCAAGTAATCAACTCAGGAAGTTTCATTATGATAACTCTTTTTTAAATTTTGTCATTTTTTCACCTGTCATGTACGTATGGGGAAAATAACAAAATGTGTGATAACTAATGAAAAAGCTGCTCCTGTGGAAAGGTTATCATATATTTATTTACTCGTATTGACCCTATGAACAATTTAATATAGGTTTGGTTTTGCCCACTCTTTCGATAATCATTGCTCAATTTTGGGGCTCTGGCTCATGGACTAATAGAGAGGCATACCAATGAAACAATTATTCATAAACACAACAAATGTTTAGGTTCCAAAATCATCGGACTTCCCATACCCACACTTGCTGATATGAACAATAAGGCCATCACACGCTTAGCACTTTCAATAACAAATGACACTGATCATCCCCTGTATCGCTACTTTGACCTCATGCCATCTGGTCGGAGATACAGAACCTTAAAGTGGAAAAAGGTTATTTTCAGCAGGAGTTTTGTCCCCTCAGCCATCGCGGCCTTAAACCAACTGCCCCGCACATAGGAGGGTTTTCTGTGTACAGTGGCGACCTCATGTCTTTGTCCTTGTGATATGTTGTTTTTGTTGTTATGTTGTTTTGTTGTTTTTGTTGTAACGAACAGACCTTGTGAAGACAATTTTCCCCTTGGGGACAATAAAACAATAAACATTAAACGTTATACCCAGGTCACAGTTGGAATAGCTTGTTCCTATAGAGCGTCGCAGTCGGGTGCCGGAAGTAAATGTCACGTTCATTTCCACCATAGGGGATTTCATTATCAGCCATAATGTCGTAGAAATGCAATGTACACTTACCACTAGGATGCTGGTTGTAAAATGGTCCTATATGCTCCTGTAGAAACCCCCAGTATGTGTGCTATCACTCTAGTTTTAGGAAAAACATGTTTTATTTGCGGTCTCACAGAGAAGTACTGCATTACCCACAATGCTATACAATAACATCCGGTGACGTCGACGTCTGTGATTGGTGGAGGTTGCGGTTACAGCGGAAATAGTTACTGCCCCCTGTCTGCCTGGCAGAGTACTGCACTTGCCTTCAGTCGAACTAGCTGTGTGAATGAAAAATGATTTCTTTTTCTAATTTGATGCGCTATTTTAAAGATGAAGAGAAGAGTGTCCGCAGAGGTGAAAATCACTATGTGTCAGGCCATATCCTGGCATGTACAGTTTCTCAAGGCCAGCTTATGGGGTCTGTCAGAGCTAGTATGAAAAACAAGACTTACAGAGTTGTGGTGAGTTTCCAAGTTTCTCTCTACACATGTCATAATGGGAATGACGAATGAATGAATGAATGAATGAATGAATGAATGAATGAATGAATGAATAAATAAATAAATACACACACACACACACCTGCAGTGATGGAAAAGTTTTATACTAAAAGTATCAATACTGCAATGTACTGTAGAAATACTCTGTTACAAGTAAAAGTCTTGAGAAAGAGTACAAAAGCATTGGTATCAAAATGTACTTAAAGTACCAAAAGTAGAAAGTACTCATTATGCAGAATGTCCCATTTCACAAGTTTTCAAATGTATACAAATCTTTTGAAAATATCAGATCTACAAGCTCACAATGCGTCGCGATGAGCTTGTAGATCGGCTATTTTCAAATGTATGTTTTGTAATAATAATCAAAATCTACAAAGTAACTAGTAAAGTTTTCAAATAATTGTAGTGGAGTAAAAGTACAATATTTGCCTGTGAGATGTAGTGAAGTAGAAGTAAAAGTATTGAAAATTGGAAATTGAATAAGTACAGTACTTACTTTACACCACCGCACACCTGTATATTCTAATGGTGTAATATAAACATTATAGGTAATTTAGGAAGCACAGTATGCCTCATCATCACACTACTGTACATACACAAACAAGATTTTGTTAAGTTGTTCTTACAACCATGAGACAACTTTGGATATATAAAATGTATTGATTATGTAATGATTAATTTAAGAGCATATGCTATCCATTACATTGAAGCTGTGATTGTGATTTTGTTTTCAAGTATCAAATCTACTCTACCTTCTGTACAGATTTCCACTGGTGACTCTGGAGTTATTACTCATACCTCCTGTGACTGTCCCCGTGGTGAGCACAAGTGCAGCCACGCTGCTGCATTGATGATCTGGGCCATCCACAACCTCAGCTCCACGGATGTAGAGTGCCAGTGGAAGCAACCAAATTTGCCAACTGAGGTCAAGGCAGTGGAGGATCTTTTTCCAGAGAAGAAGAAGACGAAGAAGAAGAAGACGTGCACACCTCTGCTCCGTGATGCAACCCTGGATGACCACAAGTGGCTGCTCAGTGGATTCAATGGCCGGTTCTACGGGATTTCCTGGGAGCTCACGGCAGAGCCTGAAACCGTGCAGGAACCTCTGCTGGACCTCACCACCAAGTGCATCATAGCCACCCACAAACACCTGGGCAGTGATGACATCCTTGCAGCAATGCATCTGTCAATGGAGCAGGTAATGGCCATCCAGACAGCGACAGTAGGGCAGAAAGACAACGACCTCTGGCATGCTCTCAGAAAGGGTCGGCTGACATCTAGCAATTTTGGCAGTGTGCTCTCTGCGAAGCGTGTGACCCCGTCCCTCATTTCAAAGCTGTGTGAAAGCAAGAACCTGGATCGAGTTCTGTCTATTCAGTGGGGGATAGCCAATGAGCAAGAGGGAATCAAGGTATTCGAAAAAGCCACAGGCATGAAGGTGATTGATGATTTCAGTTTTTATTGACACAGTTTTTATTGACAAAATTGCATATACATGAACACATGTGTAGATTACTGACAAAAGCATAGAAGCCAAAAAAGCTTGAGTGCTTATTTCCATTGTGTCCTTTCAATTTCATTAGGTGAGAGGGTCCGGTTTGTGGCTGACCGACTCTGGCATCCTGGGTGCCTCCCCTGATGCCCATACCGCTGGAGGGATTCCAGTCTTGAGGAAGCAACGAAGGATAAGTCCTTCTACCTTAAACAGGTAAGGTAGAAGTTTTAAAGTCCAATAGTATCTCCAGAAATGCCCCCCACCCCCAAATGTTTACTGTACATATTTTTCTTTCTTTACTACTCTTTTATATGAGGTTTTTGCATATTTTGTATATTGTTTGCCTTTAAATGTTTCGATGAATTGAATACACAGGACTCCAATGGAAACAAGCCATAGTGCTTTGTTGGGTTTATCCTTTTGTATGAAACTGTACCTGTGCTATTTGTTTTTGCAAAGTGTTAATAAAGTATTCAATCAATCAGGTGGAAGATGGCACCTACCGGCTGAAGGAGACTCACCAATACTGGCACCAAGTGCAGGGTCAGCTTCACATTGCTAAGAAGACCACCTGCTTCTTCACCACCTGGACCCTGAAGCACTGTGTCATAATACCCATCGCTCGTGATGATTCCTGGCAGGCTAAATTGGGACTCTTGGAGACCTTCTACAAGGACCACATGCTTCCACAGCTGCAATAGATCTGTCAGCTGTATTGCTTGTATATAGTTAATTTATGTTGTTGACAGGTTGATTTTGAATCTACAAGGCAGACTTCTGTCTGTTCTGTTGCACTTTACATGTGACCCTGTTACCGTATGTTGCTAAAAAAATCATTTTGATTTCAGCACTTTAATTTTCTGACTTGAATTAAGTTCACTTTTTTTATTTTCTTTGGTATGACTTTCATGACCCCACATCCTGCATGCCCTTTATAAAGATTGTGGGATTTCTAAATGTATTCTGCCATCAGAATAATCATTCCTTTGTTTTTGCTGATATGATTTAGAGTCAACAGTGAGATGGTTAGAGTTCAATGCTAACTATGAAGTTCTGCAGCAATACAGTTCAATCTGAGGCATCCATTTAGGTCAGTGTTTGAAGTGAACCCAGTGGATTCTGTTTTCACAGTAACCATGTTACCCTGTTACAGTATGTTGTTGCTTAAGTGTTTGTTGTGCTAAAGTGTTTGAAGTGGACCCAGTGGATTCCATTTTCACAATTAAAGTACAGCTGAAACTCGATCCAGACTTCCTTCCTCATCTGAAATGAGAGATCTCTTCAAACACTGAACATTCCACTTTTGTCAAAATTTGGTTTCATATTTTTTACAATTCTCACATTGATTTTGGGGGGAAAAAAAAGTCAACCATTTAACTTCTTTTTTTATTTCTGGTATGAAAAAAAAACAATCCTCTGAGGTTCAACAACCTACAGGACTAACATACAGTAGGTTGTGAGTTTGGTGGTGCCCACAAACTATCACAGTGAAGATTCAGTACTGGACCAGCAACAATGAATTACAATTTATTAAGGCAATGACAAGTGAGTTGTCCAGAATACAAATGCATTTCTTGAAAAACAAATCAGATGACTAAACACATTTAGGTACAACAGATACATTTACCCATCACTGAACTCCATAAAACACTGTCCCTGTACCATCACCAGCACAACCTCAAGTTCCCCAAATCAGCTTAACAATCCACACCACACCACAGCATGAAATACCATTTCCTTATAATGCATGAATGTGCAATGAGATACAATACATGTAGTGCATTGGGTAAAACAAACAAGACATGCATAAATGTAATACATTACTCCTACATTACTCCTCCAGAAGTCTGCCTTGTAGATTCAAAATCAACCTGTCCAACATAAATTAACTATATACAAGCAATACAGCTGACAGATCTATTGCAGCTGTGGAAGCATGTGGTCCTTGTAGAAGGTCTCCAAGAGTCCCAATTTAGCCTGCCAGGAATCATCACGAGCGATGGGTATTATGACACAGTGCTTCAGGGTCCAGGTGGTGAAGAAGCAGGTGGTCTTCTTAGCAACGTGAAGCTGACCCTGCACTTGGTGCCAGTATTGTCCTACTTAGTCCAATTTAGAACTTGTTTACTTAATTTTACAAAAAAACAAAGTTAGCAGCATTGTTTTACAAAATAAAGTCTTATTAACCCATTAAATACCAGGAAAGCATCAGTGTCATTTTAGATTTTTGCATTGGTTAAAAATCTAATCTTGGAAATTCACAACTCTGTAAGTCTTGTTCTTCATACTAGCTCTGACAGACCCCATAAGCTGGCCTTGAGAAACTTTACATGCCAGGATATGGCCTGACAAGTAGTGATTTTCACCTCTGCGAACACACTTCATCTTTAAAATAGCGCATCATATTAGAAAAATAAATAATTTCTCGTTCACACACGAAAAATGGCAGATCTACAAGCTCACAGTGTGTCACTTCGTGCCGTGCTGAGAGCTTGTACATCTGCTATTTCTGAAAATTTTGGACCCTCAGCCACAAACCGGACCCTCTCACCTAATGAAATTGAAAGGACACAATGGAAATAAGCACTCAAGCTTTTTTGTCTTCTATGCTTTTGTCAGTAATCTACACATGTGTTCATGTATATGCAATTGTGTCAATAAAAACTGAAATCATCAATCACCTTCATGCCTGTGGCTTTTTCGAATACCTTGATTCCCTCTTGCTCATTGGCTATCCCCCACTGAATAGACAGAACTCGATCCAGGTTCTTGCTTTCACACAGCTTTGAAATGAGGGACGGGGTCACACGCTTCGCAGAGAGCACACTGCCAAAATAGCTAGATGTCAGCCGACCCTTTCTGAGAGCATGCCAGAGGTCGTTGTCTTTCTGCCCTACTGTCGCTGTCTGGATGGCCATTAGACCGGGAGCCAGGCCCAGCCCTCAGAATGTTTTCTGCTAAATTTTTTTCACTATGATTTCCTGTTAGCATATACCTTGGGCCATCACAAGTTCATACTGACCACCCCCAACTCGGGGCCGTTTGGTCTCAGGGGCCCCAAAACCCCCTTTTTTGGGGCGAAATTATGTTAATTAATGAAGAGGAACTCCGTAAAACTATATCACAGATGACATCATCATCTTGCTCACTGGATGTAATACCCACCCCGTTTCTCAAAGAGGTTTTAGACAGTGTTATTGGAGATATCCTAAGAATTGTAAACAGCTCTCTACTTTCAGGCGTCTTTCCAGACTCACTGAAAACGGCTGTAGTCAGGCCGCTACTCAAGAAACACAACCTTGATCCATTGGTGCTGGGTAATTATAGACCAATCTCAAATCTGCCATTTTTGGGCAAGGTCTTAGAAAAAACTATCTTTCATCAACTGGATGTGTTCCTACAGAACAATAAGGTTCATAACAAATTCCAATCTGGCTTCAGGAAAGGTCATAGTACAGAAACAGCACTTGTAAAAGTAATTAATGATCTTAGGGTGTCCGCTGACGACAAAAATGTATCTGTTCTCCTACTCCTTGACTTAACCGCTGCTTTTGATACGATTGATCACACAATTCTACTACAACGTTTGGAGTACTGGATTGGTTTGTCAGGCACAGCCCTGTCTTGGTTTCACTCTTACCTAACAGGCAGAAGCTATTTTGTCAGTCTAGCTAACTTTGACTCAGACAAACACAACATCTGTTCTGGTATTCCACAGGGCTCAATTCTGGGTCCCTTATTGTTTTCCCTGTATATACTACCGCTGGGAGAACTCATCGCCGATCACGGAGTGAACTTCCATTTCTATGCTGATGATACCCAGCTGTATCTTTCAGTAGCTCCAGACGACCCCTGCGCTCTAGACCCATTGTTGACCTGTCTGTCCAGTATAAAATGCTGGATGAGTGAGAACTTTCTTAAGCTAAATGAGGATAAAACAGAAGTTCTCATAATTGGCTCCAGTGAGCAGAGAGAATCAATAACAAGTAGACTTGGTAACCTGGCTGTAGAAAGTAACACCACAGTAAAGAACCTGGGGGTGATTATCGATTCTGAATTGAATTTCAATACACACATTAATCATGTCACCAAGATTGCTTTCTTTCATCTTAGAAATATTGCACGAATTAGAGATTATCTGTCGTTAGACGATGCAAAAACGCTGATCCACGCTTTTGTTTTCTCTCGGCTTGATTACTGCAACGCACTCTACTCTGGCCTGCCAAAGAAAACAACTGACAGATTACAACTTGTTCAAAATGCGGCAGCCAGAATTTTAACTAAAACCAGGATGAGAGAACATATCACTCCAGTTCTAGCTTCACTACACTGGCTCCCGGTTGTTTTTAGGATTGATTTTAAAATTCTTTTAATAGTTTATAAAGCTCTAAATGGTCTGGCACCTTCCTACCTCTCCGACTGCCTAGAGAGATATGTTCCAAACCGGGCCCTCAGGTCTTCAAGTGCTGACCTGCTCGAGGTGCCTACAATGACATATAAAAAATACGGTGAAGCAGCATTCTGCTTTTACGGACCGACAGTGTGGAATAAACTCCCACTACACTTAAGACAGGCAGCCTCTGTCGATAGCTTTAAAGCACAGCTCAAGACCTATTACTTCACTCTTGCTTTTAGCTGATTCTTTGGTTGATTTTTAATTCCTCACTGTATTCCCTATTTTAATGTTGTTTTATGCCTTTGCTTTTGTTTTGTGTGAGTGGAAGAGAAAGTCACGGTAGTTAAAAGACAAGAGTCTGATAACTCCATCCGGAGGATTTAGTGAATTATCCTCTGGGGCACGTCGACACGTGGTGGACCCTCCAGGGCAGATCCTTTTGTCTATGTTTATTCTATATATCTTGTATAACCCCGATATCATTCTCAGGGGTGTACGGTGTGTGGTTTGGATGTGATAAGTTAGCAGATCCCCTGGGCTAGTCCACACGTGGTAAACATGGTGAAAATATATTACTAAGGTGTAATATTACTAAGTGAAAATATATTACTAAGGTGTAATATTGACAATTGTGTGAAGATATATTACTAAGGTACACAAGGTACACATGTAATATTGGCAATTGTGTGTGTTGTAGTTGTGTTGTGGCGAGGGCCACTGCATTTTACTGCATTTTACTGCTTTTATTTTATTTTATTTTATTTTTAGCACGTCGACACGTTGTGGACCCTCCAGGGCAGATCCTTTTGTCTATGTTTATTCTATATATCTTGTATAACCCCGATATCATTCTCAGGGGTGTACGGTGTGTGGTTTGGATGTGATAAGTTAGCAGATCCCCTGGGCTAGTCCACACGTGGTAAACATGGTGAAAATATATTACTAAGGTGTAATATTACTAAGTGAAAATATATTACTAAGGTGTAATATTGACAATTGTGTGAAGATATATTACTAAGGTACACAAGGTACACATGTAATATTGGCAATTGTGTGAAGTGTGGATATTTCTTTAGCTGTGTTGTAGAGGACAGTGGTCACTACATTTAAGTTATATCCATTTGTGTTGTAGTTGTGTAGTGGCGAGGGCCACTGCATTTTACTGCTTTTATTTTATTTTATTTTATTTTTGTTTGCTTTATTGTTAAATTGGTTCTAACTGTAATTGTATCCTTGCTCTGTAAAGCACTTTGAGCTGCATTTCATGTCATGAAAGGTGCTATACAAATAAAGTTTATTATTATTATTATTATTATTATTATTATTATTATTATTATTATTAATGTCAATATTAATTTACTAAAATTACAAATTGTCATACACATATGAAATTCGGCAAGGAGTATCCTGACACATAGGGGTAAGTAGACAAATATGATTCTGGTGCTTGCTACCATTGTACTTTTAAATATGACCACAACATCCCCAGAAAAACAAAAAAAAATACTGTCCGCTTGACAAATTATAACAAAGATGATTATTTTCCAGCACTTTATGTTGAATATCACTGCCACACTTGTATATAGAAAACTTCCCATGTCCCTAAGCTTCAATTTGAGCCCAAGATGACCTTTGTATCTTGAACATTACTCTTTCTGTAGCCAAAATTCTGCATTATACCTCAAATCGGAGAAAATTGAGTATTCAGTCATAGTAGAGGCCCTTGGAGTGGTCCACGCTTATTTTCTTTTCTAGTTTGGATTTTTTGGCATCCTTAGGACCTCGATTATAGGGATCTTGATGATCCCAAGAAAAAAAGTGGTCCAAAGTTTTTTTTTCTCCCAATGTTATATTACCCCTATGAGACCTGCGGGATTGCTGGCTGGAACGCCGGCGTGTCTTTCGGAGACTATGGTGCGCTAGACGTAGCCCAAAGATAGAGATACCATTTGATTCTAGACAACCTCAGGTTTCCAATGGGACCAACCTTGGCATGCTACCTTGTCGGGAAGGGGGCTAAATACCTAATGATTCAAAGTTAGACAACATTTTGGCGAGGGAAAAACGGCCATCAACATTTTCCAAATGGTCCCTTGAGCTGTCACCTCAATATATGTGAATGGAAATGGGTTACATGGATACCTAAAGCCTCCCCTGTACAGGCATGCCAAATGTATGCCAATCTCATGCAGTTTTGGGCAGTATGTAATTTCCGCCTATTGTAAAAAGGAGACCACTTTACTGTATCTATAGCTGTACGAGACCACTGTACTTTATCTATTGCTATATGAGACCACTGTACTTTATCTATTGCTATATGAGACCACTGTACTTTATCTATTGCTGTATGAGACCACTGTACTGCATCTAGAGACCACTGTACTGTATGTAGACCACTGTACTGCATATATTGCTATATGAGACCACTGTACTTCATCTATAGCTGTATGAGACCATGACTGTATTGCATCTAGACCACTGTACTGCATCTATATCCCACTCTACTGAATCTATAAATCATTGTACTACATCTTAAGACCACTGTACTGCATCTAGAGACCACTGCACTGGATCTATAGCTGTATGAGACCACTGCACTGCATCTATGACTTAACTACTGTATCTATAGGCCACTGTACTGCATCTGTAGACCACTCTAGTGCATCTGTAGACCACTGTACTGCATCTGTAGACCACTGTCGTGATCTTTAGACCACTCTAGTGCATCTACCAAGTCTTCGCGGTGACCGCCCCCCACTGGGGGCAAGCTGTTCCAGAGCCTGGGGCCCCCCCAGGCTCTGTAGACCACTGGACCAATGGTCTATAGATGCAGTACAGTGGTCTTAGGAGGAGTTCACCCAAAAAATGACTTATTTTCTATCAATTGCACACCCTATGAAGCCTTGAATCCATGGATTATTTTTATTTTTTGTCGCATTCATAAGCTAATAATTTGATTCCCGTCTCCTACCGGCTAATGTATCCGGTAGGAGACACAAAGTAGATTATTTGTGTCTCCTACCGGAAATACACACGGTCATCAAATTATTGTCTTAGGAATGCCACAAAAACAAAAATAAATCCATGAAATCAAGGCTTCATGGGGTGTGTAATTGATAGAAAATAAGTATTTTTTTGGGTGAACTCCTCCTTTAAGATGTAGTAAAATGGTCTATAGATTCAGTACAGTGGTCTAGATACAGTACAGTGGTCTCTAGATGCAGTACAGTAGTCTATAGATGCAGTACAATGGTCTATATATGCAGTACAGTGGTCTAGATACAGTACAGTGGTCTCATACAGCTATAGATGCAGTACAGTGGTCTCATACAGCAATAGATAAAGTACAGTGGTCTCATATAGCAATAGATAAAGTACAGTGGTCTCATACAGCTATAGATACAGTAAAGTGGTCTCCTTTTTACAATAGGCGGAAATTACAAATTTGTACTGCATGCAAAAAACTGCATGGTTCCTGCCCAAAACTGCATGAGATTGGCATACATTTGGCATGCCTGTACAGGGGAGGCTGTAGGTATCCATGTAACCCATTTACATATATTGAGGTGACAGCTCAAGGGACCATTTGGAAAATGTTGATGGCCGTTTTTCCCTCGCCAAAATGTTGTCTAACTTTGAATCATTAGGTATTTAGCCCCCTTCCCGACAAGGTAGCATGACAAGGTTGGTCCCATTGGAAACCTGAGGTTGTCTAGAATCAAATGGTATCTATCTTTGGGCTACGTCTAGCGCACCATAGTCTCCGAAAGACACGCCGGCGTTCCAGCCAGCAATCCCGCAGGTCTCACAGGGGTAATATAACATTGGGAAAAAAAACACTTTGGACCACTTTTTTTCTTGGGATCATCGAGATCCCTATAATAGAGGTCCTAAGGATCCTAAAAAATCCAAACTAGAAAAGAAAATAAGCAGTCGCGCGTGGACCACTCGAAGGGCCTCTACTATGACTGAATACTCAATTTTCTCCGATTTGAGGTATAATGCAGAATTTTGGCTACAGAAAGAGTAATGTTCAAGATACAAAGGTCATCTTGGGCTCAAATGGAAGCTTAGGGACATGGGAAGTTTTCTATATACAAGTGTGGCAGTGATATTCAACATAAAGTGCTGGAAAATAATCATCTGTTATATATATATATTTATATATTTGTTATAATTTGTCAAGCGGACAGTATTTTTTTTGTTTTTCTGGGGATGTTGTGGTCAAATTTAAACGTGCAAGCACCAGAATCCTATTTGTCTACTTACCCCTATGTGTCAGGATACTCCATGCCGAATTTCATATGTGTAAGACAATTTATGTAATTTTAGTAAATTAATATTGCCATTAACATAATTTCGCCCCAAAAAAGGGGGTTTTGGGGCCCCTGAGACCAAACGGCCCCGAGATGGGGGTGGTCAGTATGAACTTGTGATGGCCCAAGGTATATGCTAACAGGAAATCATAGTGAATTTTTTTTAGCAGAAAACATTCTGAGGGCTGGTTCTGGCTCCCGGTCTACATTACCTGCTCCATTGACAGACGCATTGCTGCAAGGATGTCATCACTGCCCAGGTGTTTGTGGGTGGCTATGATGCATTCAGTGGTGAGGTCCAGCAGAGGTTCCTGCACGGTTTCAGGCTCTGGCGTGAGCGCCCAGGAAATCCCTGCGAACCGGCCATTGAATTGACTGAGCAGCCACTTGAGGTCATCCAGGGTTGCTACAGGAGTCAGAGGCGTGTACTACTTCTTCTCTGAAAAAAGATCCTCCACTGCCTTGAATTTGTTGGCAAATTTTAAAGTGTGAGAACTATTTATTTAGATGCATTTGTAGAATCTACCTCAGGTCTAAATGGGTTTTAAACAACTAAAAAAAGAAAAACAAGTGTGCTCCCATTGGGGGGGGGGGAAGCTGTGCTCACTCACTCTGTGCCCTTAGTCCCATTCAGTAGAGATGATTATAGTCAACAGAAAAAAAAGTTTAAATAGAATTAATTATGCAATCACATGTTGAAGATCAAATAAAAAACAACAAACACCTGCATGTTAACCCATTAAGACCTGAGGCCGATTCTACAAAGGCCTTTTAAATCAGTAGTTCTCAAACTTTTTTCGTAATTTCAAATTATTCAACATTTGTCAAACACTTTCAAGTATCACTTTCAATTTGGCAGTGTGCCGTCTGCGAAGCATGACACCCCGTTTTCCCAAATATAAAAAATAGCAGATGTACAAGCTTGCAGCACGGCACGAATGTGAGCTTGTACTGTACATGTGCTATTTTTGAATAGCCAGCACAAAAATCTAAAATGACAGATGCTTTCCCGGTTGTTAACCTTTAAAGGGTTAAACAAGGGCCACCAAACATAGAATATAATCAAATCAAATAAACTCTGTTGCACTGTGGAGGGCTCTGCAAACTCACATTTACTCGCCCAAATTAACGGCAACTTCTTTGATCAAGGGATTTTGGAGATTCACCAAAGCACAACAGAGTTGCACTACCGCATCAGCGTGGCTTCGCAAGGTGTGAGGAATGTTATGCAAGATTCTAAATTCTTTCAAACGAGCATTTGCCCTTTCAACATGGATCCTGCACCTTGCGATGTCTTTAGTAAGTTTAATCTCACTCTTTGTCATCTTGCCATGATTCAAAAATGGTGGGATATTCACACTGACTCCTTCTGGCACAATATCTCGGATTAGAAACCCTTTATCTGCTAGTATAAGATCGCCTGACTTGAAGACATTCAGGATCCCACTGTTAGCCACGATGGCCTTGTCAGAGACTGACCCAGGATACAATTTGCTGCAGTATGTTATCACAGCATTCGGTGCCACACCTAGCAGGATTTTAAATGAATGCATCCCTCTGTATGAGGAGTAGGTGTGCTTCTTGAGGGCCATGGAGCCTGGAGAGGCTATTTCAACATCTGTGCAATCGATGACCATTCTGCAGTTGGGATACATCTTGAATGACGCGGGTAAACTTGTAAGATTCTTCTCACGACTTGGCACATTGGTCATGATGTCAGTGAACCACAACTTGTGTAGAACATAGATGAATGTAAGTACCACATTTCTCACAGAAGTGGAGCTACACTGGAAGAGCTGAGCAAGATGCAAGTTGGTGTAGTTTTGACGGAGCTTCATGAGAGTCATTAATATCTGGTCTTCAAATGACAGGCATGTGACCTTCCAGCCAAAATGATAAACAATGGACTCTTTAAATCTCTTTGTGTAGCCAACGAACAAGTTGAACATGCTTCTGTCTGGGAGGCCAGTTTCCATTCTAAGGACTTTTTCCTTAAGGGTTGATGCAGAGTACGTGAAACGTTCACGTTTTGGATCATAGTCACCATGCAAACCTTCTTCTACAGGCAGTCTCTCTTCCACAGGTTGACTGCCCTCCATGGCCAGACTCTTTTCCACGGGTGGACTGCCCTAAGAGAGAAGATAATATAAGATCTTTATTCAGTTAAAGACAGCACAGAAGTTAAAAACAGGTAACAGGGGAAAAACGTACTGTAGATAAATGTACAACTTTATGGAAAGACATCAGTCAAAAAGAGAATGTACAAATAAGATGTGCAACATACAATATACGGGTGCTGCTCCACGTCCAGGCTCTTTTCCATGGGTGGACTGCCCTCCAAGGACGGATGCTGCTCCATGGCCAGACTCTCTTCCACAGGTGGACAGCCCTAAGAGAGAAGATAATATAACATCTTTATTGAACCCGCTGGGGAAATTCAGTCAAAGACAGCACAGCAGTTAAAAACAGGTAACAGGGGAAAAACATACTGTAGATACATTTACAACGTTATGGAAAGACAGTCAAAAAGATAATGTACAAATAAGACCTAAGACAAACCTATTGTGACAGACAATGAACTTGGCTTTGCCAATGACCTAAATACTTTCTATGCCAGATTTGAATAAGGATAAGGATAATTCCTTTTAACAGGTCGTTCATGAAAGTCCTTGCGGTCTTGTTTCCAATGAGAACCTGTGAGCAATTGGGGTTAAGAGTCTTGCTCAGGGACAAATTTCATATCATCGGCACATATGCTGGGATAGCCTGGAATCGAACCTGGGGCAACCAGGGCCAGCTGGTTCCCTAGGCGGGCTCACTAACCACTCAGCTATGGCCGCCCCGAATCATTAGATGATTCCTCTAAGTGCACTGAAATACTGAAGGCTGTAACACCTGCCCCCTCAGACAGAATTATCATCACTGAGGAGGATGTCAGGAGAGTGTT
Organism: Gymnoscopelus braueri; assembly: GCF_963280865.1. Classification (NCBI taxonomy): domain Eukaryota; kingdom Metazoa; phylum Chordata; class Actinopteri; order Myctophiformes; family Myctophidae; genus Gymnoscopelus; species Gymnoscopelus braueri. Next base: position 49,987,260 of record NC_137621.1, on the reverse strand, counting down.
TCGGTGTACTAACGCAAGGAAAGCTAATGGGCCGGACGAGTGCAGTGCTTTTCTCCTCAAACTTTGCATCCGAGTTGGCTCCTGTGTGGCAACCAATATTTCAAACCTCTGTAGACACACACATAATTCCTCTGTGTTGGAAAACCTCGCACATAAAACCACTACCCAAAATCCAATGTCCAAAAGAACATAAGGATTATAGACCCATAGCTCTCACTTCAGTGACCATGAAATCACTGGAAAGAATACTGTTGCAACATCTTGTGAGTATAACTAAAGACAAATTTGACCCCTGTCAGTTTGCTTATAAGAAAGGTTGCGGTACAGAGGACGCGGTTGTCACACTGGTCCACTTCATTACAAAACACCTAGATAAGTCTAATAAGAATCATGCAAGGGTGCTGTTCTTAGACTTCTCTTCAGCCTTCAATACAATACAGTCTGATATTCTGGTGACAAAGATGGTACAGTTGGAACTGAATCCATACTTAATTCACTGGTATGCTTCCTTCCTTACGAACAGAGTACAGAGGGTGAAAGTGAACAAAACCCTCTCCTCAGCATTAACTACTAATGTTGGTGCTCCCCAGGGTTGTGTAAGCTCAGCTGTACTTTTCACACTTTATACTGACAGCTGTCGTACTGAGGAATGTCTGTCTGAATGTCGCATTGACAAACCAGACCAATACATTCTAAAGTACTCTGATGATACAGTCTTGATTTCTCTTTGGATAGTTCCAGTGATCCTGGACTGCACCAACACAGAGTAAATAACAGGCATGCAAACAGCCCCGAGGTGAAAAAGGTGACAACATGTTGTTTTCTTTTGGGTCAGGTGTCACACAATTGCCCTATTTGGGTTCAAAAAGGTGACTGTAGCTGAAAAGTGACACTTTTGCATGTCTGAAATAAGGTGGTGGAGTGGAGTGATAACAACGCTCTTATCATTAACACAAAAAAGACAGAAGAGATTGTTTTTGGTGCTCCACTAGAGATACACAGATCCCCCATTACTATTCATAGTGAACAGATCAACCAGGTATGTTCGTATACATACCTAGGAGTAGTAATAGACCACCTTTTGTCATGGCAAGACCAGATTGAATCAGTGGGTAAGAAGACAAAACAAAGAGTCTATTTCCTTCGCCATCTGAGATCTTTTGGTGCTAGTAGACAGACTCTTCTTTTGTTTTTCACTTCTGTTATTATGAGTGTTCTGCAGTACTGTAGTACCACCTGGTATGGATGTCTGTCTGTAGCTTTAAAATCACAACTGCTGCAGCAAGTGAACATTTGTTCAAAGATTGTTGGACAACCACTTCAGAGGCTCTATACATCTACGTATAATAACAGTACGATAAGGTTGGCAAGGAATATCACTTCAAACACTAGCCATGCTTTGTATGGAGAATATAGGTTGCTGCCTTCAGGAAGGAGATACGGTGTTCCTACATACAATAAGGTCAAACTGAAGAGGCCCTTTGTCCATCAGACGACATTGAGGCTTAATCAGGAGTTATAAGCCAGGGGTAGGCTGAGTGGTGGACATTGCTCTTGTCTTTGCATGTCTTTATGTATGTATTTTGTTGTTTTCTTGTGTCATGTCAAATGTGTGTACTGTTATATGTTGCATACATGGCTGTTGGGTCGCAAGACAAATTTCAGTGCAAACTGACAATAAAGTATTATTGTATCGTATCGTAAGATGTGCAACATACACTATACGGGTGCTGCTCCACGTCCAGGCTCTTTTCCACAGGTGGACTGCCCTCCAAGGGCGGATGCTGCTCCACCATACTCTCTTCCACAGGTGGACTGCCCTAAGAGAGAAGATAATATAAGATCTTTATTGAACCCGCTGGGGAAATTCAGTCAAAGACAGCACAGCAGTTAAAAACAGGTAACAGGGGGAAAACATACTGTAGATACATTTACAACATTATGGAAAGACAGTCAAAAAGAAAATGTACAAATAAGATGTGCAACATACAATATACGGGTGCTGCTCCACGTCCAGGCTCTTTTCCACGGGTGGACTGCCCTCCAAGGGCGGATGCTGCTCCACCATACTCTGTTCCACGGGTGGACTGCCCTAAGAGAGAAGATAAGATCTTTACTGAAAGGAAATTCAGTCACCAAAGACAGCACAGCAGTTAAAAATAGATTACAGGGCAAGGGGGAAAAACGTACTGTAGATACATTTACAACACTATGGAAAGACATCAGTCAAAAAGATAATGTACAAATAAGATGTGCAACATACAATATACGGGTGCTGCTCCACGTCCACGGCCAGGCTCCCTTCCACAGGCAGTCTTTTCACACGCCCAGGCAGTCTTTTCACACGCGCAGGGAACCACACAGGCAGTCTTTTCACACGCCCAGGGAACCACGTTGGACCATTCTTAATTCCCTGTGTAAAGTGGCAGCTGCACACCCTTGCATACAGATTTGGAACCTTGTCTGCACGCCTGAAATAAAAAAAAATACAATCTTAGTTATCTTACAGGGTGTAGGCATGATAATAAAAATAAAAAGTGATCATATATACAGTAATATAATATATCAAATAACCAATCTAGCTACCAAGTTAATAAATACTGATAAAACTAAGACTTAGAATTTTGAGAGCTGTTTGAGCTGTAAGGCAAAGCAGGGGAAATGTATTTTGTATAACACATAAGGCAATTAAAATGACTTTACATAAAACAAGCATTAAGATATAAAGACAGCACAATACATGTTATTTGAAATGTATACTGAATGAGCTGTAGATATTTAAATATGTTAGTAGTATCTATTGCGGCTGATAGCAACTCCCAATAATAAATTGATCAGCCGGCAGGCTAAGCATGGGAGATAAAAACTGTATGACATGCATATAAAAAGACTTGCGTCCAAACAATAGCTCAAGTTTAAAATGTTTTACTTTCAGTGTCACCAATTATTACAATTTACAAGTTCAATAAATATGCAATAAATATGTGCCAAGAAATAAGTTAAACAGTGAGCATTACAAAATGCGGTCAGCAAAGATAGTGTAGCTCTCCAGCTCACCCTACCTCCATGGTCAAACCAGACATAAAGGTGAGCAGGTGAGTGCCATTATTTATAACCGCTGGAGGCCACCCACAGAGACACACCCATCATTAAGGTGCCAATGAGGTGCCTACATCTATCAATCTCCAATAATCCAATCTAGTGCACAATACAAATATAAACCCTAATTTGGCTCCTACAGTATCCTTATGTGGGTGAAGTTATAGGAATAAATTGAATGAATATGTAATTGGCAAAATTAAAACCTTCATGCAGTGTTCAGGTCAAATCTGACTGATTTTCAACTTTCCTGAATCATAAATAGTGTGTTTTTCATCTGATTGCCTCAAGACCTCATGATTTCCTCCTCACTAGGCATGTGAACATATAAAAATGCTGATCACCATTTTCACTGAATTTTAAGTTGTTTATTCAACTTTGTTACAGTGTTCTTGGTCAAAAATTAAATGGAAATGAATGGCCCGGAAAAGACTATATCATGTTCATCCAGGACACACACATATCATGTTCATCCAGGACACACACACACACACACACACACACACACACACACACACACACACACACACACACACACACACACGTTGATCTGTATACATATTATGGTCTCCACTTTGTATTCACAATCATACTTTTCTGTTCTTTGAATAGAATCACTCGAGAGACTCATGTTGACCCAGAGACCCAGTGACCACTGGTTGGAAGAAATTATTATTTTACGAGTTGTGTTACTTTAAGAGCAGTTTAAACACTGAAATAAGTGACTGTAACAGTTGCCCGTTTACATGGGACGTTACACTCACAATAAAGTTACTAGTAACCTATAGCTGCTGATCCTATGCAGCTGTGATAGTTCACACAATATTAACATAATGTTAATACATAATAATACATAATACATAACGTAAATGTAAGTAACTAGATCACAAAGTGACATCGTATGAACCTACCGTATAAGTTTCCTCCATTGTTTACTCGCCGTCTTGTTCTTTGGGAATCTGTGGAAACGGCAACTATGAACGACTGACCGGTGATTGCAGTCGGGAACAAAGCACTGCACCATTCTGAACTACGTTCCACGACAAAAAAAAACACTTTAAAACAACATAAAACACAGTACACACGGGAGGCAAACAGAGCGTAAACGATAAATAGAAAAACAGTGCACTTTGCAATGGTTTATGGGATACGTAGTTCCCTCATTCCAGGAAGTAAACGTAATTCGCAAGGATTTATGGGAGTGTAGTTTCCGCATTTTTGACACAAAATATGTACACAGTGTTGTACCCTGCCCTTTTTTTCTGCTTTATAATTATTCGTTTCACGCAAAATATATTGTTTATTGTCATGAGTATCAGGCGTCAGGGATGGCTGTGTACCAGGCTTAAAAGTCTTTAAATAAATACTTTCAGAAACGTCTATGGATTAAATGGGTGGTAAAAACACTTCCGGCACCTCCGTCGTTTTAAAAGGGGGCGGGAACTGCGATGCTCTATACAGCAGGGATATTCAACTAGATTAGGCAGGGGGACACATTTTGTGTTATTAGGGCCTGCTTCATACTGCATTCATGCATTTTGATGTTTGATAGGAAAAGCTCAGTGTCAGTCCTGGGCTTAGATTTTGATATTAAGAAATTAGGAAGTGTTCTGTGCATGGAAGCGTCTTTGTGTGAAGAGTAAGAGTTTAGTATTAGTAGTAGTTTTGAGCACCCAGGTGATAAGAGCACAAGCTCTTATGGTGTGTTTGAAGTGGATGAAGATGGAGAAGCTGGAAGATGGACAGAATCTACACAAAACTAACACATACAAGGCAAGCTAATGGATGCATAAGGACAGGGCTTAATTAATGCCGGAGATGGGTTGAGCTCGGTTCCGGTCACTTGCGCTCCGGAACCTTTAGAGGGCGCTCCGCTACCTCAAATTTACCTACAATGTATTTGTTTCATCGTGGGCCACTCTTCCGGTGACCCCTAATGGGAAAAGAAGCGCCAGAACAGAACTAGACAAAAATAACCCCGGAATCGGCATTGTTGTTGTGAAGTCAGTGAAGGACCTACTCTCAAGAGTCAAGACAATACAAACAAAATGTCTAAGAGACAGAGTAATATTTTAAATTTCTTCAGAAAAACCATGCCAAAGCAGCGGAGAAATGAGCCACCTGCTCTGCCCTCTCCGCCACCACCCGCAGCAGCAGCTGTTGTTGTGGATGAAAGCAAAGAGGACATGGAGTCAAGTGGGGACAGTGAGTCACCAGAAGTAAGATTATGTGGAAAAGGGATCCGAAACGCCCGGGCCATCCATTATCTGGACTGCGGAGCAGCTTAAAGTCCACCAGACAAAGCACCCATGGCTAATTCGAAAAGGAGTTAACTTTGGCTGCACAGCGTGTGGTCAGGTATAGGATCACTTGGTCCTGGGAAGAAAGGTCTGGGAGTGGGTGTGAAACTAGCTAAACAGTGGGTGACAGGCACCGTTAGCCCTACTGCACCTGACATGAAGAAAAGGGAGAGGGCCATGAGAAAAACATTTTTGGAACACAAAGGCGCACAAGGCTGCATGTCAGATTGTAGAGAAAGCAAGCGAGAACACTTTGGAGCAAGTCATCGTTAACGCCCAAGCACAACAAATATCCACAACAGCTAATGTTTTCCGCACTGCATACAAGGAAGCTAAAAGACACAGGCCAGCATATGGATTCGAGCATGAGATCGATTGCCAGCAGTTAAATGGTGTTGACATGGGGCGAATTCAGCATTCCAATGTTGCATGTTCCAACATTCAGGAACACATATCTTCGGAAATGAAGAAAAAAACATTCGCCATCATAACACAGTGTGACGCGATGGAGACGCCAGCAAATGTTTTTGTGGACTTGGTTCAATTACATGATTGCAGTGCTAATGGCATTGTCCAAAGTTTGCTGTCTGCATTAGAAAATGTAAATTACAATGAGGAATTCCTCGCCAAGTGCCTAGTTGGTGTGACATGTGATGGTGCGTCGGTCATGTTTGGGCGCAAAAGTGGGGTCGTGGCACGACTGAAGGAAATGTTTCCCAACATCATAGGATGGCATTGCTGCGCACACAGACTAGAGCTCGCTGTCAATGATGTCGTTAAAGAGATGGGAGCGATAAATCATTTCAAATCATTGATTGACAGCCTCTACTCACTATACAGCACATCAGGAAAAAATCGTATGGAGTTGAAAAAATGTACAGGCGCTCTTGATATCCAGCTGTGTAAAATTGGCCGTATTCTAGATACACGGTGGGCGGCCTCCAGCTTTCGAACTGTAGATGCAGTGTGGAAAGCCTATCCTGCTTTATATCAGCACTTCACCTCCGCAGCGGAGAGTGACAAAAGAAACGGTGCATCCCGCCAGACGTATACAGGACTGGCCAAGCGTTTGTCCTCCCATGCTTTGGCAATAACCTTAACTATCCGAATTATCAGTTGAACTACAAAAGCGGGACATTAACATTATTTCTGCACATCGAGCTATTTACAGGGAGGTTAAAGTGTTAGAGGCCATGGCAGAGCAGGCTGGCACTGGCAGGCACACACAGCTGAGCCAGGCAGCTATTGAAGAAAACGTGTTCAAAGGGGTCACATTACATGCTGGAAAACCAACCGACAGGAAGCTCTCACAGAGGGACTTTTTCCTCAGTTTAGCCAAATACTTGGAAACTCGCATGTTGTCACCTGGAGGACGTGAATCAGCCAGAAATCCGGAGAGAGCAGGATACAACAAGTTGATTGAAGACCTGAAAGTTCTTCACAAAGAGTATTGGCCTGATGACATAGAGGTATTATATGGACAAACAGAAGTCGAGTCTCTCTGTTCACGCTTTGGCATTAACAGTGTAGTGCCGACAGTCAGGGCATTCAGATGTTTTGTTGACAGTAAAGGAAAAGACGTGCAAAAAGAGATGAATGAGCTGTTGGTGGCAGTGGACACAATTGCAATATCAAGTGCAGAGTGCAAACGTGGATTTTCACAGATGAACTTAATTTGCACAGCAACCCGAGCCTCTCTCCATGTTTCCACCATAGCATCGCTGTTCTTTCTAAATCTTGTTGGACCACCACTGACAAAGTTCAACCCAGTACCCTTTGTCAGGTCATGGATTGCCAAAGGACATCGAAGTGCCACAAACACACAGAGTAAAGCTAGGAGCAGCGAGGACCACACGGGAGCAGGAGGCATGTCTGTGCCCTTCTGGACAAATAAATGGGTAAGTCTAATGGATATTCTTTAGAAATGTATTTCAAATGCTTAATATAATGTTAAAATAACTAAATATAAATTTAAATGTGGTGCAGAAAAGTAGGTCAACAACTTAATTATGTATGGTCGCAAAATGGGACTACTTTTCTATACAGGGCAGTTAAAATAATATTTTGATATTTTTCAAATTACTTTTATACTGTCAATCTTTTCTCAGAATTCTGTATTTCTTCATATAGATTATATATATATATTATATTCATATAGAACTTCTATTAAGGAAATAAACACAAAAATAAAAGCCAAAGTTAGTTAGACAAATATTTATAAAGTATTATGAAACCAATTTGAAAGGCTTAATATTATAGTAAAATAACAAAATGTTATTTTAAATCCTGCTGTCAGTTAGGCCTATATATTGTTGGCGAATATTGTTTCAGCACCATGGACAGCTCTGGTTGTTGTGTGTACTGTGTTGCCGCACACACCCTGCACACACCAGTGGTCGATAGATAGACAAGCATATAGAACGCATAAATGTTCGATTTCTTAAGGTGGTAAATAGAACATTCATCCCTAATTTCATTCCCCCCTCCCCTCTGTATCAATCCTACGCATTATAGACTGAAGAGAAACGAGAGAAGAGAAGTCACAGTGGACGAGAGAGCAAGGGAGAGATCGTGGGAGAGAGAGAGAGAGAGCGTCAGAAACGGGCCTGCCTTTCCCCGACCGAATTGTTTTAACCGAAAATGTTCGCACGTGCTCCGGCACCTATTCATTTACAAATTAAGCACTGCATAAGGATAATAATGTATTTGGTGTAATTGACAACATCCACTCAAAACTCAGAAATAGTTACAAATGGATGGTCCGTGATGGATGAACTGCACTCAAAACCCCTGTTGTGCTCTTTTATGTTGATTTGCCAGGTACATGGTGAAAAAATAATTGCTGAACTACTTGAAAGCTACATTATTCTGACGGTTATGAAAAACATTCAAAATGGTCATCCTGTACAACCAACCATCTAGTAAAAATTATTTGCATTTAATTTTACATTGGAACGTGGAATATGTTCCAGGGGCCACAAAAAAGCTCAGTTGGTGCCGTATTTGGCCCGCGGGCCACCAGTTGAATATCACTGCTATACACTATTAATGTCATGGCATGTTTACTGCCCTGTACATGCTGTATATGAACGCAATGTTATACTGTCTCTCACTGCAACCCTCATATCCCTTAGGCTGATTGATACGTGACGGTGTCACCTACTATTTAAGTACCGGTAGGACCGGTATGTTATATACCTGATGAGATGCAGTAATCTAGATGGTAGGAGAAAAATGCACGGATGACTTAAGCATGTGTAAGCATATACACACACCTTTGTTTATATTTCTTAGTATTTAATTTAGTTTCTGTTTTACAGTGTCAGTAATTGTGTAATTTTAACTGAGGTGGAGTTTCTTCCATAAGGCCTTCTGGCCATCTGACTTCTCCTGCACAATATCTGCTTATGTATTTATTTCTGTGCTAATAAATCAACTCAAACCATGGAGTCCAACAGTGTGAGTGTGAGGGTAACACTATGCATCCCATGTCTATAATGTATTAAACATAGTCCTCTCTTCCTTCCATCCCCTTCCTCTCTCTTCTCCTCCTCCCTTTGGTTGTGTGGCTTCATGTCATATCAGTGCAATTGTAATTAACACTGTACAGACTCACGCTCCAGTAAGGCCTGCCACTAACTCCACATCCGGGGACCCCCTCCCCGGATTTTTTTGTGTTTCCCATTTCACAGGTCCATGGACTGTTATTACGGACCCCCAGCTGCAGATCAGGAGTGTGATTGCGGTCCGGGCCTCTCCATGGAATACGACTGTGGATTGCTACTATGTTATACTATACCAATATACTGTATTATCTTAACATTCTTATATTATACATGCTATTATATTTATTATTATTGCTAGTACTTGTATTTGCCTCTCTCTCTCGCAGGTTCTTCCTGTTCAAGGGGGAGTTTTTTGTTGCCAGTTGCCACTGTCGCTAAAATAGCTTGCTCAGGGTGGGACAATGTTGTGTCTCTGAGACAATTTGTTGTGATTTGACACTTTAATAGAATTGAATTGAATTGAAAATTAGAATCTGCTTATAACATTGTATAATTATAGTTATAAGAACTCATACATACTCATAACATTTTATAACTATCACCATTACACACTGTATAGCATTTATTTTATTTATCTGTAAGGTGAGGCCAAGTGAAGTGTTATATTACTTCTTAATTGCTGGACACTCACAGATTTAGTTTTTGCAAGGATTATAGTTATTTGTAATACATAATAATGCACTTTTATAATATATAACAACTAAGAAAACTACAGCACAATATATCCTGGCCAACAGAAAAGGTCTGTAAGTGAATAGTAATTATGAAATTAATGACACTGACCCTATACGTCAGTGATATTCATGTTCCAATGTAAAATCAAATGCAAATAATTTTTACTAGATGGTAAGTTGTACAGGATGACCATTTTGAATGTTTTTCATAACCGTCAGAATAATGTAGCTTTCAAGTAGTTCAGCAATTATTTTCTTTTCACCATATGTAGCTGGCAAATCAAATTAAAAGAGCACAACAGGGTTTTTGAGTGCAGTTCATCCATCACGGACCATCCATGTGTAACTATTTCTGAGTTTTGAGTGGATGTTGTCAATTACACCAAATAAATTATTCTCCTTATGCATCCATTAGCTTGCCTTATATGTGTTAGTTTTGTGTAGATTTTGTCCATCTTCCAGCTTCTCCATCTTCATCCACTTCAAACACACCATAAGAGCTTGTGCTCTTATCACCTGGGTGCTCAAAACTACATTAAATAACCTTTCATTCATATGAACATGTGAACACTTCACCTTGCCAGCGTGCCTTCAATACTCTTCACACAAAGACGCTTCCATGCACAGAACACACTGAAATATCAGTAGTAGAAATATCTATTTCCTATTTTCTTAATATCAAAATGTAAGCCCGTGCACCAAGGACTGACGCTGAACTTTTCCTATCAAACATCAAAATGCATGAATGCAGTATGAAGCAGGCCCTAATAAGTTGCCATAATGGGCAAAATGTGTCCATTATTTTGTTGTCACGGTCTTGTGGCCTCCGACTTTTTATAATTGTGGCCCCCTGCCTAATCTAGTTGAATATCCCTGCTATACGTCATTATAAAAGGCTTGATAATGTGTTAATGTTATAAGCAGATTACAATGCATTTATACTTGTCCTTATAAGTAATTATAAAACACTTTACAATGTGTGAGAATTATTATTACAAAGCATTACGAGTATTTCTGAGATTCTGGGTGTGGGTGTTTTAGACGTCAGTGCTCTCTCACAATAATACTGAACCATTATTATTATGTCATTATGTATGACAGGTTTTGGTAGGCAGTACTTCAAGTTTCCCAGTCCCATGTGAACTGCAGCAAGGTGACAGTTAATGAACTCCTTCAACTTGTGTCTGAAATGCTTACAGTATGGTGGTATAATGGGTTTCAAACATGTCAAACATAGAAACAGTTTATGTTTATTGTTCTTTTACTCCACTACAATTGAAAACTTTAGTTACTAGTTACTTTGAAAACATACATTAACCACTTTATCCATGGCTATTTGAAAATAGCCGATTTACAAGCTCATAAAGTGTTGCTTTGCGACACGTTATGAGCTTGTAGATCTGCTATTTTCAAAGGATTTTTATACATTTGGAAACATGTGAAATGGGATATTGTACCAAATGAGTACTTTTACTTTTAGCACTGTACCTTTACTCAAGTACATTTTGAATACCAGACTTTTACTTGAAAAATACTATTTCTACGGTATTGATACGTTTAATCAAGTAAATAATTTGAGTACCACTGCCAATTTATGAGTGCAATAACAAGCGATAAATCCTAATTACGGCTACTAATATGGTTTTAATGGGAATTAATATGGTTTTAAAAAGCACCAACCTAACTATGGAGAACTTTCCTTCATACAATCTTGCATCTATGGGTTTGAGACCCATTGTTTTTCTGTAAACCTTCCACGCGTGTCATAAATATATGAAATAAGGAAGGACCTCATGAAATATGTATATGCTTTGAACAAATATGATTGTTCAACCTCATTAGCATACCTCTTATCTCCATATTATCTCTTTTTGTGTTTTTTTGTAAATGAATGACTTATACTTGATCATACAACAGCGTCACACACAATCGTCAAAAGTAGCAGATCGACAAGCTCGAAACGCAGTGCAAAGCGATGAGTATTGAGCTTGAAGATCTGCTGCTTTTGCAAATGTTTTATTTGAATCCTGAAAAGCAACAGTTTTGGACATAATAGGTTTCCATCCGACAGAGACAATTATGCTAAATTGATTCCTGTTAAGAGAATGTTGTGTTTTGTATCCTAGAGCAGAACTCAAAACCAGAATAGACATTCAATCAGTCCTTTAATTCAACCCAAATCCAAAAACTCAAAATGAGTGAAATAAGTTGTAAGCAAGGCAGGCTGGCTGGCAGACAGATGTGATTGTCACTGGGTGTGATCTTAGGCACAGAGACAGAAGAATAGCTTGAAACGAACAAAAGTATCAAACAAAACTAAGGAGCTGAGGCTTTGCATCAATACCCATTGGCAGTGGTGTAAGTAAGTACATTTACTAAAGTACTGTACTTAAGTAACATTTTGAGTTTTTTTTTTTTACTTTACTTGAGTGTTTCCAGTTTTCAGTACTTTTGATTCTACTCCACTACATCTCAGAGGCTATTATTGTACTTATACTCTACCATATTTGAAAACTTTAGTTACTAGTTACTTTAAAGATTTATTATAACAAAACATACATTAACCACTTCAGCCATACATTTCGGCCATTTGAAAATAGCCGACCTACAAGCTCACAATGCGTCGCGATGCAACGCATTGTGAGTTTGTAGATCTGCTATTTTCTAACAGCCGGCAACACTGACCACAGTAGTTATTAGTTAACATTCAAGCATTCTGCGGTTCTCAGCAGCATATATTTGGCAGCTCCTGTTGATGGTGATGTGGAGCAGCAGGGCTGATGGGACCAGCCACACCTGAGCTGACTGCTGGCTGAGGGAGACGCCCAGCCCTTGACCTTATATGTCTTGCAGGGGAGGGACCAGAACGTTTGGCACAACAAGCCTATATAAACTCTTACTGAAGTTTTGGCATCTCAGTAAAGGAGTATACACCGCTGACGTATCCACATCAATAGACTGAGAATTTACATATTCTAAATTGCATTGATAAAATTGATTTAAAAAAAAGGAGCAATACATAAACTGCCACGTTCTTGAAGTTTTCTCATTTTGAGTAAGTACACCATTTATATACATTTTATATAGTTTATTTATTTATTTTAAATAATTATTTATCAGATGCCTTTCCTTGCAATCCTCAGCATAGATAGAGAGTATGCCAGATCTCCCAGCCCAGAGCTATATGCCAGCAGAGTGAAAGCCCAAACATAATTTGATTTACTCACCACAAGCAAAGAAGAATATCTTCTCAGACAGACCAGAGGCACATATTATGAGTATGGCGATAAAGCAAGCCGACTACTGGCTCTCCAACTTAAGCGTCAGTCAGCCTCACGTGTTATTTTTCAAGTCTATGACTCCGGTCACTCTCTTACCACCGACCCCTCTGAGATAAATTCAGTATTCACTTCTTCTATTCAAATCTCTATAAATCCGAACCAAATGTCGATAACACTAGAATGGACATTTTTTTAAATGGTCTAGATTTCCCCACTATAGATCCGAACTGTAAGAATAGCTTGGAGAGTCCCATACAATTAGAGGAAATCGTCTCTTGTCTTAAATTAATGCAAAATAACAAAACACCAGGTCCAGACGTTTCCGGTGGATTTTTATAAGAAGTTTCCTCACTTATTCGCCCCCTTATTATTAGACATGTTTAATTACTCACTGGAACAAGGCTCTCTCCCTCCAATTCTGAATCAGGCCACAATCTCACTCATACTTAAGAAAGACAAGAAACCAGAAGAGTGCAGTAGTTGGAGACCAATAAGCTTGCTAAATTCAGGCGTAAAGCTGCTGGCGAAAGTTCTGGCACACCGACTGGACCCCTTTCTCCCAGACATGATTTCTTAAGACCAAACAGGCTTTGTCAGGGGAAGGCAACTATCAACTAATATCAGTAGGCTTTTAAATATTGTGCTCTCCCCTGACAACTCGCAACCTCCTGAATTGGTTATTGCGAAAAGGCCTCCGATCGTGTTGAGTGGAAGTATCTGTTTTCAGTTCTAGGGAAATTTGGTTTCGGGCCAAAATGTATCTCTTGGATACAACTTTTATACCCCCACGGCCTGTGTAATTACCAACTCTCAGAGGTCGGACTATTTTCCCTTAACGAGAGGAACACACCAAGGTTGCCCACTTTCTCCTCTGCTCTTTGCCTTAGCAATTGAACCATTATCAATTGCTCTCAAGTCCTCCCCGCTTTTCAATGACATTTATAGAGCTGGACGGGAACATCGGGTATCTCTCTATACTGACGACCTCTTGCTCTATGTCTCGGATCCGTGCAAATTCTGCAGAAAATATTTTACAAATCCTAACATCTTTTGGCTCAGGCTCATTCCCAGGTTATATGTTAAACATCAGTAAAAGTGAGTGTTCTCCTATAAATGAGGCAGTCAAGCTAATCCCCCAAAGCTCTTTACCATTTTGTTTGTCGCGGAACGGTTTCCGTTACCTGGGTATTAACATAGCCCACTCCCTCTCTTCGTTAATTAGGGACAACATCACAAAACTAGTCATGGATATTAAGTCTGATCTGAAACGGTGGGACTCTCCCTATCTCTCTGGCAGGCAGAATTAACTCTGTTAAAATGAATATTTTGCCAAGATTTTTTTTCTTTTTCAATCCCTTCCGGTTTTCTTACCTAAATCATTTTTTCAAACATTAGACAAAATAATTTCCACATTTATCAGGGCGGGCAAGAGTCCAAGGGCACGCAGAGCACTTCTCCAGAAAAGCAAAAGTGAAGGTGGTCTCACATTGCCCAACCTTTTACACTACTACTGGGCAGCAAACCTTCAGAGAATTCAAAATTGGTATAATTCCCCTAATCTCAATTGGTGCATAATGGAGAGCCACTCTACATGTCCGTCATCTTTGATGGCGCTTGTCTGTGCCTCACCTCTCGCTGCCCTGATTATATGAAAAACCCGGTTGTACTCTCCACACTGAAAATCTGGAAACACTTAGGAAACACTTTAGGCTTAAGACAGCCTCGCCATACGATCTGCAACAATCATCTATTTAAACCTTCCAGCTCAGACACAACTTTTAACTTATGGAGAGAGAGAGGTTCGACCTGTTTCTCAGACTTATATTTAGAGGGCTCATTTGCCTCCTTCGAAGCTCTCCGTGCTAAGTTTAATTTACCCCACTCTCACCTGTTCCGATACTTTCAGGCCCGCAACTACGCTCGTACCCACTTTATACCTTTTCCCCAGTCCCCAACAGGCTCAGTGGTTAGCAAGATACTCTCTCTTCCCAAGGCACAAGGCGGGATCTCGATCCTATATGATCTTATATCATCACTGAAAGCGTTCTCGCTTGCAGGGGTTAGATGTACAGTGCATGTGTAAATGGGAAACAGAGCTTGAGCTTGACTTAGCAGATGTACAGTGGGAAGAGGCAGTCTTTAAGGTCAATAATACATCCTCATGTGCTCGCTTAAGTCTAATCCAGTTTAAAATCTTGCACAGGGTTCATTTTACAGACTTAGCAACCTTTTCCCAGGACGAGCGACACCTGTGACAGGTGTGGCTTGTCACCTGCCAACCATACCCATATGTTGCTGAACTGCCACTTTTTATGACAGATGGCAACCACTTATCACATTCATAAACACCCTCACATCCCTTGACACAGACTGATCCTAAAGAAATACTCCTTCTCTGAGGTGAGCACCTCAGATACTCTGACGTTAACCCCGCCCCATTGTATCCTGGTTATTTTTTTTATCTACTTTTGTTTTGTCTGTGTTAAATTTGGTTTTCTTTTGTTTTTGTTTTTGTTTTTGTTTTTGTTTTTGTTTTTGGTTGTCAATTCTCAGTCCTGTCTGTGTCTTGTCATGTCCCTTAAAAGTAAAAAAAAGAATCATGGTGATATGTTAATACCGATAACCAACCTTCATTTCTCTGTACCACCTGTTTCACCAATAAAATATATATATATATATATATAAATATGCCTTTTCTTCCAAAAGTGAAAGATTCAAAACAGATATATCCTCTATACAAACCTGCTTATTTATGTTCAAATTTAAACAAGACCTTCCTTATTCTTTTCATATATATTTTTTCATGTTACTTCTGATTTTCACTCCTACCCCACAAGGCAAAGAGATGATTTTAATGTACCTTTTTGTCGTACTTCGAAACATCAGTATTTCATCACATTTAGAGGCCCATAGTTGTGGAGCTCTCTAGATGCATCACTCAAGTCTTCACTATCCTTCCCAATATTTAAGAAACATTTAAAACAATATCTAATTTCTTCCTTACTGTAGTCCATAGATTTAGTAATCTTTATAAAATTGTTTATTTGCACCACTGCTCCCCTTGGAAACTTGTATTATTTTGTATTGTTCTTATTGAACTTTTAATCCTGTTGTTTAATGACTTCTCCCATGAAGGAAAGGATTACAAATAAGCCAGTCGGCTTCTTCCTTTCCTTGGACAGCAATTTGTCATTTAATATACATTGTTTCTATATTTGTTATAGCAATGTGTTAATAAACTAAACTAAACTAAACTAAACTAAACTAAACTAAACTAAACTAAACTAAACTAAACTAAACTAAACTAAACTAAACATGACAGCAACATGGAAAAAACGAAAATATCTAAATTAAAAATATATTTCATAGAATAATCGAATATCATTTTGAAAACGGTTAGTAGGGGCAGCCCCGTTTAATTGAATATCCACACACACCCCTACCTAATTGTATATATTTATATAGCCCTATTTGCTCCAAGCTGTCTTTTCTTTTTTTTTAATATAGACTGTTGGAATAGGGTAGAATGACTCCTGTTCTTAACGAATTACCAAGATGTAATGAGAAAAAAGGCTGCACGCAGCAATTAAGCTTGTTTAGAAAAACAACGGGTGACGGGCTGGGCTGGGCCCAATTTGTCAATTATGGGTCGAGCAAGGCTCAAATATTTAGGCCCTGTGAAAGCACTAGTTTGAAGCGCTCATGTGGCCTATTATAGTTCTTTTTGTTTTCATAGACCTGGTTGCTTATGTCTCGCAAATTCTGGCAACACTGCTCATGTTTGATAGACATAAGTATCACCTACATATTAGAGAGAATTTTATATTTTTGTATTCAGTTAATTATTTCCTGCATAATCGATGAATAAAACTGACGTGTGTAAAGTGGAGCAATTTATATTCATGTTAACAAGTCATTGAAGAGGCGTGGAGCAGTAGCTGTTCACTAACACGCAGTGGTGTATCCGGCTTTGTCGAGTGTCTATACGAACACATTTGGCCCATGTTCGGGGAAGGGAACCTAGGCGGGGAGGGTGATAAATGTTACTGCATGTATTCCTACGGGCTGGGGCTGCACCTGTCAGCATGGAGCGTTGGGTGGGAGGAGTAAGGACGGAGGCTCTACGTCCTCCCGGTGGGGGCTCCTCACTGGCAGGTGACTCAGTAGGATACAACAGCAGTGACTGACAACACAGATAAATAAGTGTGGGGAGGAAATAATTGGCACAACAACTATATTGGTGAGAAAGAAAATCTATTATTTTATTTACCCTGCTTGCACTTTGTCTATCGACACTTGGCTGATCTCTAAAACATGAAGTATAATGTTCCATCCAGTGACACAAAAGTGACCTTTTCATTAGGATGATGATGTATATAATGCCCATCCAATGTGGAGCAATATAGTTTACCAATTATTTTGTCTGCTTGGAATTACAAACCTATCACAGCTTATCATTCTACAGCAAGCTGACAGAGGAGATAGGCCAAAAGACTGTACAATAAAATATATTGCATTTATATTACATTGGCATTTTCTAACTGGTTAAATATTTTTTTTTGTGTCTGTGCTGGCGTATTTCTTACGTATCGTTACAGGTGTATTATGTTTATTTCAGGTTTGACTGCTGTAGATTCCAAAGGAGAGAGGATGGGATTCGGACCAAGACTAACAACCCTGCTCATTCTTATGGGTAAGTGTTTTTTTTATTGCATTATCATTCCTCCGATTAACACATTTTCTTATTCATAATTTATTTTACTCTCTATTCCATTCAAAGTGGTGAGCAATGATTTAGTTACCACTATGGACTGCGACACAGAAACAACTGAGGCTTCACACACACCTGGATCAACAGCTACTGAACCATCATTAATAGCTAGAGCAAACACAACTGGAGCAACAATAACTGCAGAATCTACACCTGAAGCAACAACAACTGTAGTGTCAACTACAGAATCAACTGTTGTGTCAACTACAGTTGCAGAATCAACAACTGTAGTGTCAACAACAACTGTTGCCATCTTCATCAACGTTGATGTTATAAGTTTCAGGTGAAATACAAAATGTCACTCAACCTCACAAGTACATCTTCTTGTGTCTTTTTTTAGCTGCATCTCCCGCAGACACATGATTTTACAGCCTGTTGCAGATATTAATTGATTACCTGTTCTCAAGATAAAGCATGTTTCTTTATGAATAATGAATATGTCTGTGTGAACATGAATATGAGCTGTCATTAACATCAAACATTATTAACATGAACATTTTGTGTCCCTTGTCACTGCCCTGTGTGTTCTCTTGCAGTCCTGCTGTAACAATAACGAGCAACACTGAAGCAGATGTGAATGTCATCTTCAATCAGACAGCCCCAACAGCTTGTGAAGTTGCGGCCGCTCCCACCACAGTTGCAGTCACTCCCACCACAGTTGCGGTTGCTCCCACCACAGTTGCGGTTGCTCCCACCACAGTTGCGGTCACTCCCACCACAGTTGCGGTTGCTCCCACCACAGTTGCGGTCACTCCCACCACAGTTGCGGTCGCTCCCACCACAGTTGCAAATATTACGACCGCTCCCACCACAGTTGCGGTCGCTCCCACCACAGTTGCGGTCGCTCCCACCACAGTTGCAAATATTACGACCGCTCCCACCACAGTTGCGGTCGCTCCCACCACAGTTGCAAATATTACGGCCACTCCCACCACAGTTGCGGTCGCTCCCACCACAGTTGCAAATATTACGGCCACTCCCACCACAGTTGCGGTCGCTCCCACCACAGTTGCAAATATTACGGCCGCTCCCGCCACAGTTGCAGTCACTCCCACCACAGTTGCGGTCGCTCCCACTACAGTTGCAAATGTAACGGTCACTCCCACCACAGTTGCACATATTACAGCCACTCCCACCACAGTTGCAGCCGTTCCCACCACAGTTGCGGTCACTCCCACCACAGTTGGAAATATTACGGCCGCTCCCACCACAGTTGGAAATATTGCGGTCGCTCCCACCACAGTTGCAGTCGCTCCCACCACAGTTGGAAATATTACGGCCGCTCCCACCACAGTTGCAGTCGCTCCCACCACAGTTGCAGTCGCTGTTAAGAGGCTGACGTTCAGATCTTTAGGAGAAACATTCACAGTTGACCTCTTGGATCCATCATCTTCTGCTTTTAAGGCTCGAAGCAATATGATAAAGGAGCGTGTAAGTAATTAATTAAAATAAATATGTATTTTTCAACATTAAAGGTCATTACACACCGGCGATTATGCGAATATACGCAAAATTCGGACTCGGTCAGAATAAATAAAAGACGCTTTTTCGCTCCGCAAAACTGATGTGGAAGC
Organism: Gymnoscopelus braueri; assembly: GCF_963280865.1. Classification (NCBI taxonomy): domain Eukaryota; kingdom Metazoa; phylum Chordata; class Actinopteri; order Myctophiformes; family Myctophidae; genus Gymnoscopelus; species Gymnoscopelus braueri. The sequence goes on along the minus strand of NC_137621.1, from coordinate 49,967,995 downwards.
TTGCATTGACTTTATAAGGTTTTTTTAAAAAAAGTATTATTCGCATGAAAAAATCGCCCCCGGTGTGTAAGGACCTTAAGAATGTAAATAAGTGATTTACTGAAAATGTCTTTTTGATTTCAACAGCTTGAGCCTTACTACAGTGCAGAATTCAATACGTTCAAATCCTTGACAGTGATAGCATTCAGGTAATATGCCAATACGTTACTTGCTGTTCAATTATGGCCAGCAGATCATGATTATTAAAAAAACACATTTTCTGCCAGGTATTAATTCATTAATTCTTCCACCTCTGCCAGCGTTTTTTACCTTATTTTGAAGATCCACAGAGACCCAGGGAAGCCACGATGTGCACACGGATGTAAACACAGGCTGGGGGGTGGGAAGGGGAGGGTTTCGTCTATCCATTGTTATCGGCAGTTGAATATGGCTCGTTTTCATCAAAGAAAGGAGTAATCCGAGCTACAGTAGTGTTTTTCTACATCTCATAACATACAAATCTTTTTGTGATGACGTCACATCCGTCCATTCCTTCTCTCACAGTCAAGGGATCATTCATAGCTTGCGGAAGAGCGCCCCCTGGTATAATCACTGAAAATATGTTTTTTTTAAAGGACGTATATATATTGTACGTCCTTGGCAGGCAAGTGTTGGATTTTGGCAGGCAATGTGTCAAATATATTTGTATTTAAACATATTGTTGTGATATTGTTTGCAGCAATGGATCAATCAACAATGATCTGGACCTATCATTCAGTTCCTCATCTGGCCCTACTGATACTCAGATTGCAACTGTTTTGACCACAGCAAAAAAAAACATCACAGACTTCAACATCGAAACTGCCTCCATCGCTGTCAATGAAATACGTAAGCAAATACCTGATCTAACCCCTTCAATCCAGGACAGCGTCTGTGTCATTTTAGATATTACTATTATGTATATATAGCTACATAAGTTTTTAAGAAAACTGTTTTTCAGGAGGCGTTTTTAGAATCGGCCTCTGATCTAAATCGGCTAAACAGGCTAAAATTAGGACAGTGCTTCTCAACCTAAAGCTTACTTTAGGTTGAGAAGTTTGACATGCATTAGCAGGCGTGCGGGAAGTCATTTATATCAGGGGGGGGGGGGGGGGGGGGGCTGGGCTGGGCTGTGTCACACGCACGTGCACATTTTATACGTTTTCTTTCTTCCCACAATGGCGTGTTAGCATGCAGTGCATTATGTACCACACACAGGCTAACGCGCACACCCACACACACACACACACACACACACACACACACACACACACACACACACACACACACACATACACACACACACACACACACACACACACACACACACACACATACTACAAAGACAGTGTTCTATTTCACCATGTGTTGGATTTTACAGTTACTTGTATTGGAAATAAAAGAGCCTGTGTATTATGCAATCACAGCAGCCCACTAAATGGGCTAAACATAATATAGAACAGTGCTTCTCAACCTACAGTAAGGACCTCCAGTTTGACATACATTAGGCCAGTGGTTCTCAAACTTCTTTAGCTCATAGGGCACCGTAAATAACTTTTTTTCATCCACGGCAGATTGAAATTATTTTGTTTTTGTCGCATTCCTAAGCCAATAATTTGATGACCAGTGGACCGGTTGGCAGCGGTTCCGGTAGGAGACACAAAGGAGACTTGCGTCTCCTACCGGAACCGCTGCCGGTCATCAAATAATTGGCTTAGGAATGTGACAAAAAAAAGAAAGAACATGAATTCAAGTCTCCATGGGCTGACTAATCAATAGAAAAAAAATGCATTTTTGGGGTGAACTATCCCTTTAAGTAAAATGATCAATACTGCAATGTAGAAATACTCTGTTACAAGTGAAAGTCCGGAATTTAAAATGTACTTGAGTAAAAGTACAAAAGTATTGTTATGAAAATGTACTTAAAGTACCAAAAGTAAAAGTACTCTTTATGCAGAATGTCCCGTTTCACAAGGTAATATGTATCAAATGTATTCAAATCTTTTGAAAATAGCCGATCTACAAGCTCACAATGCTTCACATTGCAACACGTTGTGAGCTTGTAGATCGGCTATTTTCAAATAGCCAAAGTTTAAGTATGGGCTGAAGAGGTTAATGTATGTTTTATAATTATAACCACTGCAGCTGCCTTTACAACTGCTGCCACTACCACTGCTGCTGCCGCCACCACTGCTGCTGCCATAACTGCTGCCACCACTGTTGATGCTGCCACCACTGCTACCACCACCACAGCTGCTGCTGCCACCACCACAGCTGCTGCCACCACCACCACCACCGCTGCCACCACTGAAGTGGTCACTGTTAAGAGGCTGAAGTTCAAATCTTATGGAGAAACATTCACAGTTGACCTCTTGGATCCATCATCTTCTGCTTTTAAGGCTCGAAGCAATATGATAAAGGAGGATGTAAGTAACACATGGTAGTGAAACTAACGTTAAATGTTTAAAAAAAAGATTAATTCTTTTATATTAAGAATGTAAATAAGTGATTTACTGAAAATGTCTTCATTTTGACAGCTTGAGCCTTACTACAGTGCAGAATTCAATACGTTCAAATCCTTGACAGTGATAGCATTCAGGTAATATGCCAATACGGTACTTGCTGCTCAATTATATAAGTATATATATTGTACGTCCTTGGCAGGCAAGTGTTTGATTTGAAAGGACGTATATATATGTCCTTGGCAGGCAATGTGTCAAATATATTTGTATTTAAAAATATTTTCTTGATATTGTTTGCAGCAATGGATCAGTCAACAATGATCTGGAACTATCATTCAGTTCCTCGTCTGTCCCTACTGATACTCAGATTAAATCTGTTCTGACCACAGCAAAAGATGAAGTCACAGCCTTCAACATCGACACCCCTGTCAATGGTAAGCAAATACCTGATCTAACCCCTTCAATCCGGGACAGCATCTGTATCATTTTAGATATTACTATTATGTATATATAGCAACATACGTTTTTCAGATAACAGTTTTTCAGAAGGCGTTTTTAGAATCGGCCTCTGGTCTAAATGGGCTAAACAGAATATAGAACAGTGCTTCTCAACCTACAGTAAGGACCTCCAGTTTGACATACATTAGGCCAGTGGTTCTCAAACTTTTTTAGCTCATAGGGCACGGTAAATAACTTTTTTTCATCCACGGCAGATTGAAATAAACTTGATATACTTGTTTAACCTTTTGAATTACAGCGTCCCTATTCTGGGGGAACATTCGTAAAAAAAAATGCAGATTTACAAGCTGACCTTGTACATCGGCAAAGAGATTTGGTGTAGATCGAGAAAAGAATGCACCAAGTATGGTGCAACTCAGGTCCATGTTACTAAGTCTAGAGGGTCTAAGTTTTTAAACTGAAGTGATATTAATAAATTCCAAATATTATCAAAGTATTCTGTGGCACCCTTGGACTTGCATCACCGCAACCCAGGGGGCCACAACACCCACTGTGAGAAATGCTGTATTAGGCCACTCAAACGCATTTGACATGTTTTTTTCTATTTAATTTTTTATCTCTGAGACGCCCTACACTGTAAAATGGCACCGAATGGAGCCACAGGGTGCATTTGGTTCCATTTTGTGTACACTGTCAGAGTTGTGTACACTGTCACTGCCTAAGTGTCCATTTGGTTCCTAAATATCAATAATTTATCTGGGGCCCCCTGGAACTCCCTCAAGGACCCCTGGGGGTCTACAGACCCCAAATTGAGAACCATAACAATTTTGGTTTTGATACAGCATGCCATCTTTTTCTTCTTGTTTTACAGAGGTTACGAGTGGGGTGAGCCATAATACGATGAGCATCTTCACCGCATTGTCTCTGGTGGTGTTGGCATGGTTTGGCACGGCCTGGCAGCTATAGTGTCACTGCTCTAGTGCACCAGACATGTTCAAGGACAATGGTCACCATCCATGGTATGAGAAGGCACTTTAATTTCATTGGAGATCATGGATGATTATGTAACACTCTCATATTTTAGAGAGCTTTGGAAGCACTATTGGGGGGGAAAAATCAAAATGTATCAATGAATCCACATTACTGACTTTACCAAGCTCTGATTACAGTTGTAGACTATATTTAAACATACAGTACAATACCTTTAAGCTCTTTTATTTTTTTGCCTTTGATAAAAAACGTAATATGTTAAATGTAATAAAACGTTAAAACGTTTGTTGCATGCAGGCCATGACATATATTACAGCAAAGCAATGTTTACTTATTTATTTTAATAGTTTACATATATTTATTCATATTTATCATTATTGAGTGTAATCTGTGACAGTAATTGTGTACAGCTTATTTGAGCACTGAATACATTTGCACAATGTCTTGTTTGATTGTTACATGTGGGGTCTATGGATGAAAGTTAGCATCCTTGCTAACTCTGATGTATTTACACTGTAACACCACTCTCTACTGTTGTATTTTTTGATGCTGTGTTCATGAATGTACTGACCCGCCCCAAATGAACACATAAATATGTCTGTGGTGAAAATTGTGTTTGATTGATGTGAAGTTATTGCCATGTAGAAATAAGACAAAGTGATGTGTCTTTATTTCATGGTTGCATATAGTCTCTGTCGGGTGCAAACCTCATTATGTCCTAAACTGTTACTTTTCAGGATTGAAATAAAAAAATCAAAAAGTAGCAGATCTACAAGCTGAAAATTCATCGCTATAATGATTGCTTGATTGATGATTGATGCTTAACTAATTTTGCCGGGGACCCCCTGGAACCCCCTCAATGACCCTTGGGGGTCCCAGGACCCCACTTTGAGAACCACTGACATAGTAAATTGTAATGTATTTAAATCAGTAGTCATTAAAATACATCAATTTGATCAGAACACCAGTGACTTATATATTGTAATATATTTGACCTCAACATCATCAACAACAACAACAAAACAACAGCAATAATAATAATAATAGCCTAATGATAACATGGAAATGATTAGTATTCGGTGTATATTTCTCAATATCCAGTACATAATGGATCATTAATATTGTCGATAAGAATGTAGCCTATAGCTTCAATCTAGCTTTATCCTTTTTTCTAAATTAAATTATAACGGATCCACTTTAAATGAGCTGCAATATGGGGGAGATGATACTGTAAACATTGTGGATGTATTAAAAGGAAAATGCTTTTGTCATCACATTACCGGTAGGTGTCATCAGATCACATATTGGCAAGAAGTTGGGCCCCTTCCTTCACAGGTGTTACCAATGATACTGATTAAGGCTAAGACATTTCAAGGCCCCCATAATAACTGAAGTCTTGAGAGTGTACAAATGGAACCAAATAAATATAAATGGACTCGAACGGGTCCATTTATAGTACACTCTGATTTACACACCTATAAGGAACCCCCTCAAGGAACCATGAGGGTCCCTGGACCCCATTTTGAGACCCACTGGTCAGCCAATACCCATGTGTACCCAAATCGGTACACATGATCTCTATAGTCATATGATCAAGACGGATCTGTTTGAATTTTCATATTCTATTGGCTAAGATTGACTTCTAAAGTTTGCAGGAGTGGCCCGTTTTGAACAAAATGCCGCAAATGAAGCACGCAGCGTCCGATTGTGGTGAAACTTCGCATGCACATTCGCACTACGTTGAGGAACAAATGCCACCCTTTCAACATTGCCCTATTATAGCGACACCAGGAGGCCGATTTTTGCACAAAAGTTCTTTTTTATATTACTCCTACAAATGTTGTCCAAACATCACGCAAATCGGTACATATTATCTCTTCAGGTGTCAAGTGATCAAGACCCATACGATCCGTCCGATTTTTTATCGGAGTAACCTGTGCTCCGAGGAGATAGATAAATTCATGGACAATTCTTTTTATCCTGCCGTACCGTTTAATACACTTTAGCAAATTTAATGATCACATATTAATGAAGGATTGTTCATTCTACTGAGGCAATGGGACAGTTATTAGCTGCTTACACCAGAACTTTTTTCATTGTCTCCGCCAGGCCGAAGGTATGGGGGAGAGTATGTTTTACCCCCTGTCCGTCCGTCGGTGTGTGTGTGTCCGTCTGTCACCAGCTAATCGGCATCGCCCATAGGCTAAGCTTTGCAGGACGTGCTACAACCTGACCTGGCGGAGACCTGTGCTCCGAGGAGCACATCCTCTAGTTTTTATACTGTATTGCACCTTGTATTGGAGCCAGTAGGAGGTGTACCACTAGTCTGGCAGCCGCTGACGTGGGGTGGGAAATTTGGTCTATAGTTTTTTTTACTGGTCCAAGATATTGTCTATACATACTGTTCCTAGACATTAGGGCAAGAAGAATCCAGTGACACGATAGTTCATGTAGACACGGAGGGCAGTATGTTTATAATCATTCATACTCCCCGGACCCCCCCATTCGTATAGTAATTCAGTCGTACTCCTTTAAGTCAGTACGTGTCAAACTCCTGTCATCTCATTTGCTACAGTTAACTCACTCACGCCCTCATACCCACAGTGCAACTCTGGAGGTTCATTTAAGCAGCTCTGTTCTCTGTTCAGTCTACGTACTTCGCTGTCTAAGCGGTGTGTTCAGCTGCTTGTTTTCAAATTTTACATTGGTTCGGGTGGTTTCAAACTTTTCATCAACTTGTTTGCTGCAACTCACCAGTAATCGCGGATCGTACTCGTTATCGTCATTGAATTCATCTGCAGGAGTGTCATTCTGATCACGAATAGCAGTTGTGTTTGGGTGAAAGATCAGGTGGGGCACGACGCTAAACAGCGTGGTTCATAGTGGATGTCAATGGTTTCATTGTCGCTGCTGTAAGTCTGTAACGTATCCTGGTAATTTTCAACACAAGTCGACATCGAGGCGGATCTGCGCTGCGAGTCATTTCTGTGAACACAGCCACTTCCAAGCTGCTTGCAGTTATTTCCTGATCGTCTTCAATGATCTTTCATGCCAGGTGATGCTATTAATCTTCTCTGTGTGTGATCATCATGGAGATAAAGGTCATTGTGCATGTAATTATTTTGTGTTAAATAGCGTCGGGCCATGCAGACGGAGTTTGGTTTAAACGCACACACATTCTCACACTCAAACTGTTGACGAGTCAACGTGAAGTAACCAGAACCATAGAGGGAGAGAGTTCCGTCACTATTTGATCCCGCTGCAAAGCTGGTTGCTATAGTTCCTAACATTGGAACTTCTCCATTGAGATAGCAGAGCGTTTCTGCATTCCATTCTATCTATGGGAGTCTATGCTAGTGTCGTCACTCTCTCACTAGATCACGCTGGGAGTATACAGGAAGTGGCTCTCAGCAAAGCATTATGGGTAATGTAGTCCATGCAACCGCCACATTCATAGTATATTAGGATTAGTTTAATTCTACTGTGTTAGAGTAATGTGAAGAGGCAAGAGTGATTCTTAACTGGATGGTGGATTGTGCAGACATTATGGTAATGTTAACTAGGCAGTGTTATGTTAAGTAGGTACTTACTAAACGGGATATTCAAGTATATAATCCACTCAGTGAAGCTGTTGATCATTTCGTTGGGTTATTCAACTCATTTGTCTCTAAGTTACAGGTAGCTATAATGGGGGTTTTAGTTTGTAGATGCTCAACTAGATATTACTGTTGCCACCGAGTTTTTTTTAGAGTTGTTTCCAAGGTTCGTGTAATAGGTTCTTATACTAGAAGTACTGTTTCTGAAGAAACTGTGTGGGATATCTAAGGTTGTTTATAGTATTAAGTATTGATGGTAAAGGTATTAAAGTGTTAGTAGTGTTAAAGGTTAAAGTATTAGTAGTTAAGGTTTTAAGTATTAGTAGTGTTAAAGGTTTTAGAGTTAAGTATTAATAGTCTTAAAAGGTTATGGTTCTAAGGTTAAGGCTCTAAGGACGTTTATTAGGTAATTGGTATTAAATAATGAATAAAGGGTAAAGTATTAGTAGTGGTAAAGGTTTAAAGAGTAAAGTTTATTTGTGGTAAAAGCGTTAAAGTTAAGGTGGTAGTAGTGTTTAAAGGTTAAGGTCCTATAGGTTTAAATTTTAAAGGTGTTAAGGCGCTGTTGTCTATTAGAACTGACTTTATGTTCGTAGTTTGGCGCCCTCTAGTGACACTGGGGTAATTGTACCTTCTTGTGGGTTTGCGACCCTAGTGGACACTAATTGTTCCTAGTAAACTCAGTTCAGTCTGAGTCTTTATACCATGCGGTTCCAGTGCATCGGCTTATCTTCCCACTTCAGTAATATGCTTGGAAGTATCGTTGTAGGCTAACTTATTTGCAATCATATGCTGAGATGCTTGTGCATTGTAGCCATGTGGCGTTCGATTATCTTGATTTCCCCAATGCAGAGTTGTGTTTGGCACTGGGCTAATGCTAGCATCCAGGTTGTTTGTTTCATGCTAGCTAATGCTAGTTTCCATTTCTGGTAGCCTTATGCTTGTGTTATTTCATTGGATGTATGTAGTGAGCATTATTTATTGGTGCTACCCCTCATGATTGTTTCAGTTAAAACTGGTTTGGAATTTTGGTTGGAGAGGTATAAGCATTCAAACTTTACACTGCTTCTTATCGTCTCTTCAAGCTACTGTTAGCTGTCTATTGTGTACCACCACACGCGTTGAGAGGTCATAACATATGGCACTAATTATTCATTAGGTTGGATTGTGACTATATTAATGAAACACGAATGAATTAACTTGGATGTTATCTTCTCTTTTAGCTTAACCATGTCATTGTAAGGGATATTTGTTCATTGCTTGATCTCATTCTGCTTCTGTTTTCTGTTTCATGAGCGACTGCCCATTATGGTGATCCAAGGTTGATGATGGCATGACCTTCTGTCCACCATGGATGCTGGGAATCTTCAGGTTCTGGGTTGCTGCCAGTCTTAATTTTTACTGCAGCGCCATGGTCATTGCACAGCAGTAATCAAGATCACCTCGGTGGTATACCTGGATCTACTTCTGCTGAAGCCATGACAGGCAGGTCATTCATTAATCAAATCTAAAACTCATCCTGGTTAAGTCTACTGAAAGCCTTGTCGGCTGCTCACTGCTTGATCTGCGTATCCACTCACACTCAATGTTATAAGGATTCAACGTCTATACAATTCAGGTGTATAATATCAAATGGTATGGATTGTTAATGATCTTGGATATTTAAGTAGTCTGGGATGGTTGCTTTGAGCTAATTTCATGGATATTCAAATCGCTACATTCCACGTTGGGGTTGTGATATTGTGAAATATCAATTAAATCATGATTTGACTCAAGAGTAGCGGTGGATCACTCGGCTCATGTCGAATGAACGCAGTTAGCTGTGAGAAGTAATGGGAATTGCAGGTCACATTAATCATCGGATTAAGTTTTATTAAGTGGAGAAAGGAACTATCTAATGTAGATATTGTGTAGATATTGTTTGGATTAGTTCTATCAGCATCTTATGGGTTCTTAGAGATGGGAAATGCATTGCTTTGCACTGAAAGCTCACATGTTTCAATTAAGCACTCCTAATCAGTTATCATCCTAATGGAATATCATTTATTGTAAGAACTGATACCGTTTTTTGTCCGTTCTTTTCCATGTCTGCTACCTGAAATGGAGGTTAATCCTGGCGGAAATGATCCTGTCGTCTTGGATGATGGGAAGGCATGTCAAGGGCGTGGTTTGCTGCCAGGCGTGTTCAGTGCCAGCAATGTGGACTCTGCCCCAAGCGTATACTCCTCACTTCTTTCGGATCGGCGCAGCAACCTCAGCAGCATTGTTGGTCTTTATTCACTTAAAAGCCATGGGTCCCTGGTCGTCTGCTGCTTACGAACATTTTATTCGTTTAAATACGGATGAAATTCTTGCAGCTCAAAAAGCTATGAGTGTTATGTGTGATCAATTATGGAATAATTCAGGAGTTGCATAATTGATCGTGTGTTAAGTATTGCTCTTGTCAGAGCGCAGGTTGGGGGTCAGGTACATTTAAGGGATGGTAAATCTCTAAGGTGGTAAACCACTAGTAGCATGGTCGTGTTGGGTCTCACGTGCTACAGTGGTATTAATGATGGGTGGTAAACCACTAGTAGCATGGTCGTGTTGGGTCTCACGTTGCTACAGTGGTATTAATGATGGGTGGTAAACCACTAGTAGCATGGTCGTGTCGGGTCTCACGTTGCTACAGTGGTATTAATGGTAGGTGGTAAAGTAGCATGGTCGTGTTGGGTCTCACGTTGCTACAGTGGTATTAATGATGGGTGGTAAACCACTAGTAGCATGGTCGTGTTCGGTCTCACGTTGCTACAGTGGTATTAATGGTAGGTGGTAAAGTAGCATGGTCGTGTTGGGTCTCACGTTGCTACAGTGGTATTAATGATGGGTGGTAAACCACTAGTAGCATGGTCGTGTTGGGTCTCACGTTGCTACAGTGGTATTAATGGTAGGTGGTAAACCACTAGTAGCATGGTCGTGTTGGGTCTCACGTTGCTACAGTGGTATTAATGGTAGGTGGTAAACCACTAGTAGCATGGTCGTGTTGGGTCTCACGTTGCTACAGTGGTATTAAGGGTAGGTGGTAAACCACTAGTAGCATGGTCGTGTTGGGTCTCACGTTGCTACAATGGTATTAATGGTAGGTGGTAAATCACTAAGGTATGGTAAGCCACTAGTAGCATGGTCGTGTTGGGTCTCACGTTGCTACAGTGGTATTATTATGGTACACCATTAAGCATTGGTCGTGTTGGGTCTCACGTTGCTTAATGGTGGTCTAGAAGGTAGGGTTATTATTGATAATCACTAAATAGTATATTCCGTCTATATCAGGTCACCGCTCGGGCGAGCGTGACTTGCCTGAAGGGTTTGCATTGCTGCCATCATATAGAGGGAATTTGACATTGCTGTCTATACACATAGTTATTCATAATTTATAGTCTATTTCCTTTAACATCAAAACACAGTAGTGTTTTGCCAAAATGTGCATCTAATAGTCGCTGCTGGCGCAGAATATCGGCTTAGATGTGAAGAGCATCTCGGTATGCATTTAAAGGAAATGCGTCATTGCTGACACTCACATAGTTAATTCATGTAGCATATTTCATTTAGTTCAAAGGGTTTTAAATGAAATTGCGTCACTTCGATGCTTTAACTGATAAACATTCTCATATAGATTAAGGTGTGGCGCTGTATTGCTCACTGCAAGTGAGCGTGTGTTGGGGGTTGTGATTGGAGATCTGTGTCATGTTTGCACAGGAATCGTTTAATATCACATGAGCAGAGTCACACAGCCAAACTTGATTGCAACATTATTGCATATATGAGTAATGGTTAATATGGTATATGGTTAATAAATGGTAAATGGTTCACTAACTGTCTGGTTATTTCTGAGCCGAAGTGTCTAAATGAAATCCAGTGACACGATAGTTCATGTAGACACGGAGGGCAGTATGTTTATAATCATTCATACTCCCCGGACCCCCCCATTCGTATAGTAATTCAGTCGTACTCCTTTAAGTCAGTACGTGTCAAACTCCTGTCATCTCATTTGCTACAGTTAACTCACTCACGCCCTCATACCCACAGTGCAACTCTGGAGGTTCATTTAAGCAGCTCTGTTCTCTGTTCAGTCTACGTACTTCGCTGTCTAAGCGGTGTGTTCAGCTGCTTGTTTTCAAATTCCCTCCACCTCCCCGGCCTCCTCCCCGTGGCATCTAGTTATTATTGTTATAGGTTGATTCTGTGTTGTACTGTGGTTCTATGATTCTGTGTATTGTACTATGTTTTTGGATTGTACTATGATTGTGGTTGTTTAATTATGCATTGAAGGTTCAATGTTATGTTAAACTGTATTTTATGTTTCATGCTTTCTGTCTCTCCTCTGTCTCTCCCTCTCTCTTTTCCCCCGACACGGTCGAGGCAGAAGGCCGCCACCCTAGAGCCTAGGGTCTGCCTGACGTTTTCTCCAAGTTAAGAGGGAGTTTTTCGTTGCCACTGTCGCAAATTGCTTGCTCAGGGTGGGATTGTCGGGTCTCTTCTCTACATGTAAAGTGTTGAGACAACTTGTTGTGATTTGACACTTGAATTGAATTGGATGCTCTGCTCTGGGGGGTTGTGATTGGAGATCTGTGTCATGTTTGCACAGGAATCGTTTAATATCACATGAGCAGAGTCACACAGCCAAACTTGATTGCAACATTATTGCATATATGAGTAATGGTTAATATGGTATATGGTTAATAAATGGTAAATGGTTCACTAACTGTCTGGTTATTTCTGAGCCGAAGTGTCTAAATGAAGTATCAGTGCATGTACATGAAAATTAAGGCGCAGAGTATTGGCAAGTGTCAAGTTCAAACATATAGTCCTCACAGGTTGCTTTACTGATATAACCTGGCACCCGCTGTAGGTGTTTCTAAGACAGCTTGACAGGACCAGGGCCGGATTTCTAGGAGTTGAGGCCCCTGGGCTAGAGTAATTTTTGAGGCCCCCCTGGCACGCATGCACGAGCAGGCGAAATTTTTTTTCCCTTTTGTTTTTTTGGAGGCCCCCCCAGTTGGGGGCCCCTGGGCTGCAGTCCACCCTAGCCCAACGGTATGTCCGGCACTGGACAGGACGCTTTCAATGGAGCTGTTGTAGTAGTACAATCTGAGGATACTGCGGCTAACTCTGTACTTCTTCAGGCGGCGAAACCAGTATAGTCGCTGCTGGGCATTTTTCCTCACGTGTGTGGTGTGTTTGTGTCCCACTTGAGCTGCATCATACCCGTAAATAAAGGAAATAAGCGTTGGATTCAGGGACGTGCTCTCTGGTAGCGGGAGGCCTTGTTTACGGACAGGTTTATCGGTGGCGGGGCTTTTCTCTGCGCTGCATTGCTGCAGCCTGTAGTTGTCGTCATCCGCTCGGGCTGTCACGGTTACGCATTTAAATAGACGTTTAATTGTCACACAAATAATTGCGATTAACGATTTAATGTGTTTGACATGGGCCATTGGAACATTATCAATAAAAAAATAATATCTGTTTGCCTTATAGGCTTCATAATAAAAAAATGCGCTGGCCAAATATACAAAGAAATGAATTACAAATGTAATCATTTTATACATTTGAAAATAGCAGAAATAGCTGATCTACAAGCTTACAACTCGTCACTCGTGACGCGTTGTAAGCTTGTAGATCAACTATTTCTGCTATTTTTTTATTAGAAAATGTGTGAACATTTTTCAACATGGAGATGATTATGACGATTATGCAAAAAATAAAAAACGATTATGTCAAATAATTGCAATCAGACGATTATGTAACAATTGTGACAGGCCTACCATCCCCCTGTGTCTGTGGGCCGACGTTGAAGTGACTGTTAACGTGCTTGGCCAGCGCGTTGTAGGTCTCGTCCATGTTGGCAGACAGAGCTGCCGGGTGGAACAGCTGCAGAGTCTGTATCGCCACGTTGGAAGCGGAACTCGCGTCGGACGCACTCGCCGCCGACGCCAAGCTAGGTTTGGGCTTCCTGGCGACAACGAAAGGCTTTTCCAGGACCTGCGGTGGTGATGGCTTCTCTGACTCTTCTTCTATCACTCCCTTCTGCTCTTCTTCTGGAGGTTTCATGGCGGTTTCACTGGCAGCGGCAGGGCTGGCGGCTGATGTTGTGGTTAGAGCCGCTTCGCTCGCGGCTACAGGCTCTGCTTTGACCGGAAGTTCTGGAACCTTTTTTACACAGCTGGCACCTGCCACGGCAGCACGACCGGGCTTGAGGCGGGAGATCTTGGCGATGAGGCCCGTGCTGCCGACCGCCTTGGTGAAGCTGTCGAGCGTGGTCCAGATCCAAGACATGCGTTGGCTGCCTCACATGGAACACCAGTGGCAGGTTAAAGATTGTTGTCAGCGTGGTCAGGCCTTTAGAGTCTAGGCTTGTGGTGGTTGTGTGAAGTAATTTTCCATTCTGACACCATGCACCCTGCCATGGGATATAGTAGTGGTTCCAATCCAATGGGTTGTTTCCACTTAGGTCGTGGGTGACAGCTCATTAGATCTGCAACTGAAAATGCATGAAAACTAATATTAATCTCATGGAGGAATAATCGCAGGAGGTAGTGACAGATTGCAGGCAAAAATCACCACAATGGGAAGCAAACAATTGAGGTCAGATTGGGCTGCCAAAAATGTTGCCCAAATATGGAGATGATTGACGTCACAGTCGTGGCATCATAGACGTTTAATCAATTATAAAAAAAAGTATCAATTATAAAATAACTATAATTATTAATATACAATTAATAATCTATCCCTATTATGGGCATGTCATTATGGGTGAAAAGCTTTTAATAGCAATTTCTAAAATAGTACAAATACAAGCTCAAAATGTGTCGCGATGGGACATGTTGTGAGCTTATGCCACTAATATCCAAAACAATCCTCAGACAATAATAGGCTCACAAAATAGAATGTTGATATATTGCCCAGCCCAGCCCTAGTTCCGGCAGCCATAGCTGAGTGGTTAGAGGTCATCTGAGAAACGGAAGGTCAGCGGTTCACACCCTGATCCCCCGGCTAGGTGCTGAAGTGTCCCTGAGTGCTATGAGCTTAGATCTGCTATTTTTGAAAAAAGAATCGTGAAAATGTTTGCAAATCTTTGAATATATATATATATAATATACATTTTTAACTAGAATCTTTGCTTCTGGGGGTCCCTGGAATAAAATATTTTGAGTTTTTTTTTGTTTTACTGTTAGGATTTAGAACGAGGATAAGGTGACAAAAAACATCGAAACAGAACCAATCTCCGTTTGATATATATATATATATTTAATAAAAACTGCTTTGCTTGTGCTGGTAGTTTTCACGCTCGCTGCTTGAAACCCGTACACTTCGGTGCAGGCGCCTTGTGTCCCTGTGGGTTGCAGTGTAGTGTTCTAGGCTAGCCTACTGTGTTTGTTGCTGTGCTAATCCCCCCCTCCCCCCTTTCTACTCTGTATATACTCTGAATTGAATACATAGATTTTATTTTGTTGTCCTTTTAGCTCAAATGTCTGTGACTGTACCTCGTGCTGTTTACATAATTTCTGTCTAATAAAGTAATCAATCGATCCAAAGGTCTCCCGGCGGGCCAGAGACCGGGATGTGCCCGTGGAGGTGCGCTTCGTGGTGGAATCGAACCGGCTGGTGCACACGGTCACGGCGGGGCCGAGGAGGAGGAGCCGGTTCAGAGAGAAGTGGCTGCGGGACGTGATCGAGAGCAAGGCTCTGGTGCGAGCCGCCCTGGACTTCTGATCGGTCAGAAAAGAAGAAGAATAGAATATAGCCTACATAGAAAAGAATATACATATATATGTATATATATATGTATATATATACAGTATATACACACACACACACACACACACACACACACACACACACACACACACACACACACACACACACACACACACACACACACTCACACACACACACACTCAGTAGCTAAAATCTAGATGCTAGATGCTTCACACGGTCTTAATGGGTTGAATACATTTATTTCCGTTACCATATTGATGACCTGAATAGTAAACACAATAATGCAGTCAACCTGGTACACCAAAGACCATTGGTGATGAATTGAATGCAGAGCAGGACCACAATGGAAACGTCCCCAGGACTTTTTTTGTTTTATCCTTTTAGCCTTAATGTCTGACTGTACCACGTGCTGTTTACATTTCTGACTAATAAAGTATTCAATCAACCAATCAAAAAGGCAATATACACACACTGTATATTATATTAAATATCGTTGCTCATTATGTCCAAAACCGTTACTTTTCAGGATTCAGGATGCAACTAGAAAAAGTGCTCCTCGGAGCACAGGTGCGCTATAATAGGCCAATGTGAAAAGGGTGCCATTTGTTCTTAGGCTTTTCACTGCAATCGGACACTGCAATCATGATTTGAGACATTTTGTTCCAAAAATGTGTTTTGCACAATTATACCTGCTGGTGGCGCTATAACAGGCCAATGGTAAAAGGGTGGCATTTCTTCCTCGGCCTAATAGAAATGTGCGTGTGACATTTCACGGAAATCGAAAGCTGCTTTCATGATTTGAGGCATTTTGTTGAAAACGGACCAATCCTGCAAACTTTGGAAGCCAATTTTTGGCAATCAGGATGTAATATGGGAAATAGGATAGATCCGTGTTGATCACATGACTATAGAGATACTGTGTACCGATTTGTGTGATGTTTTGACAAAATCTGAAGGAGTAGTAACAATAAATGTGTTTTGCACAAATCGGCCTCCTGGTGGCGCTATAACAGGCCAATCTGAAACATTTGGGCCAGAGGTTCTGACTTGGCATCCAGGGAGTGTGTGTGCACAGTTTCGCAGCGGCCGGGCCAACGGTGCCGGAGATTAGGTGGTAACGGACGGACAGGACGGACGGACGGACGGACGGACGGACAGGGGGTAAAACATACTCTCTCGCCATGCCTTTCGGCCTGGCGGAGACAAAAATTGCCCATCTACAAGCTCAAAGCGCATTGCAATGTGGCATGTTTGAGCTTGTAGATCAGCTATTTTTGCTACTTTAGAGTGACACTGTAGTATCACAAAATAGGGCATTTATACTTCATGAAAAAAAAGAATAAAAGAACATAAAAAGTTAAAATATAGAAATATGATAATAATAATAATAATAATATATAATGGACTGGGTGTTTCCCTGCATTGTGTTAATCGAAACACAACAACAGTGAGATACTGATAACTAGTTTAAACGTATTAATGGCTTAACATTAAGATCATAGATTACATTCATACAGAAATGCATAGCTAAAAAGAAGAGATGTGACAGCATGAATGACAATGCCTCCATTTGTGTTTGAAGAGACAGTACTGTAGTGCCATCTTGTGGAGATAAACGTACACAACAGTAACAGTTGCAAAGTGATTTCAATAGGAAATTATAATTACAATGCTGTAGAAAACGACACACTTCCTAAGATCCAGTGAGGTATAATCATTCCTTTGTGCTACTGTGTAATGTCCGGAATGTGGTAATGTATAAGACAACGGGATAAGTGAATAATTTTTACAGTGATTTACTTATGTGATTGGGTCTCAATAGCAAAATGTCAGTAGAGCACAGACCTCCACCAAGGTGACAGTTTGTCTATATATAATCAGTGCTTCCTGGGTCCACGATGAACCATTTGTCAAAGTACTATGGTGTTAAATTAATCTGTTCAAAGGTTATTGTACTGGGCATTTTTGCCAACTGTCAAGCCCCCTTTTGGCCAATCAGTTTATCAGTTCTTCCTTGGCCTGTGATCAGCCTTGTTTCCACCTACTTTTGTGCAAATACATTCGTAACTGCTCAAGATATCCTGCTCAGACAGACAGACAGACAGACAGACAGACGTGAAAACACTACCTCCTTGGCAGAGGTAATACTGTAACTAGAAAACAACAAGTCCTCCGGTCCTTTCATTCAATGGTCCATAACTATCCCAGTAATTGCAATGTCAGAGCAATATGGATGATATACATTCCTCTAAAATGTTCTGCTTTTCTTTCAAAACAGCACTGTCCCTCCTCAGGCGCACGATCTTGCTCTCCAGAGCGCGGATTTTGGCCACGGCGGTCTCCTCCCAGTGGTCCTTGCCGTGCAAGTTCAAAATCTTACCCCAGAGCTGCTCTCTGTCCGTGTCCGCCAGCCTGCAGTACGAGTGCTCGTACACGGAGACGTGCTCTCCCTCGCCAGGCGGTCCCCCGTTCGCCGCTACACAGTCTACAGACTCGCCCTGCTCTTCGACTGGCTACGCGCCGGGAACAGAACTAAAAGACTTCCCCGGAGACACCTCGCCGTCCGAGAGCGGGCCGAGCGACTCACACAGCACACTCGCAGCGGAGTCTGCTGCCTCTTGACGGTGGAGGAGCTCCTCGCCTCGGCACACGGCGAGACGGGACGTGAGGCCGTCGTCCCGCACTTCACACGCGGCGCTCCTCCTAGGCTCCGGCGCTGAACTTTCATCGAGCGGCACGTGGTTTGCGTTCGTACCCGAGGCCAGCGGCGGTTCGAGCAGACTTGCGGGCACCGTTGTGTCTTTGTCTTCACAGACGGGACTGCTGCTGCCAACGGTTGATATGGTTGCTTTTGGCTTCCTGGTCAAAATGAGCGGCCTCTTATTGGGAGGGGAACGGGACGTGCTCAGCTCAGTGTTGGTGTCACATGTCCTGGGTTTGGGCCTCTGGTTCTTTGTCTCACCTTCCTGAGGCACAATGAGGAGAATATATTCTATGAGTGTTGTTCTAGCTAGCTATAGATCATAGATAGATAGACATGTATTGATCCAGCTAGGGAAAATCAACAGCTCACAATGCGGCGCATCGCAATGCATTGTGAGCTTGTCTGCTAATTTCAAAAGATTTTTTATACATTTTATTCATTTGAAAACTTGTCAAATGGGACATTCTGCATAATGAGTACTTTCTACTTTTGGTACTTTAAGTACATTTTGATGCCAATACTTTTGTACTTAAACAGACTTTTACTTGTAACAGAGTATTTCTTCATTGCAGCATTGATACTTTTACTTAAGTAAGAAATGTGACTTGCTCAGTTTGCCACTTTGACACATTGCTGAGGGCTGGATTCGAGCCTTCCCAGGCGGGCTCTCTAACCATTATGATATTATGATATTATGTTCTAATGTTCGATGCCAAAACCACGGTTCAATTGTTGATCGCAATTATTTGTATGACCATTAATCGTCAAGTAAAATGACATTATCGTGATGGTCCTAAACGACACTCACATCTCGGACAGAAGGGGAAACGGTGGGGACGGCCGTGTTCTTCAGGTAGCGAATCCCCCAGCGGACATTGAAGCAGTCTTCTGTGAAGTGTTCACTGCACAGGTACTGGTGTCGACTCGGCGCCCACTTGTCTCGCTTCATGTTATCCACCCATTTCTGTAACCTGCCGTTATCTTGTAAGGGGAACCTGTGAGACAAATATACTGTATGAGTGGAAAAAAGAAAGACCAGTTTGACTATTTAACTGTTAACCATTTAAGACCGGGAAAGCATCTGCCATTTTAGATTTTAACCACTCTAACCATTATTCTATACTTTGGCTATTCAAAAATAGCAGATATACAAGCTCAGAGCGCGGCACCGAGTGCTTGTAGATCTGCTATTTTTGAAAAAACATGAACATTTGTGCAAATCTTTGAATATATATATTTTTTTAAGCAAACATTTATTACTCAAATCTTTGCTTCTGGGGGTCCCTGGAACTAAATATTTTAAATGGGGGTCCGCGGCCAAATAGGTTTGAGAACCACTGATATCATAGCAACATAAGTGTTTCAGAAAACTGTTTAGGATTTAGAAGACACTTGTAAAATTGGCCTCAGGTCTTAATGGGTTACAGGACCACTTCAGCCATTTTTAACCTATCTTCATATAAATAGTATGGTCCTCACTAATGCCCATTATAAAAGATGGCACCATTTCTGTCTACTCACTTTGTGTCTCAGAGGAGTACTGTGGACAGTTCAGAAACCTGCCTACCGGTGACATCATCGGTAGGCAGGTATTTTTTACTAGGCGTAGGCTATATTAGTAGGCTATATAGACATGAGATAGATAGATAGATAGATAGATAGATAGATAGATAGATAGATAGATAGACAGATAGATAGATAGATAGATAGATAGATAGATAGATAGATAGATAGATAGATAGATAGATAGATAGATAGATAGAAAGATACGATAAGATAAGATAAGATAAGACAAGATAAGATCACCACGGTTCCTACACACTTTCACTGCACAGTACCCAGGCATCTCCACCTAGGGATGTCACCAGTACAAATTGAAGTTGACGATTAATTGTCCCACAAAAATAATTGCGATTAACAATTTGATTAAAGTCTTTGTAATTCAAAGTTGAAGGTGATTGTTTCATGCAATCAATTCTCAACCTGTTGTTTCGGGTGCGCTCGTTTCAGTGCACCCCAACCCCCTCTTGTGTGTTGGCTAGTGCTGCGCGCCCTAGCGAGACCTGACAGAATGGGTTTCATTTGCAACCAGTATGACGCTTGCAACCAGTGTGACGTCGTCTGTTAAGGGGTCTATAACTTCCGTGTTGAGGTCAAGGAGTATATTGAAGAAGGAGAGGTCAGGCAAACTATTTTCTTCCTTAAAATGTTTTTAATTTTTGACATTTGCATATCTAGTCTTTGGATGATAGGCTGCAACCCCCCTTGTGTGCCCTGGACTTTCACCAGTAAAGTCCGTATTTACAAATGCAAAATATAAGGTGCTTACCCGGTTGCCCCGGATGTTAACTCGGCATTCGGAATCTTTTTACACTGTATTATTCGGTATTATTTAATAAATATGTGTTTTAATCCCATCTGTGCCTGAACACCATTTTCCCTCCAAGTTTACTTCCTCTTTACATTGAGTGTAATTCCAGTTGTCACCGGATGCGCCCCGTCACTAGCCTGGTAAACACCCCCTCCCTCCGGAAATCTCATGCATTGCATTGCATTTGGTTTCAGGAAGGAGGGTCTGGGATTGCTCACAGAGTAAAGCTGCCCGAACCGCTGCGCATACGAACCAATCAGCGGCTGCTAGGGGCGGGATCATCCAATCACCTGCCTAGTAGCTTGAAAAAATGAAACTCCGTCTGTCATCGATTCTGCGCCCGGAGTCTCAGATGCAAGTACGCTGTGAAACAAAATGTGTGTCGCAAGCTTCTTCCATTTGACGGAGTGAGGTTACCCCGTCACTACCACTGACAGAATCGGACACAGACGGGATTAAAACACATATTTATTGAAAAATACAGGCTAATACAGTGAATACTGGTTCCAAATGTCGAGTTAACATCCGTGGCTACATGGTCAACACTTAATATGTTTTTGTTTGTACATGTACGGAGAAGTACAGGCTTTCCGTGCGGATGTCCAGTGACAATTTCAGGGTAAAGTAGGGTGACCATACATATTCTGTATGGGATATAGCTGTTTGTAGCTATTGAGATGTTCTCTTGCATAATTAATATTAGATGTTTTATGTTGTAATGCTCTATATATATTGTTGTAACTTGTCGATCCCTGCCTGAGACTTGACAGGTGCTCGAGATGGACATTATTTTCATTTTAAAACTTTCTTGAGGTATATGTAAGTGTCTAGTAGCTGGATATTTCACTGAACATCTTGTAAAATGTTAGGTTTAAAACTTGCAAATAAATAATGTAGCTGCTTATCAGTAGTATACTTTGTTATAATAAGATACAGTTGTGTTGTGCTCATTTAGTATGCCCAATATGAAGATGAGATCCATTTCTGGAGCAAGGTCCGTTTCATGTAGTAATGGTTCCATCTAGTGGATATACTGGAGAGATACATGGCTCGGTGCGTGAGCACATGGTTGAAAGCTTAACATGTACCAAGTGGTTCTGTGGCCAGTGTAAGTGGGCTGGACCAAGTCAGAATGGCAGAGAGGGGTTGTGATATTGTAAGGATATTGTGGTAGTGTAATGTTGTAGTAGGGTGAGGAATTTATATTTACTTGTTGTTCATTGAGTGTTTTAAGATGTATGTGGGTTACAGTATGTATTTATTGTATGTTTATATGTCTAGCTCCAGGAAACCCCCTTGACATGGTGCAGTCCAAGCTCATTAGCTCAGCTGGGGTAGCTATAAATGGCTGCCTGTGCCAACAAGTCATTCTTGTCTCTGTGGCGATGAATAAATACCTTCCTTCAGGTTAAACCTTACTCCAGGCCTCTGCTGCTTCCAGCCGCAAGTCGGGCCTTCTCACAGCAAGTATGATTCCGCAACCCTGTTGTAAACAGTCCAGTACCGGGTGACAAGCGGGGCCAAGAAGGGCCGACATTTCATGACTGGAATCTTTGCCAGATATGACTTATGGAAACAGGTTCTCAGCCCAACACAGCAATACAATGTATTTGAAAAAGGGTATAAGTCACCAAGTCATGAGATAGGAATATCAGCTTGAAAGTCCTTCCTCCATCTCTTTCTCTCTCTCTGTCTCTGTCTCTGTGTCGAGGCGATTAAGTGGTTAGAGGTGAGGTGTGCAACATGCCAGTCTTACATCTGGCCCTACAAGCTGGCAGCCCCGTGGATCCTGTGCCAGCCCCAGTGCCAATACAGCGACCTCTGCCTGGCGTGAAGAATATGGTGTAACACACACACACACACACACGCACACACACGTGTTTACCATTGCACACTATATAACACAGCCAAAAAAACAGTAGTCACCCACCTGTACAGTCACATTTTGTATGTGAGGACATCTGCACATCTTTGTTTGTGAGCATGCGAACGGATAGACAGGAGAAAGTAGAGCTGCTATGCTGATACTCATCAGCAGTGGTATTGGAAATTGAAAATACTCAAGTAGAGTACAAATACCTAAAAATTACACACCACCAAATGTCTACAAGCCCCTGCTATTTCTGTCACCTAATGTTCACCTATTTCTGCTGAATGTTCTACCTATTATAACATGGCCAGAATAGGGATGCTAGAATAAACAGAATAGTGGATAATGTATAATGAAATCAGGCGTATGCAAACTAGTATTCACAGGAACCTGGTCTACTGCGATCTACTATGACAGAAATTATACTAATAATGACTATATTGTGAAGACTGAACCAAACCAACACTCGGAGACAGTATGTGCGAAGGCCTCACAGGGCGTTTTATTAAGGAAGTATGGCACGTCCACAAGGGGGAAACCCCTGGTGCCGTTTGTTTATGCGTTTCAAATCATAAATCAGAATAAAGCAAACTTCAACCCCTCAGGGCTCAGTGTCATTAATGGTCCATGCGAAATCCACTCACGCGCTCTGCATGGGTTTCCTGTCCATGAACGGTCCGTTAATACATCGGGTCCTAGGTTGCCTATAACAGAAAGATATGACCATTAGACTCCGAGTTACATAACACCAGGTAATGAGGAGGAGAATAAGTGGGGGTTCGCTTACCGCCTGTGCACCTGTCAGAGACGGTGCTTTTGGTTTGTTTGTGCGCTCCCCAGCTGGGCGCCGCAGGTGCGCTCACTTCAGGTTGATTCCACAGGTAGACGGGCAGGTAGCGCCCGTCGATGACTGGCTGGCCACGCACCGCCTCTGCCCCACTGACTCTCCCTGCTGAGGTGCTTACCTGGCAGGCGGTTGCCTAGCGACACCCCACAATATATATATAATGTGTTCCCAGTCTTAATGGATTAAGTGACAGATTGAAGATGGATGGGTGGAAACATCTTTATTACAATAGTTGGATTAACATCTCTTTTTCAATCCCTGCCACTTAAATGTCAATCCATCAATCATTTTAAATATTACAATAACTGAATTTTGAGCAGCATATGGGCAGGTTTTGTCAGACAATAACTACCAGTCAATCATCCTCTTTGACAGCTACACAATATCAGTCATGAGCACAGGTTTTTGTTTACGCAGTGCAAGCCTGTGACAGAAGAATGACGTCGGTTTGGACTTAAGTGGACATGTGTGTGTGGTTTTTCATAATGCTCTTTAGTCAGTCAATCCCTCCTATACAAGTTGTCGAGCGCTGCAGGCCCGCCCAGTAATACTTCAATATATAGGTTAGGTTCTGTCAGATATGAGGGCGAACAGAGGACATCAAGTCAAGAGAGAAGCTAAACAGCCAAAAGACACACACATACCAGACCATACATGGACAACTGGCCGCCCGGGGGCCACATGCGGCCTCCCACCTTCACTTAATGCGGCCCGCAGGTTAATATCGGAATACTGATATTGATTTCAGCTGCTACAATTGCAAACATGACCCGCTTTAATTACTTCAGTCTATATTAGTAGCTTAATGACTAGTATTAACATTCTATTGTCTTTTTTATGTCCAATGTAATTGTATTTAAGTTAACATAAGTATAACTAAATGCATTTAAAAATGTAACTTTTCAGGATTCCAACTACAAATAGCAAAAAATAAAATCAGTATTTCAATTCAAAAATAGCAAAAATAGCAGATCTACAAGGTCAAAACACGTCACACTGCGGCGCATTTTGAGCTTGTAGATCAGCTATCTTTGCTACTTGTGTGTGACATAGAATGGCGATGGTTAAAATACAGAGATAAGAGGTGTCTGCCCGACAGTATATGCAATGAGTATTGAAATATAGTGGCTCTCTCATCATCAAAGTTGCCCACCCCTGTTCCAGACCTACTAGGCTGGATATGCTGGATCAAAAACAGTAACAGCATATAAGAATAAAAGATCCGCACACCAATATTGCTGCTCCACACAAAAGCCACCAGGCTCTTCCTCAGACAGAGGACAAACATGCAAACAGTGATATTTTCTAGTACTAATATTACTTTATTCGTTTCTCATGGCGTTTTAATAATTTTACTGCTTTGACCCCATTTGTTTAGTATGTAATCACTGTCAGTGGTGGAAAAAGTACTCACATTTCTTACTTAAGTAAAAGTATCACTACTGCAATATAAAAATACTCTGTTACAAGTAAATAAAAAAATACTTGAGTAAAAGTACAAAAGTATTGGCATCAAAATGTACTTAAAGTACCAAGAGTAAGAGTACTCATTATGCTGAATGTCCCATTTTAAAGTTTTCAAATGTTTACAAATCTTTTGAAAATAGCAGAGCTACAAGCTTACAATGCGTCGCATTGCGACACATTGTGAGCTTGTAGCTCTGCTATTTTCAAATGGCCAAAATGTATATAGGGTTGAAGTGGTTAATGTACAGTATGCTTTGTAATCAGGGGTGCAATGCTCACTGGACGGCCTTGCACGCCGTGCCGGAACCTATTTGACCAGGAGCACACGCAGACACACGCATAGATTTAAAACTACTTTAAATTCGCACCTCAACAAAGTTTTCAAAGGCTCCCGACTCACACCTAGCGAATTAACATAGGAATAAGCCTAGATGCATATCAATTGTCCATTGTGTGACTTGCAGTGTAGGTGTTAAGCGACGTGCGGGTCACGTCATTGAAATAGAGTGCAAGAACATACCAAATGAGTATTGCATGCCTGTTTGTAATGATGATCAAAATCTACAAAGTAACTAGTATATTGTTTTCAAATAAATGTAGTGGAGTAAAAGTACAATATTTGGATCCAAGATGTAGTGGAGTAGAAGTAAAAGTATAGGAAATTGGATATACTCAAGTACAAATACCTCAACATTTCACTTAAGTACAGTACTTAAGTAAATGTACTTAGTGTCCCTTAAAAATGTATAGTCAAAAAAAATACCCCAAAGGAGTGTGGTCTGAAATTTACTGGATGACATCTCTGCATGACATGGCCAACATATTACCACAAGGTGTCGGCATAGCTTACGTGCACCTCTTCAAAAAAGTAACCAGGCGAGGGGCTATGCACTGCAGGCTGTGGGCAGTGTTGCCATGTCTGCTTATTATAAGCAACTTTAGGCGTCTTTTTCTGTAAAGTTGCTTGTAAATATAGTCCATGAGCCAGAGCCCCAAAATTGAGCAATTATCATCGAAAGAGTGGGCAAAACCAAACCTATATTAAATTGTTCAGAGGGTCAATACGAGTAAATAAATGTATGATAACCTCACCACAGGAGCAGCTTTTTCATGGTTATCACACATTTTGTAATTTTCCCCATACGTACATGACAGGTCAAAAAATGACAAAATTTTAAAAAGAGTTATCATAATGAAACTTCCTGAGTTGATTACTTACATGAAGACAATGATTTATCGTATTACAAGTTTTCTGAAATTGTATATTTAAATATGCAAATTAGGCATTTAGTCCATGAGCCAGAGCCCCAAAATTGAGCAGATATTGAATATTCCCTCGTTAAAAACCTTTGAATCCAACATCTTAACAAAATGAAATAAGTATGTTGACTCTGGCTTTGTCCAATGTTGATTCTGGAAAGTTATGCAAATTTGGGCATATTTTCCTATGCCTAATTTGCATATTTAAATATACAATTTCAGAAAACTTGTAATACGATAAATCATCGTCTTCATGTAAGTAATCAACTCAGGAAGTTTCATTATGATAACTCTTTTTAAAATGTTGTCATTTTTTGACCTGTCATGTACGTATGGGGAAAATTACAAAATGTGTGATAACCATGAAAAAGCTGCTCCTGTGGTGAGGTTATCATACATTTATTTACTCGTATTGACCCTCTGAACAATTTAATATAGGTTTGGTGTTGCCCACTCTTTCGATAATAATTGCTCAATTTTGGGGCTCTGGCTCATGGACTAATATTGGTAGTTGCAGGTTGCGTTTTTTTTGGGGGGCTTGTTTCTAAAGTGTAGTTGCTTATTTTGGGCTTGAGCTTCCAATTTTTGGAATTATTGTTTAAACCAGTGGTTCTCAAATATGTTCATGTCATGGACCCCCAAATTCATATGTATTTGTCCCTAACCCCCATCTGAAAATGTGTTGTGCCAGGGAGCCCCGTACCAGATTTTTGTTGTTAGAATGTTTAAAAAAACTTCCAAATATTCCACATTTTAAGATCTTTTTAGAAAATAGACGATCTACAAGCTCACACACGTCACATCGTGACACGTTGGTGAGCTTGTAGATTGGATATTTTCAAATATACAGTATGTTTAAAGTGTCAGTTGCTTCTTTTGGGCTTGTTTTCATAGACCTGGTTGCTTATTTCTCTCGCAGAATCTGGCTGTGTCCACAGCCAGAACCACCACTAAGGGTACAGCCACACATGTCCGTAAAGCGTCCATCAAGTTGCCGTACGGACGCCGGAAGTCCCATCCACTCCCATGTAAAAAAAAAAAAGGAACGGTACTTCCGGTTTTAAACTTAACATGGGAGTGGATGGGACTTCCGGCGTCCGTACGGCAACTTTACGGACGTTTACGGACATGTGTGGCTGTACCCTATGCAGTGGGGATTGAACAGGAACAGGAAGGTTAGGCAACCAATGATGCTATTTTAAGGAGTCTGCAGTTGCTTGTGTTTGTGACGGTCTACAGGATTCATGGTATTACAAATGTGTTTAGAGTTTTGAAGCAGTCAAGATTCCTGAGAATTTTAGTTTTAGGTTACAAGGAAAATCCAACAGACTGTGCTAATAGTAAAATCTTTATATATATATTTATAATCTTTATTTCAGACCCATGGGTCCATATAAAAGAAGACAGCACATAATATAAAAAAAGACAGCAGTATATAATTATATACAATATACAAAACGGATCACTCAAGTGCACCCACCCGCACCCCCCACCTCATTTACACAGACACCAATACATCTGTCAAGTACAGTATATTGCATACATACTTACAGTACATACTTACATTCAGGGGCCATAGCACCAAATTCTGGGCCCTGGGGACAACGATTCACTGTGCAACTTGTAAACGTTACATATAACTATAAATTATACAGTAGACAGTGTATAATATTTAGGTCAGTGCCCATGGCAGTCAATATTCCTTCACTCATTGTGAAACGTGACACACTGTGAGAGGGGGTGTTGCACTGTCTATCATGTATTCAGTACAATTCTGAGGTATTTTTACTTTACTGGAGTATTTCCAATTTTAAATAATTTTACTTCTACTCCACTATATCTCAGAGGCAAATATTGTACTTTTGCTCCACTACAATTATTTGAAAACTAAACTTCAGTTACTAGTTACTTTTTATAACATTTTCAAACATTAAAGGGATATTTCACTTTCAAAAAAACTTTTGGTCATTTTATCATCTACTCAGGCCTTTGTGAACCCCCCAGACAGTTTTTAAGTTGCTTGATTCAGTATTTATATATTTGATATTAATTTTATCAGACACGCCCCCTTCCTATACAATCCCATTGTAACTTCAAACTCCATTTTAACCATGTTAGATTAATCAAAAACACCTGTCCTTGGTTCTGGTGACTCACCCTGCCCTCCTAATGCGTGAGGGGGCCGTGTTTTTTCAATTACTTTTTTCATTTATTTTATAAAATTTTTTTATTGTATTTTATTTTTTTAATTTTCCAAAATTTTTTTTTTTAAATAAATGAAAAAAGTAATTGAAAAAACACGGCCCCCTCGCGTATTAGGGGGGCGGTATGAGTCACCAGAACCAAGGACGGGTGTTTTTGATGAATCTAACATGTTAAAAATGGAGTTTGAAGTTACAATGGGTTTGTATAGGAAGGGGGCGTGTCTGATAAAATGAATATCAAATATATAAATACTGAATCAAGCAACTTAAAAACTGTCTGGGGGGTTCACAAAGGCCTGAGTAGATGATAAAATTACCAAAAGTTTTTTTGAAAGTGAAATATGCCTTTAAGCCTAACCCTAAGTACTAACATTTTTAGTACTTTTACTTTTGTTACTTAGCACTGAATGTTGTTTTGTACTTTTACTCAAGTAATGTTTTGAACACAGGCCTTTTAGTTGTAACAGAGTATTTTTGTATTGCTACTTAAGTAAAATATCTGAGTAATACTTCCACCACTGGTCAGGACATTGCTTGGGACCTTGCCATTTATCACATTATGACTGAGAACAGACAAAGTGTACAGTATATGGTATGTGAGGGAGCTGGAAAACATGTCCCTCATTAAAGGGATAGTTCACCCCCAAAAATCATTTTTTTCTATCGATTAGTCACCCCATTGAGATATTTTAGTTTTTTGTCTCATTCCTAAGCCAATAATTTGATGACCGGCAGCGGTTCCGGTAGCAGACATAAAGAGTCTCCTTTGTGTCTCCTACCGGAACCGCCAGTGGTGGAAAGTAACTAAGTACATTTACTTAAAGGGCAAGACCACTTTGGTAGAGGTTTGGGTTTTGTAGTTACCTTGCCATGATGTAACTCCAAAGGTGGACAAGAAATCAAAAATAATCGCTCCATTTATTAGAAATTGATCATTCAAAATATGCTCCTCATTGACTTACATTGTACGGTAAAACAGCTCTCAAAGTCACTCTTTTAGCACATAAACAAACGCAAACAAAGTTGATTCAGACAATATAGAACATCACCAAACCCAGTACTGTTTTTTTTTTTTAATAAAAATGTTAACTTCCTGTTGATTTTGCTATTTTTATTAAGAAGAAAACCTGGACTGGATTCGCGGATCCAGATCTTCAAATAGTAAGTAGTAATGGTGTGTTGGCCCGTGATGGTACTGCAGGCTCCCTTTGCGGCTTGCTTGAATGGCCCTCCTAAAGGCCTCACCGTGGATTTGTTGGGCTTCTTCCTCACGGAAGACACAGACTGGGGCGCCAACCCAAACTGCTCCCGGATGCCGATAAGTACTGTACTTAAGTACAATTTTGAGGTATTTATTTTACTTGAGTATTTCCAATTTCCAATAATTTTACTTCTACTCCACTACATCTCAGAGGCAAATATTGTACTTTTACTCCACTACAATTATTTGAAAACTTTAGTTACTAGTTACTTTTCAGAAATGATGATACTATGAAACATACATTAACCACTTTAGTCCTATTTTATACATAGGCTATTGAAAATAGCAGATCTACAAGCTCACAACGCGTCGCACTGCGATGCGTTGTGAGCTTTATCGTATGAGTTTTATCGTATACTCAGACTTTTGTGAGCCCCCCAGACAGTTTTTAAGTAGCTTGATTCAGTGTTTAGATATTTGATATAAATTTGATCAGACATGCCCCCTTCCCATACAAACCCATTATAACTTCAAACTCAATTCTTAACATGTTAGATTCATCAAAAACACCTGTCCTTGGTTCTGGTGACTCATCCTGCCCTCCTAATACATGAGGGGGACGTGTTTTCTTACTTCTTACTTTTTTCATTTATTTTATTGATTTTTTTTATTGTATTAAATATTTCTCCCCAAAAAAATAAATGAGAAAAGTAATTGAAAAAACACGGTCTCCTCACGTATTAGAAGGACAATTTCAGTCACCAGACCAAAAACTGTCCGGGGTGTTTCCAAAAGCCTGAGTAGACAATACAATGACCCAATTATTTTTTTAAAGTGAAATATCCCTTAAGTAAAAGTATCAATACTGCATGTAGAAATACTGAATTTACTTGCGTAAAAGTACAAAATATTGGTATCAAAAAGTAGAAAGTACTCATTATGTAGAATGTCCCATTTCACAAGTTTTGAAATGTATAAATGTTTTTTGAAAATAGCAGATCTACAAGCTCACAATGCGTCGCATCGCGACGCTTTGTAAGCTTGTAGGTCTACTATTTTCAACTGTCTGAAATATATATAGGGCCAAAGTGGTTAATGTATGTTTTGTTATAATCAAAATCTACAAAGTGGAGTAAAAAGTATATTTGCCTCTGAGATGTAGTGGAGTAGAAGTAAAAATACTGCAAATTGGAAATACTCCAGTTAAGTAAAAATACCTCAAAATTGTACTTAAGTACAGTACTTGAGTAAATGTACTCAGTTACTTTACACCACTGCAAACCACAGGATTCCAGCAGACGTCAATTACCTTGTCAGTCGATCAATTAGCTCAGGCTGTACCAAGTAGTCAGGGAAGAGAGAGGGGAATGGGTCGAGGTTTCTTCTTTTAGTTTGGATTTTGTTTAGCATTCCTTCAGTTTATTATGCGTTTGATTTGATATCTATTAAGGCAATAGTCATTTGTGTTATGTATATGCAAATATTACTATGGTTACATTGTAAATATATATGCATAAGTTATCGTGGGAATGTCCATGTGCCCTTCACTATAAAACTGCTGGTAGAGAGTATGTAAGCAGTGTGTCGCCCTCATGTCACCTTGGCTTCTGGAATCTGTTGTACCTGAAAGACTGCTTTAGTTGTCCACCAGCCAAGATTTGTGGAAAGTTTTGCCACTAGTAAAAATCTTGGATTGGTTAATGCATCTCATTTCTCTATCACACTCCCCACCTCAATCTTGTTGGATTTAATCATGTTTATAAGGGCTCAGCACCATCAATACCTTACATCAGTGGTTCTCAACCTGTGGGTCTGATTTTGGGGGGCTGTCCCCAGATTACAGTGAAGTGACTTTTAAGACCTTTTTAATACCTAAAAAAAGTTTGCGTTGCAAGGCTTTGTGAGCTTGTAGATCGGCTATTTTCACAATATTTATCTGTGGAACTGAGTCAAACAAAATTGAACTCCTACATTGAAAAAAATAATAATTTACTCCTGCATTCCAAGTGTATATAATTGGTTTTAGTAACACATCACTGAATTCAAAGGGGCCCATAAAGAGCAGTGTACACATGTGGGTTACTTACTTACTTACTTATGCCTATCGCTCCTTTTCATGGAGCATAGGCCGTTGACTACAGTCCGCCAGAGTCCTCTCTCCTGGGCCTTCTTTTCCAGCTCTTTCCATGTCAGTCCACACTGCTTGATGTCAGTCTCAAGGTCCCTGCGCCAGGTGTTCTTTGGCCTTCCCCTCTTTCTTTTGCCTTGCGGGTTCCATCTAAGGGCTTGTCTCATGATGCTGGTAATGGGCTTCCAGAGTGTGTGGCCAATCCATCCCCACCTTCTTCTCTTAATCTCCTCTTCCACTGGTGGTAGACCCGCTCTCTGCCAGAGATCGATATTGCTGATGGTGTCTGGCCAGCGAATGCTCAGGATCCTCCTCAGGCAGCTGTTTATGAATGTTTGTACCTTCATAGTTGTGGTCTTTGTTGTCCTCCACGTCTCTGATCCGTACAGTAGTACTGGCTTGACGTTTGAGCTGGAGTCTGAGCTTTGTCCGCTGGCTGATTTCTTTAGAGCTCCAGATGTTCTTTAGTTGGATGAATGCGGCTCTTGCCTTGCCGATTCTGGCTCTGACGTCAGCATCCGTGCCGCCCTGACTGTCTATGACACTGCCTAAGTATGTAAAGGCTTTTACTTCCTCAAGTGCTGTTCCCTCCAGCATCACTGGGTCTCTGTTTGTTATATTGACCTTGAGGATTCTTGTTTTCCCTTTATGGATGGTGAGGCCAACTTGTGATGAGGTGTCTGCCAGCACCCTTGTCTTCTCTTGCATCTGCTTTTGACTATGCGAGAGCAGAGCGATGTCATCCGCAAAGTCTAGGTCATCCAGCTGTGATGTCATTGTCCACTGGATCCCGTGTCTCCTCTGTGTTGTTGTGACCTTCATTATCCAATCGATGGCTAAGAGGAAGAGGAAAGGGGACAGTAGACAGCCCTGCCTGACTCCAGTCTTCACGTGGAAGCTTCGAGTGAGCTGACCTCCATGGATGACTCTGCATGTCATCCCTTCATAGGAGTTCCTTATCAAGTTGACCAGTTTTTCTGGGATGCCATAGTGTCTGAGCAGTTTCCAGAGGGTGTCTCTGTCAACACTATCAAACGCCTTCTCATAATCTATGAAATTGATGTAGAGCGGAGAGTTCCATTCCACTGATTGCTCAACTATGATACGGAGAGTTGTAATTTGGTCGACACAGGATCTATTTTGCCGGAACCCTGCTTGTTGGTCTCTTAGCAGCGGGTCCACAGCTTTCTTTATTCGTTCCAGGAGAATCCTGTTGAATATTTTTCCTGGCACTGAGAGCAGCATGATTCCCCTGTAGTTATGGCACTGACTGAGGTCTCCTTTCTTGGGGAGTTTGACCAGGTATCCTTCCTTCCAGTCTGTTGGAATTTCCCCTTTCTCCCAGGTCTCCTTTAACAGTGGATGTAACATCTCTACCGAAGCATCTATGTCTGCCCTCAGTGCCTCTGCTGGGATGTTATCTGGTCCTGTCGCCTTTCCGTTCTTCAGTTGAGTGATTGCTTTCTTAATTTCTAGCTTCACATGTGGGTGAACGCTACAAAAATAATATAATATACTTCAGACTTCTGGTCAGTGATGGAAAAAGTACTCACATTTTTTACTTAAGTAAAAGTATCAATACTGCAATATAGAAATAGAAAAGTAAAAGTAATCATTATGCAGAATGTCCCATTTCACAAGTTTTCAAATGTATGAAATGTAGATAGGCTAATATTTCAAATGGCCGAAATGTATATAGGGCTGAAGTGGTTCTGTAATAATAATCAAATTCCACAAAGTAACAAATTTTTTCAAATAATTGTAATGGAGTAAAAGTACAATATTTCCCTCTGAGATGTAGTGGAGTAGCCTAGAAGTAAAAGTAAAGACAAAAAAAATCCTCAAAATTGTACTTAAGTACAGTATTTGAGTAAATGTACTTAGTTACTTTACAGCACTTCTCACAAGTGAAGACAGCGTGCGGTGTTGATTCCATCAACCCTTTTAATCAAAGACATGAAAAAACGCCTTTGACCATATTCACATGGTGGCCAGTTTGGGCACTACATTCTTTCGTAGTCTATGGGAATATAGAGTGACAACCCGATCTCATACAACTTAGTATACATTGCACGGAGTGTCATTCCGTGCATAGACAACTGGAAAACCTGCACGGAATGACGTGCAGTATAGAACTGGTAATAAAGAGGATTAATAAAGAGACTAGGCTTTAATAAGAGGCAATTAATTTGTCTTCTCAGTGACTCCACCTATGCGTGGCATTTGAATTTGCACAGCATTCTAAAAAAAAAAATCTTGTTGGAATGAGCCATTCACCTGATACACTTAGCTTTCAAGCCACTTGCATTATTTATGTACAGTAATATGGTCTGGCATGCACAACAGATGTGGAAGATAAGTAGCCTGGGATCCAGCCTGCTTCGCTACGTTCGGCGGATTTTTTTTCTCTCTTCGCTTCTCAGTCCAAGACTGTAAAGCCTCCTATCTCCAAGGTAGGCGGGACATGCCAAACGGCTTGAGTCCTGACGTGGCTTCTGATTGGTCTGTAATGCGGGGCGGGACAAAGCACCAGTGAGACGTCATTCCAATGCGCAGAAAAACAACAGTGTGAAAAGCATGGAGGGTGGCGCTGGCTGATGACGTAGGTTGCCTAACGCTACTCTCATTCGTTGGAACGACATCCAATCAGCAACAGCGTTGACTACGTAACATATGTAGTTCTAGTGTAGTTCTGCAAAACCTCCCAATGGGAGGCTTTCCAGACTGAAAAGCGAAGAGAGAAAAAAAAATCCACCGAACGTAGCGAAGCAGGCTGGATCCCAAGCTAGAAGATAAGACCGTATACATGTACTTTCATTTCTTGCACCACACTTGTGTCATAAGAGACTCTTACTGAAGGAAGAACCAGCGGGATATAAATAGCTATACCTGAAGAGCACAACCCAGGTTTTCATTACAGAGGAATGGCTTATAGTGAATTGTGTCTTATTTATTCAATGCCTAGCAATGAGTGGAAGTTGGCTAATGTTCAAGTGCGTATTATGTTCCCTGAAAGGCAATCCGATCCCAATGCACACACACACACACACACACACACACACACACACACACACACACACACACACACACACACACACACACACACACACACACACACACACACACACACACGTACTGTACACACACTCATTTTAAGATTTCTTTGGCTATTCAAAAATAGCAGATCTACAAGTTCATAGCGCGCAAACTTGTAGATCTGCAAATGTTTTAAGAATCGTGAAAATGGGTTCAAATCTTTGAATACATATTCTACAAATGTCTTCTAAATTGTAACAATAACAAAAAAACGTATGTTGCTAAATCAGTGGTGCTCCAACTTTTCCATGTAAAGATGATATGTATTTGGCCGCGGACCCCCATCTCAAAAATAAAATATGTTGTCCCAGGGACCCCCAGAAGCAAAGATTTGAGTAAAAAATGTTCGCTTTAAAAATATATATATTCAAAGATTTGTGCAAATCTTTGAGTACATTTTTAACTCAAGTCTTTGTTTCTGGGGGGAGGGGGCCCTGGAATAACATATGTTGATGAAGGTCGGCGGCCAAAAACATATAATTTTGGGGGTCCTTGCGATGTAGGTGTGGGTCCCCATCTCAAGATATGTTGTTGTTTGTTGTTGAAAATTATATCAAAGATTTTTCAAAAATAGCAGATCTACAAGCTCATAGCGCGGCATGAGCTTGTAGATCTGCTATTTTTTAATAGCCAAATTATTCAAAAAATGACACCGATACTTTCCCGCTCTTAAGGGGTTAATAGCTTAGCATAAAGTTCAATTTTGAACCCGCAATTCCTGTTTTTTTTATGTACAAACTTGTGCTTGCATTCCCATTCAGCTTCAAAGTGGACCGAATTACAATTTTGTAAGAAACATTTGTAAATTTCGTGTAAAAGAAGCTTAACATGTTGACCCTATTCACTCTCACAATTGAGAGTATAGGACATTGGGGGATTTTAGGAAAACTAATCTGTCCTTGCAGCATGAAGACAAGAATTGTTACAAGTAAAAGGCTTGTGTTCAAAATGTTACTTGAGTAAAAGTACATAAGTATTCGCATCAAAATATACTTAAAGTACCAAAAGTAAAAGTACTAAAATGTTGGAAAATAGCAGATCTACAAGCTGACAACGCATCGCAATAATTATAAAGTAAAAGTACAATATTTGCCTCTGAGATGTAGTGGAGTAGAAGTAAAAGTGTTAAACATTGGAAATACTCCAGTAAAGTAAAAGTAGCCTACCTCAAAATTGTACTTGAGTAAATGTACTTAGTTACTTTATACCACTGTCCACACATCATCATGTAATTAAGCTCACAAAAGCCGTCACATACTGTCACCAGACTTGACAGAATCACTGGCATGATAACAGGCACATCATCCAGTCTTCACTCTAGTATGACAATGCTCAAAAATAGACTCCTCAGCTTTGACATGTCACGCGTTAACTTGTATATCTCTGCTGTTCGGCCGGAACCAGCTAAATCCAAAATGGTAATTGTTCAGGAAATGAAAAACAAAATATCAATTTTTCAGAAAATGAAGAAAACCTTATATTTTTAAAACAAAGCAATACTGCCTCATCAAACTTGGTATTGTGACTTTATATATTATCAGATACTTGCATGTGTCATTATATTATCACCACTTTACCCAAATCCAGTGCAAGTGGAGTTAGGAGGTTTTGTCCATCATTGATAAGAACAGCTGGCAATGGATCTCAAAGCTCACAACACATCACAACGCATTGTGAGCTTGGAGATCAGCTATTTATGGTGAGCGCCATCCTCATATACTATAGATCAAGCTGAATTCTGTACTTAAACAACTTTTATTTTAACATGCATTGTAAACAACCATGGATCTAACTGTTACCACTGTTGTTCTTCTACAGTTGAGTGCAACAAACAATTCTGCCTCAATACTCAATCATGTATTTAACAAAAGCGATCATGGCACACCAACAATAAAAAAAATGGCATATAAATACAAAATACATTCATGAAAAATAGAATATTTAGCCTATCAAATCTGTAGCCTACTGCACTAACAATAACAACCACAGTTGAATTTACCTATCATATACCTATCAACATTTTATTATCACTCTGTTGTGTGTTGTGTGTTGCGTGTGTGTGGTGGGTGTTTCTTAGTGCTTTAGATTGTCATAAAAGCTGTGAAAGTCTTTTGGCATGATCTCCTTGAGCTCTTGGAGATGTTTGAAACAAACTCCTGCACACACTCATTCTCTGTCCATTAACATTTAAAAAGAAAACACGAGCAGATGACCTTTGTGAAGACACCCTTCTCCTCTTTACTGGGGTGATATCTATCAAACCTTGCACATACATTCTCTTCTCTTCCCAGTTTATGTTCTCCCAAAAGCATTGAAAAATCTTCTCCCTGTCTGCCTCATACAGAGCAGAGCTTCTCGAGAGCCTGAGAGGAGGGGGGAGTTGTTTGTTTTTGACGGACAGTTTGAGGGTCCAATGGAGTTAGGAGTTTTCGTCAGAGGCGTTTTTTAATACTTTTCATATGTTTATATTATTAAAAAAAAAATTACACAGATGTAGAGGGGGTTCAATAGTGTTGATTTATGAAAAAAAAAAAAAAAAACTGAAAAAGGAGTTAGCTGGTCCCGGCTGGACACTGACG
The DNA here is from genome assembly GCF_963280865.1 of Gymnoscopelus braueri. Lineage (NCBI taxonomy): Eukaryota > Metazoa > Chordata > Actinopteri > Myctophiformes > Myctophidae > Gymnoscopelus > Gymnoscopelus braueri. The sequence goes on along the minus strand of NC_137621.1, from coordinate 49,930,988 downwards.
ATATATCTAATGACCCGTGGCATTCGTTCATATTTCTGTAACAAAGAAGGTATTGTGGAAGTCAGAACAAAGTTAGAATTTGGGTGTGAGTTTGATTTCCTCACCGAAACATTACAAGTTAAAAAAAAAAACTTTAGCATATATGCATATCTACGAATGTGAACAGCTCTCTAACTTTGAATCTTTTGAAACATGTATCTTTCCATTTTACATCTTATGTCTATATTGATTCATTTTGATATGTAACTTAACTTATCCTTTGCTGCTGATGTAACTTGATTTCTACCGGTTCATAAGCTTTAACGTTGACACCATAGCATACCAAAGCTATAATTCAAAGGTATTTAACAGTGCTGTCAAAGAGGAGTGCCAAATGATTTGATGGATTGTGTGAACAGGGTCAGATGTATCCTTTGTCATCATATTTGGAGAAGTTCCAAATGATGTGTTCCCATGATGGGAATGCAAGCAGAAAAGCATCAGTGAGAAGTCATTCCAATGCGCAGAAAAACAACAGTGTGAAAAGCATGGAGGGTGGCGCTGGCTGATGACGTAGGTTGCCTAAAGGCAGGTACAGACTGCCCGACCTTAAAGTGGTCGGGGGGTCATCTGATCGTTAAGCATAACACACTGCAGGAGTTTATTTCTTGAAATCGGCTGTCATAATATCGTTGTGGTCTTCACAACAGGATTGATCCCCGACAAGGGCTGACACACTGTAGGATAGTTCACTAGGATGCTATCTCCAGAGTCAGACCCAATACATACATTTGAGTTTATTCCAATTCATTTTAATCGACGTATCCCGTGATATGCCTCTCCCCCTCTCCCTCTCCCCCCTCTCTCGCTCTTTCTCTCTCTCTCCCTCTCTCTCGCTCGCACGTCAAAGTGCGCAGAAGCGGTCAGTGACAGAGTTGCCATGTCCGCTTATTATAAGCGACTTTGGGATAGTTTTTCTGTAAAGTTGCTTTTTTGGCCTTGTTTCCTAATGTTGTTTGAACCAGTTATTCTCAAACATTTTCATGGCAAGGACCCCCAAAATAATATTTGTCCGCAGAGGCGCAGACCTCCCCCTTCTGAAAATATGTCGTGCCATAGACCCTCATACAAGATCTGCGTGGATTTGGAAAATATTCCACAATTCCCCCCCCCCCAGATATCTTCTTTAAAAATAGCCTATCTACAACGTGAGCTTGTAGATCGTCTATTTTCAAGTATCCAATGTATTTATTTATATATATAGGCTTACAGTTGTTTGGCTTGTTTTCACAAACCTGGTTGCTTATTTCTCTCGCAAAATCTGGCAACACTCACTCACAGACAAACACATACACACACACACACACACATACATACAGATCGCTCGCTCTCTGTGTGTGTGTCTCTCTCTCTCTCTCTCTCTCTCTATCTCTGTGCAATAGTCTCAAATAAACAGCCCCCTTCGAGCACGCTCGCTCACTCTCATTCTGTTTTATAATAATGTTTAACTTAATACAGGACTGGACAGTAACTATGCGGGGGAGGGATCTGTTTGTTGTGGTCAGGCCACGGTGGCTGTAATGTGCTCTCATTGGCTGTAGCGTGCATCTCCTCGCAAGGTGGTCGCAGCCCCGTTCATAGTGTATGATATTGTCTGCTGTCCTGTCCCAGACAGAGCTGAATATCTAACATGGTAGTTATCTGAAAACGGTCGGAAAGCCGTCGCAGAGCGGATAATCGCGGCCATATCGTCTCGCGGAACCTTTCACACACAGCGAGCATTATCTCGCAGATCAAAGGCCGATCTGCGTCAGATCGGGAGGTTTTGTCGGCGAGCGCCAAAAAATGTCGGCGACAGCAATATCGGACCCAATCTCCTGCAGTCTGTACGGGCCCTAACGCTACTCTCATTCGTTGGAACGACATCCAATCAGCAACGACGTTGACTACGTAACATATGTAGTTCTAGTGTAGTTCTGCAAAACCTCCCAATGGGAGGCTTTCCAGACTGAAAAGCGAAGAGAGAAAAAAAGAATCCACCGAACGTAGCGAAGCAGGCTGGATCCCAAGCTAGAAGATAAGACCGTATACATGTACTTTCATTTCTTGCACCACACTTGTGTCATAAGAGACTCTTACTGAAGGAAGAACCAGCGGGATATAAATAGCTATACCTGAAGAGCACAACCCAGGTTTTCATTACAGAGGAATGGCTTATAGTGAATTGTGTCTTATTTATTCAATGCCTAGCAATGAGTGGAAGTTGGCTAATGTTCAAGTGTGTATTATGTTCCCTGAAAGGCAATCCGATCCCAATGCACACACACACACACACACACACACACACACACACACACACACACACACACACACACACACACACACACACACACACACACACACACACGTACTGTACACACACTCATTTTAAGATTTCTTTGGCTATTCAAAAATAGCAGATCTACAAGTTCATAGCGCGCAAACTTGTAGATCTGCAAATGTTTTAAGAATCGTGAAAATGGGTTCAAATCTTTGAATACATATTCTACAAATGTCTTCTAAATTGTAACAATAAAAAAAAAACGTATGTTGCTAAATCAGTGGTGCTCCAACTTTTCCATGTCAAGATGATATGTATTTGGCCGCGGACCCCCATCTCAAAAATAAAATATGTTGTCCCAGGGACCCCCAGAAGCAAAGATTTGAGTTAAAAATGTTCGCTTTAAAAATATATATATTCAAAGATTTGTGCAAATCTTTGAGTACATTTTTAACTCAAGTCTTTGTTTCTGGGGGGAGGGGGCCCTGGAATAACATATGTTGATGAAGGTCGGCGGCCAAAAACATATAATTTTGGGGGTCCTTGCGATGTAGGTGTGGGTCCCCATCTCAAGATATGTTGTTGTTTGTTGTTGAAAATTATATCAAAGATTTTTCAAAAATAGCAGATCTACAAGCTCATAGCGCGGCATGAGCTTGTAGATCTGCTATTTTTTAATAGCCAAATTATTCAAAAAATGACACCGATACTTTCCCGCTCTTAAGGGGTTAATAGCTTAGCATAAAGTTCAATTTTGAACCCGCAATTCCTGTTTTTTTTATGTACAAACTTGTGCTTGCATTCCCATTCAGCTTCAAAGTGGACCGAATTACAATTTTGTAAGAAACATTTGTAAATTTCGTGTAAAAGAAGCTTAACATGTTGACCCTATTCACTCTCACAATTGAGAGTATAGGACATTGGGGGATTTTAGGAAAACTAATCTGTCCTTGCAGCATGAAGACAAGAATTGTTACAAGTAAAAGGCTTGTGTTCAAAATGTTACTTGAGTAAAAGTACATAAGTATTCGCATCAAAATATACTTAAAGTACCAAAAGTAAAAGTACTAAAATGTTGGAAAATAGCAGATCTACAAGCTGACAACGCATCGCAATAATTATAAAGTAAAAGTACAATATTTGCCTCTGAGATGTAGTGGAGTAGAAGTAAAAGTGTTAAACATTGGAAATACTCCAGTAAAGTAGAAGTAGCCTACCTCAAAATTGTACTTGAGTAAATGTACTTAGTTACTTTATACCACTGTCCACACATCATCATGTAATTAAGCTCACAAAAGCCGTCACATACTGTCACCAGACTTGACAGAATCACTGGCATGATAACAGGCACATCATCCAGTCTTCAATCTAGTATGACAATGCTCAAAAATAGACTCCTCAGCTTTGACATGTCACGCGTTAACTTGTATATATCTAATGACCCGTGGCATTCGTTCATATTTCTGTAACAAAGAAGGTATTGTGGAAGTCAGAACAAAGTTAAAATTTGGGTGTGAGTTTGATTTCCTCACCGAAACATTACAAGTTTAAAAAAAATTTTTTAGCATATATGCATATCTACGAATGTGAACAGCTCTCTAACTTTGAATCTTTTGAAACATGTATCTTTCCATTTTACATCTTATGTCTATATTGATTTATTTTGATATGTAACTTAACTTATCCTTTGCCGCTGATGTAACTTGATTTCTACCGGTTCATAAGCTTTAACGTTGACACCATAGCATACCAAAGCTATAATTCAAAGGTATTTAACAGTGCTGTCAAAGAGGAGTGCCAAATGATTTGATGGATTGTGTGAACAGGGTCAGATGTATCCTTTGTCATCATATTTGGAGAAGTTCCAAATGATGTGTTCTGAATCATTGTAATTAAGTCTGTTCCATTACTGCCTTCATGTTGTACCAGGTAAGACCATTTAGAATATGGTATATCCAGGACTAAAAGTATCTAATAAACATGGATTAGGAAATCTAAAGTAATATTTATTATTGGTTAATAACATTGTGGGAATTTTCAGGCCCTCGCCTGAAAATTGTGACCTTATGGAGTCAAGAGGGTGAGAAGGCAGTCACTAACAGTCAGGCAACAAACCCCCTTAATTAGTGTGGTTGCCCTAACAGGGCAACCAGACTATAGTAATCTTCACACTTTATTAGTGTGGTTGCCCTAACAGGGCAACCAGACTATTGTTCTAGGGATACTATCATAATCTTTCTAGATAAACAATACTTTAGACCGCATCTCCTCCCACAGTTTTTATCCCCCAATGTTGTGCCATATCTCAAAATGACCGTCTTGACCTGGAATCGTGCGCTTGTATTTTGCTAAGAGATTGGTTAAATAGTTTAATTGATATTGATTTATTAGTGCATTAAATTTCCCCATCCACTTTAATGGGAATTGCAAAAACTCCCATTCAAGTATTTTTTTCTCGGTAACCATAAGGGCTACAGTTACATGACTTGGAGGGGAGGTTAATAGATTATTGCAAAATTATTACAAAAAAAATCACACCAGTCGGCCACATGGTGGCGCTATAACAGCCCACTTTACCTTTTGGCCTATAACTCTTGAACCGTAGGTCGTAAAATCAAAATTTATTTTCCCTAGATTCCTTGGGTCATGACGCAACTCCCCATATAGGCCACGCCCATTTCCGTCTGGATAGATTTTCCGCCATTTTGAATTTTCTTCAAAACACACTTTTAGCTCCTCCTCCCATATATTTTGTCCAAATTTCACAAAAATCGGTACACATAATCTCTGGACCCATGCAATAATCTGGACCGAAACAGAATTTTGATAGTCCATACCGTTCGTCCGTAAATGGCTTCCAAAGTTAGCGGGAGGGGCCCGTATTACAAAAAAGCCCACAAATCACGAACAAAACGTCCAGTCAATCCCAAATTTGAATCACATGTCAAGTGTGGTTTACTCAACAAATCCCCAAAAGAATTTCCACTTTGATCCATAGGGGGCGCCACAAATGCTCAAAATGTAACCGTTTGATGCAAAAACCTTATTTTGGGGGGATCAATCCTCTCAAAATGAAACGCAAGTGATCTCAGGAGTTACGTGACAATGTAATTGGCACAGCTTCCGACGGTATTCCTCCCAGCGTATTCCTCGAGTCCCGGCGGCAGCGACCCGCGACTAGCGTCGGTGCAACCACACTCTGCAATTGCCCTGAATTGCGACGCGTCTAGTTTGAATCTGCTATTGATGTGTTGATCAGTCAACCCTTTAAGATCCTGGTCTTTGTCCTGGAGCAGAAGCTCCTAGCTTTAAGTGTGAACCAAAACAAGTCTCTGGGCCAAGTCTTTTGTTACCAAGCGGCTGATTATAATACTATTGTCCTTATGCAAGGTGATGGCTAAGGTGAATGCATATGTTATCTCTCTCTCTATCCCCACAGACCTCTGGTAAAGCCAGATTGAATTCATACTGTATTATTCTTATTTCACAGCAAAAGCTTATTTTGTAGTAAGTACACAAGAATGAACATTGGTGAAATGTGGTTGGTGGAAGAAACCAGTTAGTTTCATGTAAACTTTTCTTCTTGAATCTAAGGAATAATGTCATGCTATTTAAATCATCTATTTTTGTCTAAATCATTCATACAAGGTTGAATACATATATGTGTGGTCTTATATTGAAGCTAATAAGATGTTAAACAATGATTTCATAATATGAGCTTGTGTAAAAGTGCAGTTTGATAGATAAATGTTATGTGTTAAAACCAAGACAGATTGTGTGATCCATTGTGCTGACTGAGAAGGACCACCCCAAGAAGTCTTTTGTTTCTAAAAACCTGTTTGTGAGTGGTCAAGAAGGAGGACTGGGAGGTAGGTCCTAAGACAAATGTCTGTCTGTATGAAGTGCAATGTTGTTGTGATTTAAGTACACTCTGTGGATTGGCAATGCAGATGTCAACGTCTGTGGAAATAAATATATTTCTGTGGACAAACCCTCTTTCAAACTGGATGCTTCTTATTCTTGCACTTAGGGAATAGTTATGGAATAGTGTTTTTCTTGTCTGATCAATGGACCATATACGACAAGAACTTAACAGACAGAATACAGGCTTTGTACAGTATAGCCAGTATTTAAGTTTTATATTAGCATTGGCAATAATACCACTATATTCCACTTCCGATACTGGCACTATTATATTGGCAAAAGCAGCAAATATAGGTGTCAGTTTCACTTTGTTCAAGTTCCTCCACAATCCAAACATAAAACCTAATAAGATCAGCCTCTACTTGTTTTACGTTTATCTTCCACATCAGTTGTGCATGCAAAACCATATTACTGTACATAAATAATGCAAATGGTTTGAAAGCTAAGTGTATCAGGTGAATGGCTCATCCAACAAGAATATTCTTTTTAGAATGCTGTGCAATTTCAAAACTCTCAGGTGGAGTCACTGAGAAGACACATTAATTGCCTGTTATTAAAGCTTAAAGCCATCCTCTTTATTACCAGTCCTGTTCAAGCTACAGAAGACAATACATGCTAGTTGGTTACCAGAGCCATGGTACCTAGAAATGACAAATTGATCATATTCCCATAGTCTACGAAAGAAGTGTGTGTGTGTGTGTGTGTGTGTGTGTGTGTGTGTGTGTGTGTGTGTGTGTGTGTGTGTGTGTGTGTGTGTGTGTGTTATTACTTCAATTTAGTGAGTCTACTTCTAATATCAGTGGAAGTAGACTCACTAAGTAACTAAGTACATTTAATCAAGTACTGTACTTAAGTAAATATTTTTGGTATGTTTACTTTACTGGAGTATTTCCAATTTGTAATACTTTTACTTCTACTCCACTACATCTCAGAGGCAAATATAGCACTTTTACTCCACTACAATTCTGATAAAACATTCTATAACAGGTAGACTGGTGGAGTAGCAGGGTTGAGAGAATAGACACTGCACACTGTCTTCACTTGTGGTATCACTTGTTAGCAGGTCTTAAACTGATAGAGTCATTTGATCTCTTATCTTAATTATCATAATGTGTCTAGGGTCCTTAACCTGGTTAAAATGTCCTATTAATAATGGTCCCATATGGGCCTGTACCTCAGTCATGTTAAAAGTACTCTGTACTCTCTACTAGCAGTCTCTCTGTCTGCAAGCCAAGGTCGAACGCATGCAGGCTTTCTCTGTGGCAATCTTTTGTTTTAAGAACACTGTATCTAGAATTCTCTTCTACAGCTGTCTCCCTTAGTGTCACCAAATCTTCCCTGACCAGTGACAGGTCAGAGCAGTCAGATGTCAAACCTGTTGACCCAGACATGGGGACGCATTAATAGAGTTTATAAAGGGTCGTAAATCCTGCTCTATGTTATTTATAACTATTTGTAGTTAAACAGCTGAAAACCCAGTGTAAAAAGGATGAGACGAAATCAAAGACAGACACAGGCCGGTTCTCAAATTAAAAGGTTGACATTGTATTAAGAGAAAGAATCAATCCACGAGGCACCGTACAGCAAAAATATCTCTCTGCCATTACAAAGACAGGCAATAGTATTTATACACAAGTTGGTGTCCGGACATCAGTTATGAGGTGGATCCTAACGATTGGTTAAGACCCTCAGACGTCAGATCATATCTGATGAGCTGTCAGGCATCAGGGTGTCATCATAATAAGTTGTTGTTCATCTTATAGTATCCTTGTGTACATCTTATGGTTTCATAAACAAGTTATCCCTTCGATATCATAGGACATGTGGCAGGTTTATCTGTGACAGGGTGACAGCTGACAGAGTACATTAGTGACGATGTCAGGTCATACAGAGATATAGGTTGTGTACAGAGATACAGGTCATTAGGACATTAGATCACAAAGCGTTGACCAAGACATGTTTTTACTGATTGGAAACATATGGAGCCGGCACCAGATAGCAAATATGGAGGTGTTGTTGCTTTGTCATAGATGGTCAAGTTAACTCCAATGAGCTGTTATTGTATTCCTCCAGAGATAATCAGTGACCTTGGAGGGCCTGCGCTCTGTACAGCTCAAAACACATGCAGTCTCTAGAGGAAAGGAGAGACCTGATACTAGGATTAGTTTTGTCCAACCTCGAACTTAATAAAATCATAAGATTGGTAGGCAAACTTGAGTTATGTCAAGATGGCACACTAAAATAGGATATGAGGGCATATATATCAATATTGTCGACAAAAGACATAGTTTTAACTCTAACAAGTCCCCAGTTCTTGTGGACAAGATTGGTAGATGACGTCAAAATAATATGTAATTAATTAATTAATATAAGAAAACAGATACATGTAGACTTAAATACCTTTTTAAATTGTATTAAAGGACTATAAGGGCAAAAACAAATGTTTCTTTGTTCAGATAACATACACATTTTTTCTTCTTCAAAAGGACTGAATTGTTTATTAATTTGGAAGCAAAATGGTTATATTTCATGAGTAAATAATCAGCGTTAGTAGGATGAAATCTTACATAGACTAAAGAATAATTAAAATGGTAAGTGGGTTCTATATGCTGTTAAATGAGAAAAATGACATCACCTCATAAGTTCCCAGAATAAGGTATTATAATTATGAACAGATCAAACCTTTCTTTATTTTATTTTATTTTGAAGGCCATCCCTTGGCAGGATCTGAATTTTTTTAACTTTTAACTTTTCCTGAAAATCCCACAATGTATGTACCACCAGGAACTTTAGCCAACATAGTCTTGTTTCCAAGAAGTTGTTGTTTCAGGTCCCGCCCCCAAGTGTGTATAGGCTCAGTCGAATTTTAGCCCTACTTCTCCTTGAAGCAATACTGTGGGTAGATATGTTAAAGGGGTAGTTCACCCCCAAAATAACTTTTTTTCTATTGATTACTCACCCCATGGAGCCTTGAATTCATAGATATTTTTTTGTTTTTGTCACATTCCTAAGCCAATAATTTGATTATAATAAATTTAGCCCCATTGATTCCGGTAGGAGACACAAATGCATTTGTGTCTCCTACCGGAATCAATGGGGCTAAATTTATTATAATCAAATAATAAAGGAAGGAATGCGACAAAAACAAAAAAATATCCATGAATTCAAGGCTCCATGGGGTGAGTAATCAATAGAAAAAAAGTTATTTTGGGGGTGAACTACCCCTTTAACCCTAAGCAAAATAATTTATGGCGGGAAAAACTCACGTGATGCCTCTTTACTCACACAGACGTATAGGACCTACTTTTCCTCTTTGAGCAGTCGAGAGGAGAGGCTTCTGTCACTCAATTTAACCAGGAAGATTATTTAATAAAGGTTTTCCATCGGAGTTTGAGACCCTCAGTCTCCCCTGGGGAGGTTTTGTAAACTTCGATTACTCCTGGGGCAAGATCTGAAATGGATGAATGTAAATCAAATTTACTGTTTGGCAGAGTTTAAAACAGTTTGGCATGGCAGTAGCCTACAGTTGACTGTAGTATGAAACACAGTTTAAAACAGGTTTAGAACCAGATATAAAATTAAAGTTTAGCCCTGTATTTACAATTGTATGTACAATTAGCAGGTAATGTGACCAGTGATTGTTGTCCAGGAATTGGATTAATGGGGTAATGGGGTGGCTTACATTCTCGTTCTAAAATGAAACACAAACATAAAACACAGCATTAAACATTAAAATCATAATCATATTTAAATCAGATATTCATCAAACTCCCCTCTATTTGACACCCATATATCTATAATATGTGTGTCAGATGATTTGTTGATGAGAAAGGGGATGAAAACAAAAAAACATTTTATTTTTTATTTATTTTTAATTAAAAAGTTATAATTAAAACTTTTAAAAATAAAATATAACAATGAAAAATAAGGAATAAACATCTTTGTTCTGAAGAGTATATTGAAATGAGATAAGTACAGAAAAATAGCTTTTGAAAATTAGCAAATCTACAAGCTCATAAAAAAATCTTAAGTTAAAATGATAAAATACTTTCAAAACTTTTAAAAATAAATCAAAATTACTTTATAATAAACTTAATATTATAGTTAATGTTTCCCAATATTGATATGGCACTTATTGTATCTTATTGTGGGTTAATTTAACGGATCTATGTTTTAAATGGAATTCAATAGAGACGCAGCCATGGAAACGTGTCTAACATACCACTAACACTTCCTGCTGAAGGAATTATGGGAAATGGAGTCTAAGTAGCCCAGAAGGAATTATGGGAAATTGAGTTTTAAGAGGTCATTTTGGAATGAGTTGCCATAGCAACGTGGCTGTTACAGACCCTAACGGAAACGGAAATCTCCACAAGGGATTTTGGATATTGGAGTTTGCTTAACAGTTAAAGTTACTAAATTAGATGAACAAACTCATTCATATGCTGATGGTGCTGACATTATGGCAAAAATAAAGGAAAACATATTAATAATGGGCTGACAGTAATAAAACTGATATTATATATATAGAGATAGATAGATATTGCTATAAGGGAGTTACTGTAATTGGAAGGAATGGGTTAAAGTTATATTGAGCCCAATGGCCCTCACAAAGTCAGAATGTTCTCATAACAATTCGGTCACAGACTTTTCTGAGACAGCAAACTGGTGAAAATAAATAAAATGAAATCCTTTGCATTCTACATTCTGTCTGATCACTTTCTTTACTTTCCCTACTCGACATAACTGACTTTCTTTACCTTCACTACGACATAACTGACTTTCTTTACCTTCTTTCACACTTCTCTTTACTTTCGACATAACTCACTTTCTTTACTTTCTTTCACACTTCTGTGAGCAATTATTAACCATAGCCTACTTTGTTATGAGAACAGCTGAACAAGAGAATGTAAACAGATAAGAAACTGGAGAAATGAGAGGCTATATTGGATAAGGGAGTGAGAGAACCTATGATGAATTTGATTATCTAATATACTTAGTAGTGGGTAAATTGACAATGAGTATTTTAGTGTACTCTGGGAATCTAACGAAATATCTTCCTTTTTTAAGTAAATGGATATGAATTATTATTATAAACTGAGCAAATTGTACCAGGATTCATATTAATGTGTAAATCGTAATTTTTTTTTTTTTTTTTTTTGAGTTTCAGAAGGAGCACAGGAGGCGTAAGATGTTAAAATGCACCTTACCTCTCATTGTGATCCCCCCTGAAATCCACTGACCTCTGATCCCGTACGGTCTTGGGTCACAAAAAAATCAGTAATTTGGATCTGAATGGATCTCGGCTGCCTTCTTCCGGGGTATCAGTGATGCTGTGAGGCATAAAGCAGACGTCGAGAAGGTTTTTACAACAAAATACTATCGGGTGGAATTTTAACATGAAGTCAAAAAATGATGGGTTTGATCAAATAAACAAAAGGGTGGGATTCCGTTTATGCCAGAAAAGATTTCCCCGTCGTCATAAACAGGACCCCCTTAGCTACCAAAACAAAATAAAAGCTTGAACTACCCGCTAACGAGAAAAGGAAAAAAAAAAACATTAGATATATAACTTAAAACCAACCCATCAGAAACTGGACTAATTAATGTAAAATACTCAAATGGAATTAATATGCTGGTGTGCCCTGGGTGTCGTGGAGAATAGCCAAGTCCTAATCACACATTAGGCACAGCAGAGAAGGAGAGGGCAGCGTCATAGGGGTCATAGGTGGGTGTCTAGCCAATATGAGGGCCCCAGCAGGGAGGATAGACACTAAACACAAACAAAAATACTCAAATGGAATTAATATGCTGGTGTGCCCTGGGTGTCGTGGAGAATAGCCAAGTCCTAATCACACATTAGGCACAGCAGAGAAGGAGAGGGCAGCGTCATAGGGGTCATAGGTGGGTGTCTAGCCAATATGAGGGCCCCAGCAGGGAGGATAGACACTAAACACAAACAAAGCAACATTAGTGTACAACAGTGGTATGGGGTGTGCGAGCACATACTGTGACATCAAGGACTAATTCTGTATATATTTGAGTACATTTTCTGTTAACAATTGAAAGTGGGACCCATATAAATGGGAACAAGACAACAATGTGGGAGATTAATACTAAATGGGTTAACAATCTGAATTGTCTTTGGTAAATATAAATGTAACAGGTATCAGATTATTTGAAGATGGGTATTCATAAATACTATATTGACACATATCATATTAGAACCTCGAATTTGAATTTCATGAAGTGAGTGGGCTAGGGTAGATGATTTTATATATATATGAAATATATATATATATTAAACTCATATATAGATATAATTTTTTTTTCTCATAGTAATGGGAGATGGGAAATAATCACCTTTTGTCTGTAAATGGTGAAACTTTTCGAAAATATCAGATCTACAAGGACTGATTCCTTTTAAGTGTTTTAAAAGTTAGGACACATCAAATTCATCTATTTCTGTATCAATTTCATCTATTTGCGGCCAGAGTGTCTTTGTCCGTTTAAAGGGAAGTTCATCTATGTCTAATTATCTACAACAACCCGGTTGTCAAAACCCCAGTTTGGCCGTCGGTGCCAAAGTGGAGGTTTGAAAGGGAGCGCTGTGTTCGGCTGGGGACATAGGGTCAAAGTATGGTCCGCCGTGGTCCCACATGACCAACAAATATAAGTTCGCGGGGGCCGGCCTGCAGTGTGTGAGCCCTGTGTAGAGAGACCAGGGGTGTTCTGGGTGTGGTGTGTATTACCTTGATTCCATGGTCCTGGTTGGTTCTGCTGTCGGTTTGCCCCGGATCCCCCGTTGTGGTTTTGGTTATTCTGTGGTGCCTGTAGGCTGATGTGTCCTTCCCCAGTAATCACGGCCTGTAGTTTAGCCCTAGGCTTTGGTTCGGCTATGCAATTGTTGTAATACTGAGCTAGAGTAGTGAGTTCCTCTGTGGTTTTCATTTTCCATAAGGGATCATTCATAGTGATGGCCTGTTTTAAGTGAGGGCGTAGAGCCTCCATTAAGAGGAGGTTAAACAATTTCTGGTAGCCCACCTGGCCACTGGTTAGGCCTGAGTGGCGGTTAAACTGGGTTTTAAATTTCTGAATGAATTCCGAGACATCCTCTCCGTCTTTCTGCTTAATGTCGGTGAGGACAGATAAATTAGTGTTAGCACGCAGGAGACCTAGTGCGTTCCCTATCATTTTGTTTACAGCTTCCTCGTGGTCTACCTGTCTTATCATTTGGGGTCTCTGTTCGTCCAGAGCTGGTGGCTCGGTACGGAAACATTGGATCGCACGGCCATGTAGGTCGAGGAGGTGGGCCCCCTCTGAAATCTGATGTGACATGGCTTTGGGGCTACTTTTTGCAATAAGGTCCCTGACTTCCGTAGTGTTAAGCTGGTGTTCTATTATCTCTGCTTTGAGCGCGGTCTCCCACCCCTCTGGATTGTCCTGAATATTAGGTAAAGTTTCTGCAATGTTCTTAATATCTTCAGGAGACCATTTCCTGTACCTATAAGCCAAATTGCCATCCCCCTGTGAATAGGCCATTAAGGGAGCAATCAGTGTTTCTATCTGATCTACTGTATGCTGTGCAGTAAGTGATTGTGTAGGGTGCGTTTTAGTGTTAACCCGACGTTCATGTAAAGATTTTGATCTCTTACTAGTGCTTGTGTCAGATGGAGGAACGTGGGGTAGGGGTGAAAGTCCTGAAGGCTCACCGACAGCAGGTCCAAGCACAGGTCCAAGCAGGTCCACATCCTGAGAACGTGGAGAAAGAGTAATTTTTATTAAAACCTCGTCATCATCCTCACTTTCAAACATTGACTTATCAAATGAAGGTAGTATGTCAGTGTGAGTGGTGCACTGTGCTTTGTTACCACTGGTGGGTCCCTGTGACGGGGAAAGGATATTTCCCATAATGTAAAAATGTAATTATTCAGACGTGACTAAAACGTAAAAGACGGTGTTCAAAATCTATTTAGTATCTAGCAAGAAGTGGGTGGGCAGGTAGACAATTTACTGATATAAAATTTTAATGAAACAATTCTGAGCAGATGCACGGCTTGTGGGAGAGAGAGAGAGAAACAGTGACAGTGACTACAGATTGTTGACACGTTCAAGGGACCGAGAGAGTGAGTGAGTGAGATAAAGAGGCCGTCAGCCCTACCCAAGGTTAAATACTTCTGTCTGTGGCCAAGTGGAAGGTTTAAATGACTAGTTTCTTAGTTTCTTTAAAATACTCAAATCAGCAGGCTGTGTCTTATCCTAGAAAATAAGTAAATATCATACAAACGGTTCAGTGCTGATGTAATGCTGTTTAGGGTCTGATTGGATGAGATGCCTGTAGCTGGTTTTAGTGATACAGAGGTTGCCTGGAGCAAAGGTGGCTGGTTTCTAGGTAAATGGGAATGAAATCAAATATTAAAACATATATATATTTTTTTAAATTGACCAAAGGTAGGAATAGAACAAAATCTAAATAATAGGACAGTATGGTCTTATTAGTTTAATATCTAACCTCTGTCCTTTTTGATTCATGATCTGCAGCTCATGAGTCAGAAACGGAGTTTGGCTAGTATTAGTGACTTTGGATGGGCTAGCTGGGTTCAGTATTGGTGTATCTGGACTATATTATATATTATATTATATTATATTGCTATAATAATTCCCCTCTGATTGGCACACACGGAAGGTATCTGTGTGTGTCAAGGTTTAAATGATTTACAAAATCAAAGTAAAAATATAATCATTCAACAGGTTGGCTATAAGGCAGCGCCTGTGGATTATTAAGCAGTTCACACAATATAATCTAACAACAGGTTGGCTAGGAGGCAGCGCCTGTGGATTATTAAGTGGTACAGTTCACACAATATAATCTAACAACAGGTTTGCACCTGTGGATTATTAAGTGGTACAGTTCACACAATATAATCTAACAACAGGTTTGCACCTGTGGATTATTAAGTGGTACAGTTCACACAATATAATCTAACAACAGGTTTGCACCTGTGGATTATTAAGTGGTAAAAAAACAGATATGAATAATATATGTAGGCCTATCTATGTACAACTGTAGTTAAAAACCAAGGAACAAATGTACGAGGCAATAAATATCTATGCACACACTGGTAGACGTCTGATATGCGCATATATATGTATTGACAGTATCTGTCCAAAAAAATTAATAATAATAATAGTAATAATAATAATATATATATATATATATACAAGTACGGCCAATGAGCCTCGTGATAAAGTTAATACAATGTCAAAATTACAAGTCAAGGAACTGAACCAAAAGGGAACCTGTGTCTTGTAGTCAGCTGGACGGAGAATCCCCACGCGTTTGAGGAATGTCTGTGAGCCGCTTGTCTCCAAAAACAATATTTGGAAAAGAGGCTGATTCTAAGATAGCTGACCGGAAAGAGTCCTCGCGCGAAGAGGAGTCGTCCGGAGCCCCTCAGAGTCGACCGTGAAAAAAATCTAAATTTGTTAAGGCTGATTCTAAACGCACCGTCCGAGAAAAATATTAATAATAATTATGATAATAATGTCGGACAGGCCTTTAACCGTTCGAAGGACCAATTAATAGAGTTTATAAAGGGTCGTAAATCCTGCTCTATGTTATTTATAACTATTTGTAGTTAAACAGCTGAAAACCCAGTGTAAAAAGGATGAGACGAAATCAAAGACAGACACAGGCCGGTTCTCAAATTAAAAGGTTGACATTGTATTAAGAGAAAGAATCAATCCACGAGGCACCGTACAGCAAAAATATCTCTCTGCCATTACAAAGACAGGCAATAGTATTTATACACAAGTTGGAGTCCGGACATCAGTTATGAGGTGGATCCTAACGATTGGTTAAGACCCTCAGACGTCAGATCATATCTGATGAGCTGTCAGGCATCAGGGTGTCATCATAATAAGTTGTTGTTCATCTTATAGTATCCTTGTGTACATCTTATGGTTTCATAAACAAGTTATCCCTTCGATATCATAGGACATGTGGCAGGTTTATCTGTGACAGGGTGACAGCTGACAGAGTACATTAGTGACGATGTCAGGTCATACAGAGATATAGGTCGTGTACAGAGATACAGGTCATTAGGACATTAGATCACAAAGCGTTGACCAAGACATGTTTTTACTGATTGGAAACATATGGAGCCGGCACCAGATAGCAAATATGGAGGTGTTGTTGCTTTGTCATAGATGGTCAAGTTAACTCCAATGAGCTGTTATTGTATTCCTCCAGAGATAATCAGTGACCTTGGAGGGCCTGCGCTCTGTACAGCTCAAAACACATGCAGTCTCTAGAGGAAAGGAGAGACCTGATACTAGGATTAGTTTTGTCCAACCTCGAACTTAATAAAATCATAAGATTGGTAGGCAAACTTGAGTTATGTCAAGATGGCACACTAAAATAGGATATGAGGGCATATATATCAATATTGTCGACAAAAGACATAGTTTTAACTCTAACATAAACAAACAATTTTTTTATTGCCAATGTATGAAATAATGGTTAAAGTGGTTCAAATGAAAAATGACACAGATGCTTTCCCGGTTTTAATGGGTTAAACCCATGTTGTGTTAATCAAAACATACTGTATCTTGGAGATTTTAGCTGTCATAATTATTTGTAATTATGTTGTTTCTTATATTTAATTTTAGTTTCTTGATTGCTGATTTATTTGCCCAATTGAACTTGGTTGTTGTGAGTTACATCATGTGTATTCTCTATATTCTCTGTATCATTATTATTATTATTATTATTATTATTATTATTATTATTATTTGCTTTAATGTTCTTCTATACTATATTACTTCACTGTTTATTGCTTTCTATTGTATATACTGTATCTGTGTTGTACTCGCAAAAGAGCTTGCTCTCAACAGACTACCCTGAATAAATAAAGGTCAATAAAATAAAAATAAAAAGTTGACATTGAGCCGGAAGTGCCAATTGTTTCATCTATGCCGGAACGACATATATGGTTGGTCTCAAGTAGATGCATTAGGTGGCTACACTTCTGGTGGTTTTGTTTGTTGACAGTATGACACGAGACCAATAGGTTTGTGTGTTTTGTAACCTTAAAGTATAGGGTAAGTGATATTTTTTGGTGAAAACAAAAAGTATTTTGTTAAAAGGTTAAAACACTATATTCTGATAGTAATCATTGCTATAGAGTGTTTTTTCAGTAACAGATGTCTCCCTGTCTCTCCAGTTCTTTAATAAACAGAAAATACATTTTCCGGTAGGTGTCAAAATCTCAGCCAATCAGGAGAAAGTACCCATTTTTAAGCTTAATTTGTATAGTGTTCCAGTTCCAATTTGGTCTGCTCATTTCTTAGTGTCATCACTTCCTAAATCACTTCCTTCCTTACTACACTCGTTTAATCTGTATCCTGATTGAGTTCTCTGTCCTGGTTGGATAAAATTGGAAATGAAACTGAAACTGAAACGAAAATGCATTTTCTGTTTAATAAAGAGGTGGAGAGACAAGGAGACTCCTGTTACTGAACAAACACTCTATAGCAATGAGTACTATCAGAATATAGAGCTATTTAACACTTATTTTAACCAAAGCAAATCACTTACCCTACCTTTAAATTTAAGACAACTAGACCATACCCATCGGGGGATATGAGCACCCAAAGTATGTGCAGTTTGGGTTATGCGCTGTGCACAGACCCATAGCTCGGGGGCCATCCCATAGCTCGGGGGGCCGTAACCATGGCAACATTATTTAACATAAAAATGATAATAAAATGCTGACATTTGGGTAAAGTGAAAAACGGGCTTCGGTGTTCCGTGCACATGGTAATGGTCAATGGCTGTGTGCAAATGCAGATCAATTGCTCCAGCCACTGAGGAGAATCGGGCAGAAGAGATTTTGGGCACAGACAGACGCACATGATTGAATGATGTTGTATGGTTTGAACATCCTATTGATTGAATTAATTATATTTCAGTCTGTGCGTCGCTGTGTTTTTGGGCACTTCAAATGAGTTCATGGGCATTCAAGGAACTTATTGTCTCCGCCAGGCCGAAAGGCATGGCCGAGACTATGTTTTGCACCCTGTCCGTCCGTGTGTCTGTGTGATTCCCGTGAAACTTTGCACGCACATTCCCACTAGGCTGAGGAAGAAATGCCGCCCTTTTCATATTGGTCTGTTATAGCGCCACCAGCAGGTATAATTTAGTAAAACAAATTTTTGGAACAAAATGCCTCAAAAAATGCCTCATGAATGCAGTGTTAGCTTGCCATGAAAGGCCTAAGAAGAAATGCCATCCTTTTCACTTTGGCCTATTATAGCGCCACCAGGAGGCCACAATAACCTACCTGACCTGGCGGAGACATGTGCTCCAAGGAGTACTTTTTCTAGTTCCCTTTCATTCCATGCAGCAGCCAGTAAGGTGTGTTTAGTGTATTTTCTTTGTTGCATTTGTTACATTTTATTTATTATTCAATATTTACGTCATGTTTCTGTTATGTTTATTCTGAACGTTTGTTTATGCTTTATTTTCGTTATGTTCCCAGTTCGACGTTGGATGATTGTGCCTATAAGAGTGCTTAATAAATCCACCAGTGAGATTTATTGACTAAACTGACTAGTTTTTGGCTGAGTAATAGAGGTTATTCTGCTTCTCATGGCTTAATTACATAGGGAAACTGGCCTACTAGTTCACTGAAAGTACTTTCATGTGGAACTATGTGAAACTAGTCATAGTCTAGAGACACGTCATTTAGCACACTTTTTATTTTATTTTAACCAAAGAAAATCACTTACCCTACCTTTAAATTTTTATCCCACGATTTTGTAACCCTTTTTTTTTCACCCGGTGCCAATTTTCGAAGTGATCCTGGGCGCTACGCTCCCCCCACCAGCCTAGGGAGCCCAGGGCCGAGCTCATGCCTCCTTCAATGCATGAGAGCCAACTGACCTTCTTGTCACCTGACAGGGGGGAGTTTCCCTTGTTGGACATAGTGCGTGGAAGGAACACGTTATTCCAACCAGTTCCCTTCCCCTCCATCAGGCGCCCCGGCTGTCATGGGGGAGGTGATATAGCGACCAGTATTACTACGTGTTCTTGTGAGGGTATTCTACCCTAGGAGACACGGTTAGAACATGCAAACTCCACACAAAGTAGGCCCTTTCGCCAACCCCACCTAGGGTATGGGGTATGGGCGCTGATGATGGCGCTCATTTAGCACACTTAGGTTGTGTGTATTAATTCCTAAATGTAATAATCATTTCATTCATTCGCTAAGTGAAAAACTCATTGAGAGAAGAGTTTATTCCTGGCCTTCGTGATTTCACTATTTATTTATTTTATTTATTTAATATATCTGTGTGTTGAATGCTGGAAATTATGATGTCTTTGTGTTGTGTTGTCATGCTTTTATTGTGTGTTTATGGAGCATCCCCTCAACCTATGTTTTTCACAGTGCATGTGCGTGACAATAAATCTGTTGATCTCTTGTGTTGGTCCTTCTGTTTTAAGCTGCACAACAGTGCACGACCAGTTTAAACAATTATGTTTTCTTTAATTAAACTAATACTGCTGTTTAGATAAATCGAAATGACGCCTGTCAGGTAGTGTTTGAAGAGTGGTTACACACATACATCTCTTCATGTCTAAGGCAATAAATCTGGACAGTGATGCTCGTGATGTGTCATGTTTTTCAATGGAACATCAGCAACGCCCCACCACACCACCATCACTATCTAGCCTGGGATCCAGCCTGATTCTTTCTCACCATTCCATTTGAGTCGTATTTTAATGACGTAGTCAGGAGCCCCCCCCCCCCCCCCTACAGACCAATCAGAAGCCGCGAGCCTTTTTCACTCGTTTGAGCACGGAGATGGGAGGCTTTCCAGACTGTATAGCGAGTGACAAAAAAATCCACCGAACGTAGCGAAGCTGTCTGGATCCCAGGCTAATCACTATCACTACCACTGTCTATAGTGTCATTATAACATCCCATCAAAAAAAAAGAAATAATAAAAAAAAAAAATGAAGTTAGCCATTTATTAGCCAGGGTAGGTACCTCTCTGGGGAGGTACGGTAATAGGTTAAGCCTGATATATTAAGAGGTAAGAGATAAGGTAATATGTTGAGCTTGATATATTAAAGGGATAGTTCACCCCAAAAAATATTTTTTTCCCATCAATTACTCACCCCATGGAGACTTGAATTCATGGTTATTTTCTTGTTTTTGTCGTATTCCTAAGCCAATAATTTGATGACCAGCGGACCGGTAGGCAG
The DNA here is from genome assembly GCF_963280865.1 of Gymnoscopelus braueri. Classification (NCBI taxonomy): domain Eukaryota; kingdom Metazoa; phylum Chordata; class Actinopteri; order Myctophiformes; family Myctophidae; genus Gymnoscopelus; species Gymnoscopelus braueri. The sequence continues at coordinate 49,910,493 of NC_137621.1, read as the reverse complement.
CGGTTCCGGTAGGAGATACAAAGGAGACTCTTTGTGTGGCTTAGGAATGCGACAAAAACTAATAAATATCCATGAATTCAAGTCTCCATGGGGTGACTAATCGATAGAAAAAAAGTCATTTTGGGGTGAACTATCCCTTTAAAAGGTAAGAGGTAGGGTTATATGTTGAGATTGTTTTATGCTCCGTTATACGACGATGTATGAATAAGACGCGTTATTTTTGCTGCGTTGCGAAATAGGCTTAAATCGAAAAGCACGTGGTTGTTGAGATATGGCCAATAAGCTCAAATATGAGCAGAGACAAGTGGGAGTGGCTATTATCTTGATAACAAAGATTAGATTCTTAGTTCTCTGGATAGAAATAAAAGTCTAACCCTTGATTGAATAAAAGCCATCTCTTCTCTGTTGCTCTTTTTGCCCGAGCCAAAGCAAACAAAATATCAAATAGAAGATTGCCGTCAAACAAGAAATCCCCCACAGTGTCTCTCACTCCCACAGCATATTTCCCTGAAAGTAATACAAAGTCTGACGCAAAGACACATAACACCTTACACATATATGCGGCTGCTGGCGCTGACATATGTTATTAATAGGTTGTGCCACAGTTTACTTAAGGATGCTCAGGAGGCAGGGTTGCTGTTGACGAATATGAAATGGAATCAAATGAAAGAATAACAAACGTCACAGATTTTCTTTTTAGCAAAAGCAAAAATGACCATCAAGAATCAAGAGAGGTTTAATTATCACTCACTCATACCGTTATACAAGCAGCTAAAATGTTAGTGTGGCATGTTCCACAAGACTGTGATAACAACAATACAACAATATAACTACAATATGCAACATATGGGTGGGGACACCATGGATTAGTGTGATGACAGGTGATGTATTTCGTAGCTAACCAACAAAACAAATAGTTTGTGCTGTGTGTCCTATCACATACATACCAACTCTTTGTCATCTCTCATCAGTCATATTTGGGAGTGTCTGCGTAGACAGCAGCAGCATTACTTTTAAGGTCCCATAAGCAATAGGTTAGTTATAGAATTCAGTCATAATAATTTGTTTACCAATTCATAAAAACATAATAAATAAATGCATACTAATAATAACAATAATAATAATAATAATAATAATAGTAATAACGTATAGGATAATAGAAATAGTCTTGGATTGTAACAAAATAACAATACAATAAGATATAGGTTAAAAAGTATACAGCGGTAAGACGGTCACTCTAACCCTCTTTAAAACCTCTATAGCCCCAATGGGGCTATTCAAAAATAGCAGATCTACAAGCCCATAGCACGGCACCAAGTGCTATGAGCTTTCTAGATCTGCTATTTCTGAAAAATCGTGAAAATGTGTGCAAATCTTTGAATATATATATCTTTAAAGCGAACATTTGTCACTCAAATCTTTGCTTCTTGGGGTCTCTGGAACAACATATTTGAGATGGGGGTCGGCGGCCAAATACATATCATGTTGGGGGTCCTTGACATGAAAAAGTTTGAGAACCACTTATCTACAGTAGCCTATGTAGGGCCGGACCAAGACCTTTTGGTGCCCGGGGCTACGATCAGGTCCAGTGCCCCCTGGACAGTGTTTTGTCAGCAGGATGGAGGGGCTGCTCAGAAACCTTGCTTTATCAGCGGGGTGAGGGCTGCTGCCGACGCATTTCGGCTCTAATTTAGCGCTATATCAGCAGCCCCCGGACAGTATTTCGGCACTGTTACTTGCAATTATAGTCCTTTCTTTTTTATTTATTTTTGGCAGGCCTTGGGGACCCCCAAGTTTGGTGCCCTGAAAGCCTATGTGTTAAGCCGGGCCTGTATCTACAGTACATACATTAGTGCAAGTAAGCGAACTTCAAGTGATCAAAACCAGTGGTATAAAGTAACTAAGTACATTTACTCAAGTACTGTACTTAAGTATAATTCTGAGGTATTTTACTTTACTTGAGTATTTCCGATGTTCAGTACTTTTACTTCTACTCCACTACGGGGAAAATATTGTACTTTTACTCCACTACAATTATTTGAAAACTTTATTACTAGTTACTTTGTAGATTTTTATCATTATTACAAAACATGCATTAACCAATTCAGCCCTAATTACATTTTGGCCATTTGAAAATAGCAGATCTACAAGCTCACAATGCGTCGCAACGCATTGTGAGCTTATAGATCTGCTATTTTCAAAAGATTGTTATACATTTGAAAACTTGTGAAACCGTGAAATGGGACATTCTGCACAATGAGTACTTTCTACTCATTGTTTCCTAAACAAAGGCTGTTTTGTGTTGTTGAAAGTCTGTTCGCCTCTCAGCACCCCACCTTCTCTGTAAAATACACTTTTTGGCCAGAAAAGAAAATATTTCACCGGAAGGAAAAAAATGTTTTGGTTGCTCCACAGTGCCCTCTACATATTTTTCTGGCCAAAAAGTGTACTTTACAGAGAAGGTGGGGTGCTGAAAGGCTTCCCACCTCCGAGAACGCAGAGCCCAGCGCCTGGCAGGGCGTTAGAGAGAATCCACTAACGCTCTGGACCAGGGCTATTTTCCCACCACTGATCAAAACAAGCATGGCTATTTACAGACAAATGCATCCCCCCCCCCCTTGTTCTTGTTCAGGGCTCTGACAGCTCTGTCACTCAAAAGTCTTGAGCCCAGGACTTTGAGACGCCTCAAACGCTTGCCATTCCACATAAATCACAAACAGTCCCTTACTGGGGTGCAATTTGTCTTAGTGCTCAAGCACTGCCCACAAGACAATTTTAATGTACAATTATTATCATTATTATTATTATTATCATTATTATTATGATGATGATGATGATGATGATGATGATTATTATTAGTGTTATTATTATCATTATTATTATTTATTCTGTACTCTAAGCATTCTACTGGTGTGGTGTTTTTGGGCGGTGAAACCGCCCCTATAAGTGAGGTTTGGAAATTTGTACAATTATCCTGCGCTGTGATTGGCCAAAAAGTACCCCGCCTAACCCTGCACCGTGATTGGCCAATCACAGTCTATTCAGGACTGTGATTGGCCAGTGTCACATGACACATATGCATAGCCATATATAAGAAACCATAACTTTAAAAAAAAACATAAATTGTTTTTTTTTTAAGTTATGGTTTCGTCCATCATAAAGAGTGTTTCAATAAATGTATTTATTTTTTGTACATGATTGGTTGACTCCATTCAGTATTGTGATTAGCTAGCAAGACACCGCCCACTTCACACAGGGTGTGATTTTTATTTTATTATTATATATTTTTTGAGTGGTGCTAGCCAGACTGACTTTGTCTGTGTGTCCGTCCGTATGTTTGCGGACGGCCTCAACATGTTTGTGTCTGGCCTCAACAGCTGTGGCTGATTGCAACACAAAGATGCAACCACCAGTTACACTAATTATACACAAACAGTAGTGCAACACACACACACACACACACACACACACACACACACACACACACACACACACACACACACACACACACACACTTTTGAGTAACTTAAAATGAGTACAAATAAGAGTATAGAGAATAAGAGTAAGACATACTTAAAAGATGTTAAAATATGAGTAAAAACACGTAAAAGTCAGTAAAAACATTTTAAAGTACTTAAAATGAGTAAAAATACTTTAAAGTCAAAATACTATAAAGTCAAAATACTATAAAGTCATCAAAGTCTGTAAAAAGTAACTAATTTAAGTCAAAGCATTTGAAAGTTACTAAATTGAGTAAAAGTACTTGCGCACACACACACACACACACACACACACACCAAGGGCGTACCGTCATAGAGGCCAATGGGGCCATGGCCCGGTCTGGAAAACTCTGCTCCCCTATTTTTTTATAGGCCTATATATATATATATATATAAAAAAAAATAAAAAAAATAGTCTTTTTTTTCCTCTACCGGCGCAGTAGCTCCGCAGCCTCCGCCCACCCCACCGTTCCCATTGTCAAGCGGCCCCAGCCAGACATGCTAATTGCCCTTGCTAATAAACAAGTCGTGATCTCTCTGGCTGTGCTAAACATGTTCTGCAGGTTTTGGCTCTGCAGTCTGCCCTTATTGAAATGAAGGGTCGCTATGCTGTGTCCCTCCACTCCCTCGTCCTGTGTGCACTAACAGTCACTGCATGCACTGAATACCAGTGGTGGAAAAAGTACTCAAATGTTTTACTTAAACAAAAGTATCAATTCTGCGATGTAAAAATACTCTGTTACAAGTAAAAGTAAGGTATTCAAAATGTACTTGAGTAAAAGTAGAAAAGTATTGGTATCAAAATGTATTTAAAGTACCAAAAGTAAAAGTAGGCTACTCATTATGCAGAAGGTCCCATTTCACAAGTTTTCAAATGTGAAAAAAAAGTTTTCTAACCCTTGATACTTTTACTTAAGTAAAACATTTGAGGATGGAACACACTGAGGGATGGGTAGAGTGTTGTTAATGTTGTTTTATGGTCATTTAATGAATTACGCAGTGGGTGGGGGGCCGGGGGGAAGGGGGAGTCATTAAGAATCTTGCCCGGTCCACGTTAGAACCCACCGTACGCGCCTGACACACACACACACACACACACACACACACACACACACACACACACACACACACACACACACACACACACACACACACACACACACACACACACACACACACACACACACACACACACTTTTGAGTAACTTAAAATGAGTAAAAATAAGAGTATAGAGAATAAGAGTAAAACATACTTAAAATATGTTAAAATATGAGCAAAAACACGTAAAAATCAGTAAAAACATTTTAAAGTACTTAAAATTAGTAAAAATGCTTTAAAGTCAAAATACCATAAAGTCATCAAAGTCTGTAAAAAGTAACTAATTTAAGTCAAAGCACACACACACACACACACACACACACACACACACACACACACACACACACACACACACACACACACACACACACACACACACACACACACACACACACACTAAAAAGACCGATCTACAATTTGAGTAAACGTACTTTAAGTACTTTAAAGTAACTTTAGTGAGTTAAAATATTTAAAAGATGTTTCTGCCAATATAAAGTTCTTTTAAAGCAGTCTTAGGCTATTAATAGCTTAATGAAATGAACTCATGAAAGGCACTACTCTCTTCACACTGGGTGTGATTTTTTGTTTTGCTTTGTTGTTTTTAACCTTCCTCTGTTCAGTACTTTGTAACTTTGTTTGGAAAGGTGCTATACAGATAAAATTCATTATCATTATCAGTATCATTGGTGAATAAAATGATACATCTCTGTCAAAAGCATGAATATCTCTGGGTGATTGCAGACATAATATGCTGTGCACACTTTTACAAAACATAATAAATGACAGATATGTCACCACCAGGGTGTGTGATGACAGGTGATATATATCGTAGCTATAACAAACAAAACACCATACAGTAATTCTTTGTCATCTCTCATCAGCCATATTTGGTGTGTGGAGTGTCTGCGTAGAGAATTTAGCAGCAAAATGACTTTTAAGATCCCAAAAGCATTAAGTTAGTTAAAAATGTAAGTCCTGTGTACTTAAAATAATTTGTTTACTAATTTATCAAAAATAAATACATAATAAATACATAAATATATAAATAAATAAATTATAATAATACAAATAAAAATAACAATTTGAACTGATGGTTGATGAAGTGGGTATGGATAATGCCATCATCCTATTGTCTATGTATGTAGCAATGCTCAGTAGTCTAGTAATTTGATGCAATATTATAATGTCAATAGAATAAGGCAAGTATGATCCTTTTGGCACAGCTAGTTGAACTCGATCTGACTGTGACTCAAAGTGTCCCTAAGTGTCCCTTCACATCTCTATGAATGCTTGTCATACCTTTCTAGTAATATGGCTTCAAAGCAATACTAGAAGAACAAGTTTGCAATATAAGCACCTTCCAAACGCGCATGCCCATTCAACGCAATTAGTTTGGTAAAACAAACAGAGGGCCAGGTACTGAAGGTATGGGTGATGCTTCTATGAAGGAGGGATTGAGAGATTCATAATCGCAAAACAATTTTTGGGCAGGGCTCCAAAAATCGGAGAAGCCTAAAGAACATAAAAGCTTTCACGCATGGCCACGGAACAACATTTTTAGCTGTGCAGTTCCTAACAAACTTACGCAGTATAGCCTACAGCTCATATTTTAACCACTGCACAGGAGAGGTGTAAATATCAAGAGACGGGATAATACGATTTTATTTATTTTTTGATATAATTGAGGACTCGAGGATATAATCGAGGAATTTCAGGTTAGTGATTTTGTCATGAAGCAATTACTGCATCTGTACCCTTACCTGTATCCAGTGGTGGAAAAAGTACCACATTTTTTTTACTTGAGTAAAAGTATCGATACTGCAATGTAGAAATACTCTGTTACAAGTAAAGGTCCAGAATTAAACATTTACTTCAGTAAAAGTACGAAAGTATTGGTATCTAAATGTACTTAAAGTACCAAAAGTAAAAGTACTCATTATGCAGAATGTCCCATTTCAAGTTTTCAAAGGTACATCTTTTGAAAATAGCAGATATACAAGCTCACAATGCGTCGCAAAATGTATACAGGGCTGAAGTGGTTAATGTATGTTTTGTACTAAAGTAACTAAAGTTTTCAAATAAATGTAGTGGCGTAAAAGTACAATATTTGGATCCGAGATATAGTGGAGTAGAAGTAAAAGTATTGGAAATTGGATATACTCAAGAAAGTACAAATTCCTCAACATTGTAATTAAGTACAGTAGGCTACTTAAGTAAATGGACTTATACTTTCCACTACTGCCTGTACCTACAGTAGGGCTACAGTATGTTTCATCTTTACTGCTATGACAACTGAATTTCCCTCAGGGTCAATAAAGGTCTAACTATCTCTCTAATTATCAGTTGACCAATAGTAGTAGTAATAATTGATTAGTTGATTTAATCAACAAATGTGCAAAATTGCCTGTCTTGCTTGTCTCGGTCAACTAATACCAGTGGTGGAAAAAGCTAAAACATGATTTAAGTAAAAGTATCAATACTGCAATGTAGAAGTAAAAGTCCGGAATTCAAAATTTACTTGAGAACAAGTACAAAAGTATTGGTATCAATACGTTTTCCAATGTATAAAATGTCTAAAAACGCTTTGAAAATGGCAGATCCACAAGCTCACAATGTATATCAGGCTTAACATATTACCTTACTTCCACAGCATGGATAATAAATGGCAAAATGTTCTATTTTTCTTCTTATATATATTTATATTTATAGTTATAATGACACTATAGACAGTGGTGGTGATAGTGATGGTGGTGGGGTGGGGCATTACTGATGTTCCATTGAAAAATGTGACGCAAAACGAGCATCACTGTCGCATGTACAGATTTATTGCCTTAGACATGAAGAGATGTAGGTGTGTACCTTGTAGCTTAACCAAACACTACCTGACAGGAGTCATTTCATGTATGATTTATCTAAACAGCAGTATTAGTTTAATTAAAGAAAACATAATTGTTTAAACTGAAAAAAACTGAAGGACCAACACAAGAGATCAAGAGATTTATTGTCACGTACATGCACTGTGAAAAACATAGGTTGAGGGGATGCTCCATAACACAATAAAAGCATGACAACAGAACACAACACAACACAACACAACACAACACAAACACATCATCATTTTCCAGCATTCAACACATAGATATATTAAATACATACATAAATAAATAGTGAAATCACGAAGGCCAGGAATAAACTCTTCTCTCAATGAGTTTTTCACTTAGTGAATGAATGAAATGATTGTTACATTTAGGAATGAATACACACAACCTAAGTGTGCTAAATGATGTGCCTTGACTATGACTAGTTTCACATAGTTCCACATGAAAGTGCTTTCAGTGAACCAGTAGGCCAGTTTCCCCCTGTAATTAAGCCATAAAAAGCAGAATAGCCTCTAACACTCCCTTCAGACAAAAACGAGTCAGTTTAGCAGATCTATAGCATACCTACAAGCTCAAAAATAGCAGATATACAAGCTCATAGCGGAGTGCCGCACTATGAGCTTGTATATCTGCTATTTTTGAATAGCCAAAGTATAAGATAATGGTTAAAGTGGTTCAAATCTAAAATGACGGATGCTTTCCCGGTCTTAATGGGTTAAGTAATTCAAACTTTATAGATACAGTGTTACAAGTTACCCCAGTGTTACAAGTTACAAGCCACAGTCTAGTGAGCCATCAATCAGCTCAGTAGCAATGTGGTTAGAGTGTCTGCCCTGAGATTGGGAGGTAGGGGTTCAATCCCCTGGCCGGCCGGCCATGGAGTAGCACAGTCTATGGAAAATGGGACCGAATGCCTCCCTGCTTGGCATACAGTATTAACCCATTAAGACCGGAATCGCACTTGCGTCATTTTTAGATTTGAGCAAAAAAAAAACTACATTATGTTACACTTTGGCTATTCAAAAATAGAAAATGTATACAAATCTGTGAATATATAGGCCTATATTCTTTTAAAGCATTTTTAACTCTAATCTTTGCTTCTGGGGGGTCCCTGAAACCAAATATTTTGAGATGGGGGGTCCGCGGCCAAATACATATCATTTTGGGTGGTCCTTGACAATTATAAAAAAGTTTGAGAACCATCTGATATAGCGATATGAGCTTTTTTGAAAACTTTTGGGATTTAGAAGACATTTTGTAGAATCTGCTTCAGGTCTTAATGGGTTAAGAGTTGGACTGGGGGTAAGTCCCTATGATATACTAGCGCCATGTCCAGGGAGTGTACATGTACCTTATGACTGGAGGATGTACTTGTCGACTAAAACTATGACGAAACATGTCTGTCGACTACCTTTTTTCACTTATGAAAACCAAATAAAAAATAAGCTATTATGACTAAAACTATTACTTAATATACTGACAATTTCGTCAACAAATAAAAACTAGAATGTTTGGGAGGGACTAGTGGAGAAGACAAGTCATCATAGTTGATCTACAATAGTTGATCTCACAACGTGTCGCAGCGCGCCACGTTGTGAGCTTGTAGATCAGCTATTTTCGGCATGCAGCTAAGTGAAAATCATTTCGATACCATCACGGCCTGCCAAAAAATAATAATTGTCGACTAAATCAACTGTAGATTTAGTCAATTAAAACCTTATGATATTTAGTCAATTAAAACCTTATGATATTTAGTCAACTAAAACTAGACTAAAAGTAAACATTTCAGGTGACTAAAATATGACTAAAACTAAACAGAATTTTATTTAAAAGACTACGACTAAAACTAAATCAAAGTTGCTGTCAAAATCAACACTGTTTTCCACGCAGGAGACTGGGTTCGAATCTCTGGTGGCACTGTCACACTGATATAGTTACAAGCATCGATGCTAGATAACGACGTAGTAAAGAGATACAAAGCACACATTTGGTACAACTGTTTAAACAATAAGCTACACATTTAACAACAATCAAGTTAATCATTAGACTTAACTTTGATCGATCAAGAGGAGTGTGTGTGTGTGTGTGTGTGTGTGTGTGTGTGTGTGTGTGTGTGTGTGTGTGTGTGTGTGTGTGTGTGTGTGTGTGTGTGTGTGTGTGTGTGTGTGTGTGTGTGTGTGTGTGTGTGTGTGTCAGTGCGTGTGGTATGTGTGTATGTGTGCCTGTTTTGTACTTACAGTGCCAATATTTTCTGTCTAATAGGTGGAAACGATATGGTCAAATTTGGGAGAAGATGGAGGACTACCGTTCTGCATGTTCTTGGTAAGTAGTAAGACACTAATTCAGCTGTATGTTGAAGGAGGATTGTTGAAACAATTTATCATAAAACTAACCGACAAATCCGAGTGTTTAAAATGTACCCAGAGAACCTTGTGTGTGGTTGGTTCCCTATATCCACACATTGAGAGGTGAATCTGTTGAAAAGTGTGAACCTGTAGAACAGTGGTTCTCAACCACTGTTGAGGGGGGGGGGGGCTTGTAGATCTGCTATTTTCACAATATATTTACATACATGTGGAACCGAGTCAAACAAAATATAATGCCTCAACTCCTACACTCCAAGTGCTTATCAGGGTGGGGGGTCCCCAGTTCAAATATGATTATTTTGGGGGGTCCCCAGCTCAAATATGATTATTTTGGGTGGTCCCCAGTTCAAGTATGATTATTTTGGGGGGGGTCATGGCCTGAAAAGGTTGAACCACTGCTGTAGAACACCTCCACCTTGTCCATTATTTTAGCCATGAAATTTACTGTGCACATTCATGATCGCCAGAGCATGATCTCCTACTGACTTTCACCACCATTAGGCCAAAATGTCCACATGCACACATTTGACTCACAAACAAGATATCGTGAAAACTACTGGGCGACATTGAACCCGTAAGTTCTCCCAATGAACAGGTCGGTGCCTTGCATGGTTTCCTCTGCCGTTGGTGTGTGAATGTTTGTGTGAATGGGATAAAGTAATGCACAATATTTGGCTCTTTGGATGTAGGCACTATATACAGTAAATGCACCATTTAACATGTACTGGTGGGTTTGCAGGAATTGGCCCGTGCACCATCATGTTCCCCAAATGATGGCCGCTACTGTGACCCAATAACCTGTCCTCTAATGCCACCTTTAGGCTAAAATGTAAACAACATTATCTCAAAAACAAATTGGTGGCTTACTTTGATAGTTGGGGAAATTCATGCTCCCTGGAGGAAGAATTCTATTTTGAGTGCCTCCATGACCTTTCCTCTACCACCACCCTCAGGCCAAACTGTCAGCTTTGCATGTACAAGATATACAATATACAAGTACTTTTTTTTAAAGGTATCTTTACTTTACTGGAGTATTTCCAATTGCCAGTACTTTTACTTCTACTCCACTACATCTCAGAGGGAAATTTTATACTTTTACTCCACTATAAATTATTTGAAAACTTTAGTTACTAGTTACTTTGTAGATTTTGATTATTATTACAAAACCTACATTAACCACTTCAGCCCATAGCGCCTACCTGCCAAACTCAGACCGTCAGATAACAGGAGATTTCTTTCCAGGGGGGGGGGGGCATACTGACCACGTCCCCAAGCGGGGGCTCTGGGGGTCCCCCCCCAGGACATTTTGAACAGAGTAGATGTAATTTCTAGTATTCTGGTGGATTTTGGGAGTTTGACACTTTTATCAGGCTTTACTTACATAAGATCCATTAAAAAGTTAAAAGTAGCAATAAAAGAGCCATATTTAACTAGAAACCTGTGCTCCTTGGAGCACAGGTCTCCGCCAGGCCGGGTTGCCTACACTGGGCCCACAAACTTTGCAAGGCACTCATAGCCAATTGGAACGGGATCTGAAAATATGTAGGAGTAGTAGCAAAAAGTGTGTTTGAAGACAACGCAACATTGCAGAAAATGTAATCTGGCCGGGGCCTATATGGAGAGTGAGTGTCCAAGGAATCCAGGGAGACAAAACAATGTTGATTGTTTGACCTACAGTTATTGGCCAACACGTGAAATGGGCTTTAGTAGTGCCACGTGTAAAATGTGCGGCATAGGTTCTTCCTGTTAAAGGGATATTTCACCTTTTTTTTTAATGTTGGTCATTTTATGGTCTACTCAGGCTTTTGGGAGCACCACAGACAGTTTTTAAGTTGCTTGATTCAGTATTTAGTTAATTGATATTAATTTTACTAGACACGCCCCTTTCCTATACAAACCCATTGTAACTTCAAACTCCATTTTAACCATGTTGAAACACCCGTCCTTGGTTCTGGTGATAAAATCAAATACAATAAAAAAAATTAATTAAATAAATGAAAAAAGAAATAAAAAAACACGGCCCCTTCATGGAGGGCAGTATGAGTCACCAGAGCCAAGGACGAGTGTTTTTGATGAATCTAGTTCAATTTAGTTACAATGGGTTTGTATAGGAAGGGGACGCGTCTGATAAAATGAATATCAAATCTAAATACTGAATCAAGCAACTTAAAAACTGTCTGGGGGGCTGACTGAGTAGACGCAAAAATTACAATTTTTTTAAAAATGTGAAATATCCCTTTAACATCGACACGTTGTGAGCTTGTTGATCGGCTAGTTGAACTATTTTTAAATGTTTTTCACACTGTTTCAAAAATCACACATTAGGACAACATTTTTTAGTCTGGAGATTACATTTTGCTTTAATCCATGGGGACTGCAGTTTTGCACAGAACCTATTGAAGACTGACTCTTTGAATAGAGAGCATGAATTACTCTCACTGAAAGGTGAACATTTAATTTGGTTCAATCTGATTTAATTTGAGTTAATAAAATAATTTGGACAAAGCAACCGTGGTGTGTCTCCCAAAGAGCGAGGTAAAAAAATTAAATCAATTCAGGCCTTAGTTTGATTTACGTGTGCGGCTGAAAAAACAGAAAGGGCAGCTGTGAAACAACAGCAAATGCGGCATGCACGTGCACAGCCATTAACCACTAAGCCCTATACAGGATATATTTTGTTGTATGAGATATAGCGAAAATAACTGATCTACAAGCTCAAAACGCAACACTACGCGTTGTGAGCTTGCAGATAGGCCATTTGTGTTATTCGCTGCACGTACGACTGGGAGGAGACCCCGGGTCAGACCAAGGACCAGATGGGGGGATTATATCTCCACTCTGGCTTTGGAACGCCTCGGGATCCCCCAGAATGAAGTGGCTAATGTTGCTCTGGAAAGGGAAGTCTAGAAATCTCTGTTGGAACCAGAGCAGGAATTTCAGGGAGGCCACAAAGGCATGCCCTGAGGCCACAGTGGCCTTAATGCCCCAGCTGACTGTACCACTTTCTTCTTTGTCTCTTTCTTGTCAATATGTAGACACCAGTGTCTCTTTCTTGTCAACATGTAGACACCAATGTCTTTTGTTGAGATTTTGAATTCTTAACTCCCCTGAGTCCCCATCTTTAAACCAATCCAGTCAGTGACTTTGATTGGTGCAGGGCTGAGCATGGATCAGATTGTAAATATCATTATTTATTTCACTACAGATTGTCTCTACCTATTCACATTTTAAATCATCCTTAACCCTTAAATTCAATTAATTATTTCGATGGACTAAATCATGTTTTATTTGATGGCCTTCCTGCCCTGGCATTTAGCCTTTGTGCCCTAAAAATAAAAGATAAGCGGTTGAAGATGGATGCATTTTTTTTGGATGAAACATTTTCTTTTTTGGAAAATATTTGCCCAAAATAAGGAGCCGGTGAAGATGGTTAACTCATTAAAACTGGCAAAGCTTCTGTGTCATTTTAGATTTTAGCCTTGGCTATTCAAAAATAGCAGATCTACAAGCTCACACCAGGTCACTTAGTGCTGCGCTGCGAGCTTGTAGCAATTTTTTAACTTTTTGACAAACCTTCTTTTCTGGGGGTCTCTGACACAAAATATTTTCAGATGGGAAGTCCGCGGCCAAATATATAATACTGCATTCTGTAATTTGAAGAAAAGAAAGACAAAAAAAAAGTCAGTTGAATGCTGTGGGTAGCACTTGCAATGCAAGTCATTTTAACAGGATGTCTTTCATTTGAAGTCATTTTCAGACCCTGGGAATGATTTCCCTGCAGCCATTGCCAAGGTTAATGTAAAGCTACTCAATTGTACATATATTTTATATTTTTGTATATTTGTATATACTGTCAGAGTTGATCAACAAATTCATGAATGCGCATTGATTAATGAGTCAGCTTTCACTTTGTGTGTGTGTGTGTGTGTGTGTGTGTGTGTGTGTGTGTGTGTGTGTGTGTGTGTGTGTGTGTGTGTGTGTGTGTGTGTGTGTGTGTGTGTGTGTGTGTGAGCAGGGGTGATGGCCTCCATAATATGGATCTGAGTGCGGAACACACACGCGTTGCGTAATGAACTATATTTAAAAATGTCAGAGGCGAGGCTTGATATGTTTGACATTTAATATCCGTTTCAGTATGCAATGGACCCTTCGCTAAACCCCACCCCAAAAGCGATTGTCCAATGCCAGCTTAGCAACCGTTGTTAGCCTGGCATAGGTCTGGCATAGCTGTCAATGTTATTTCGCCCGCACAGGCGCACACACACAATCATTTGCAACATAATAGCAAGAATAGGAATACTACGATAACGCAATGGTGACTATGAACCACCTACCCAAACCCGTTGGAGGCTTCTTTTCCCAAGCTGAAATCTGCACTTAGACCGGGTCCGGGTGTGTTGAACACATACACAGCTTAACGTCAGGAAAGTTACACGACACGACTCACTCGCCCAGGTGGTGTCAATAATAGGCTACTAATCACTGCAATCGTAACAAAATTCAGAATCACAGCGCTGCCTGTTTCGGATTCCGCACGTTAAAGTATATTAATTCATTTGTTCGTCTATTTATTAACTCCTGCTGCAGTCTTACCCTGTGGTACATGAAAACTCCTGTTACAGTCATGGATAAACTTTAACCTGGTGTTTGCACTTTCTCCATTTACGGTCCGTACATCTATATAAACGTTCAGATTTCAAATATAAAGTGCTTACCCCATGGCCACGGATGCTAAAATTATGCACGGGACTCTCAAAAGTACCCGTATATTCTGTATTGTTCAATAAAAAGCATTTTAATCCGATCAGTGGCCATTTTCTCATAATGTATCAGAGTGCAATACACCTACAAACCGATAGGGTCACTCAGTTGAAAGTGCATGGAGAAAATGGCCACCGATCAGATTAAAATGCTTTTTATTGAACAATACGGATGATACTGGTACTTCTGAGAGCCCGTACATAAATGTAACATCCGTGGCCATGGGATAATCACTTTATATTTGAAATATGAACGTTTATGTAGATGTACAGGCCATAAATGGAGAAAGTGCAAACACCAGGTTGAAGTTCATCCATGACGGTCGTGACAGTCGACCGTCGTGTATCCATGGCTATTACTCCCTCTAACATTTCCCATGTTTTTAGTTTATTGAAATAATGTCATGCACATTTGTCCAGTGCATAGCCTACTGCAGGCCTTGTTGACTAGATTTAGAAGAGATTTTGAAGCTCTTGCTCCTGAAATGATCGATTATTTTTAAAGGGAAAAGCCATCATTTAACATGCAAGTCAATGGGTGAGAAGCGAAGTTTGCCAGGCGCTGCCAGGCCTGGGTGTGACTAACTTCGCACCACCAGTCACAGAGTGGAGTGGGTGGGGCTTAGCGAAGGGTCCATTAACTCGACCTGTATTGTTAGAAGGATGCATTCCAGATAATGTAAAGAGTGCTGCATTCATTCATAGTTATGTGCAGAAACCGATTTATTAATTGCAACGGTACAGATTTTGTCCAAACATCACACAAATCGGTAAAAAGTATCTCTATAGTCATTAAACCAAACCGGTATTTCAGATTTTTCATATTCCATCCTGATTGGCTAAAAATGGCTTCCAAAGTTTGCAGGAGTGCTCCGTTTTGAACAAAATGCCTCAAATCATGATCACAGCATGCAATTTCCCTGAAATTCTGCACGCACATTCCCACTATGCCGAGGAAGAAATGCCACTTAAACATTTTCAAATCAGCCTCATGGTGGCGCTATAACAGGCCGATTCGTGTTTTTACCTATAACTGCACCGATCTGTATAAAACTTTGTATGCGCACTCCCTAGAGGTCAAGGAAAAACCTTTTCCCTGCATTTTTCACATCTGCCTTTTAAAGCGCCAACAAGAGGCCGAATTATGTAAAACATTTTATTTTATATTACTCCTTCCCATTGTATCCAAATTTCACGCAAATCGGTACACATGATCTCTATAGTCATGTGATCAAGACTGATCTGTTAGATTTATCATATTCCATCCTGATTGGCTAAGATTAACATCTAAAGTTTGCAGTATAGTGCCTTGTTTGGAACAAAATGCCGCAAATCATGAACGCAGCGTCTGATTACTTTCCACGCACATTCACACTATGCTGAGGAACAAATGCCACCCTTTTAACATTGGCCTGTTGTAGCGCCACCAGTCAAATTTAGCAAAACACATTTTTAGAACAAAATGCCTCAAATTATGAATGCAGTGTCCGATTGCCGTGTACGGGCTAGGAAGAAATGGCACCCTTTTCACATTGGCCTATTATAGTGCCACCAGGAGGCCAAAATAACCTACCTGACCTGGCGGAGACCTGTGCTCCGAGGAGCACTTTTTCTAGTTTTTCTTATTTTATTGTTATTTTGTTACAATCCAAGATTATCTATTAATGTCACACCCCAGGCTGGGTGAGGATAGTAAGGAACCCTAGTACTCTCAAGTACTATCAGACATATTCAATAAGGATGGCAAAGCAAGCAGAAGGGCAAGTTTTAACAAGTTTATTTCCCCCAAGTGTCAAGTGTACAAGTGGCAAAAACAAAGGAGACCAATCGACTGCAATAGAAAATAAAGACATATTCCAATCGACTGCAATAGAAAATAAAGACATATTCAAAAACATATAACTTCAAATAATCCAAATATAAACCAATGTAAACCAATTCAAGTATTATTATAATAAAATACAATACATGATCTAATTAATTATATAATTATATATAATAACTAACAATAAACAATGAATGCATTTAAACACAAAAATAACACCTCCTTAGAGACTCGAAGCTGCACACCTCTCCCAGCAGACAACAGACTGACAGAGACTGAGCAGCTCACCCCTATATAGCCCCATGGCCCCTCCCACCAGAACGAACCAAATAATTAGGGGGATTTCTGATACTGTCACCAGTGTTCCTCTTCAACACCTCTGTTACAAAACCTTGTCCTCAGACAAGATGGTTTGGCCCAAATTGGCATGATCAGTGATTACAGGTGCGTCTCCTGACAACCCTATAAATTGGCCTGAACCCCACCCTGACTCTTTTAGGATCCAGTGAAGAGCCATGGTGAGAGAGAGAATGATTTGTTTGCAGTTGAATAAATAACATTAAACTCTGCTTTTGGTGGTCTCTGTTTGTCCATACACCCTACCAATTGTGCAGCATTGGTAGGCCATGTGTCAAAACAGTGACAGTGTGTGGTCACACTGTCACAATTAACCTATATGTTATTATTATTATTTATTTATTTATTGGAATTGGTGAACACATTATTTTAAGTAGACATGACTGAATTCTATAGCAAACTAATTGCTTATGGGACCTTAAAAGTCATTTTGCTGCTAAATGCTCTACGCAGACACTCCCAAATAATGACTGATGAGAGATGACAAATAATTGGTACAGTATGTGATAGGACACATAGCACAAACATATTTGTTTTGTTGGATAGCTACGAAATACATCACCTGTCATCACACTAATCCTGGTGAAAACCCATATGTTGCATATTGTAGTTATTGTTGTATTATCACAGTTATATAACTGTTGTTTGTAACTGTCTTACCTCGACTTTTATTCTTATTTAGTTACAATCCAGTATTATCTCTATTATCCTCTTGTTGCATATTGTAGTTATATTGTTGTATTGTTATCACAGTCTTGTGGAACATGCCACACTAACATTTCACTGCTGGTATACCGGTATGAGTGAGTGACAATTAAACCTCTCTTGATTCTTGATCTTTTTTTGTTTGTTGCTAAATTCTATTTTTATCTGCAACGTTTGTTATTCTTTCATTTGATTCCATTTCATATTCGTCAACAGCAACCCTAGCCTGGTCTCAGATGCAAGTACGCTGTGAAACAAAATGTGTGTCGCAAGCTTCTTCCATTTGACGGAGTGAGGTTACAGCAACCCTGCCTCCTGAGCATCCTTAAATATTCAGTATTGATCTTAAAGCAGGAGGTTGAAAGATGAATAGCTCATAAACTGTCACTCATAAAACACCCTTGATTGAATAAAAGCCATCTCTTCTCTGTTGCTCTTTTTGCCCGAGAGCCAAAGCAAACAAAATATCAATAAGAAGATTGCCGTCAAACAAGAAATCTGCCACAGTGTCTCTCACTCCCACAGCATCTTTCTCTGAAAGTAATTAAAGTCTGACGCAAAGACACATAACACCTTACACATAAGCGGCTGTCGGCGCTGACATAGCTTATTAATAGGTTGTGCCACAGTTTACTTAAGTCAACATTGTCTTTAGGAGACTGTTGATGTTTGAACTGATTTTGAACTGATACCTCAGCCAAAGGGAAGAGGAAAAGAAAATACTCTTGCAAATTGTCTAGCAAGTATTAATAGTACAGTACATACCATTCTCTCCAGATATGCGTCAGGACTGAGAGACTGGAAAACAACAGCTTTCTTCCCAAGAACTGTGAGAACATTGATCGACTCATAACTTTGATCGACTCATAAAATGCTCCCCCAAATACACGCACGCACACTTGTTAGCAGTAATCCTGGTCTATATACTGCCTCCCCCTGGTCAGCCGGGGCGTCTGATGGAGGGGATTATATCCTGGATTGATCGACTGAATTCTCCCCCAAATACACGCACGAGCGCACGCACGCACAAGCACACGCGCACACACACAGTATGAGATGTAACAACACACCCCAACCCCCCAAATAATTTTGATTATTATTTCAAAACACATTAATCACGCAACCCTGTATACATTTTGGCCCTTTGAAAATAGCAGATCTACAAGCTCACACGTCACATTGTGAGCTTGTAGTTATGCTATTTTCTAAAGATTTTCTATACATTTGAAAACTTGAAACGGGACATTCTGCATAAATCAGGGGCGGATTAACCCTGCATGGTGCCCGGTGCTTGGACCCGGTTTGGTTATTTTTTTTTTTTACGGCGTTTGGTGGCCCCCCCAAAGGTTGGTGCCCTGTGCTTCAGCACCTCAAGCCCGTTGGATAAGCCACCACTTTGCATAATGAGTAGGCCTACTTTCTACTTTTGGTACTTTAAGTACATTTTGATACCAATACTTTTGTACTTTTACTCAAGTACATTTAGAATTCTGGACTTTTACTTGTAACAGAGTATTTCTACATTGCAGTATTGATACTTTTACTTAAGTACAAAAAATTAGTACTTTTTCCACCACTGATAACTCGTAATCACATGCCAGGTTAAGGTTGTGCTGTCGTACTGAGGCCCTCACACATAGTGACTGGGGCATGTCAGCGTACCCGTTGTACCAGTCTGTCTGTGTACCTTTTATGCCCATATATGGAGATTTCTGTCTCTGTCAGTCCTTGTCCCTTTTATGCCCATATATAGATCACTGATGTCATCAGTATATGCCCATACACAGGCATGCCCATTGCCCATGTATGGATATATCCGTTGGATCGGCGGTTCTGGACAACTGGATATCCATTTATGCCTATAGATAATGGGTTCCCAAACTTTTCAGCCTGTGACCCCAAAATAATGCAGCAATTGACTCGCGACCCCACCTAAACCTGGAGGTCATTTATGCACATAAACTTGCACGTTCGGTGCGCATTTGTAATGTATTAAAATAGTAAAATGTACCATTTGTAATCATTTTTAGATTGTATTTCATCCATTCTGTTGAATTTAAAATTGAAAAATAAAAATAAATAAAAGTTCACAACCCCACTTTTAGTCTCCCGCGACCCCAAGTGGGGTCACGACCCCAACTTTGGGAACCCCTGCTATAGATGATGAATTTCATTTTCGATTAATTTAATTTTATAGTGCTTTCTTAAGTACTCTCTTACTCAAAGCGCTTTACAATGGTTTTACCACGGTTCTCCGTTTACTACTCACTATGGGATATCAGCGCCCTCAGGCGATGGACAGAGCAACACACACGCTCCCGATGCCAATACTGATTGGCTAAGGCAGGGGTGTCGAACTCATTTTGGGGTTGGGGCCGAATTGGTCAAATGGTGACTTGGTGTGGGCCGAAACCAGTTGCGGACGTGCATGCGCGCTCACACGCATTCAGTCAGCATCTGTTGTCTCAGACACTGCCACTAACTACGTAGATCACTTTTTTTTAATGTATTAAGATTAAGAAGAATAGCTACTTTAATTATTGACATTAAAAACAAACAATGCAATTTGTAAGGAGCCCCAATAAACCATTTTAAGTAGAGTAATTCAATTTTAAATTAAACAATACCTGCAATGTGTGTGGGTGGTTAGGTAATGATTACCATGTTTTAAGCCACGTTTTCACTACAGTGCCAGATTTTTTCCAGCAAAATAATTAGATTTATAGAACAACAGTGGTGTAAAGTAACTAATTACATTTACTCAAGTACTGTACTTAAGTAAAGATTTGATGTACTTTTACTTTACTAGAGTATTTCCAATTTCCAGTACTTTTACTTCTACTCCACTACATCTCAGTCACTGCTATAACTACAGTATATCAAATTCTTGGCCGAAACCGAATATAGGAAACACTTGGCCGAATGGCTGAAAATTATTATTGAAAATATATATATATACAGGCTACAGTTTTTAAAATATTATTTTGTACCATTGCTTTCATGGCTATGCCTCTGTTTTAGAGCTACATGATTATGGCAACACATCATAACTATAATCCATATTTAGATCAGTTATTTAAAACATGTTTATTTATTGTGTAGAATTATTTATTTACTATTGCGTAGTAATATAATACAATATGTCTCAAAACATTAGCATGCCATACAGTTGAATTTTTGCAAATTAAATAAATACTATTTCAAGAAATTAAAACTAATATTGAATAGCCTAACAAAAGGCAATATAATGTCTGCAGTTGCATTAATGCACATTCCCTCCTTTATGAGAAGTTACTTTCAGTTTCATTTCAGAAAGACACACACACACACACACACACACACACACACACACACACACACACACACACACACGTGGAAAGACTGGTGACGCGAGGTTACACACACACACACACACACACACACACACAATCAAAGTCAAGCGTTCACAGCTGGTGTTAATTATTTTGCCCTGCAAACTATCGCTGGTTATCCTACGAATGTTACACCCTCTGACAAGTGGATTCTAGTTTTTAAGATGAGAACAGTTACAAAGGAAGGCTATTCCTTTCTCACTACCTTCAGTTGAGACGATGCTGTGTGAGGGGAGAGAGGTGAGGGCCCGGGGGGAAGGGGTGAGGGGAGAAATGCAGCCACTCTACTCCTCAGACGAGAGACGCAACGGATATATATATACTTCTCCATACAACGGTGTTTACCGGAGTTGTGATGCTGTTGAAAAAGTGCAGGTAGAGTTGAATGATGGTGATGGTCCTCTGTATGTTAATGACCTTGGCTGTGGCTTCACGGCTTGGCCATTGTTCTCACAGAACAAGTTTGTCCAGTATTCAGACCCATGCAGCTAGCCTCAGTGCATAATTAAGAAGCTGCTGCTGACGTTTTTTTTTTCTCTCGTTTTTTTTCATTAAAAGGTAGTATTAAATGGTGTTTTCTAAAATCACATCGCGGGCCAGGCCCGCGAAACACCAGTTTGACATCACTGGGCTAAGGGTATGTCACGAGTCCGGAAGACCCGGGAGTATAAAGCTCCCCCGTGACGTAGGCTCTTCCTCTTTTCTCTACTCTGCATGCGAATGCGCAGAAATTCACACACAAAGAGAGCAAGAAATTTTCAACTTAACCCATTGCGGGAGTACGGAGTATTTCCCCACGGGAAAATCTTGCTTAGGTTCTCTCCCGGAACCTATTTATTTATTTTATTATCTTTCCTATCTCCTCAAGTTTTCCTTAATTCTTGGTCTGTCTGGAAAAGCCGGTTAGCTGAAAAAGCCGGTTAGCTGCTAACACCGGTTAGCAGCTACTAGCTCATTCATTCATTCAGTGGCTAGGCTAATACTAGCAGCTACTAGGCTACGCTACTGGCTAGGCTTTAGCCTGTTGTTTTCCCAGACCGAGGACCAAGATGGAACCACCGAGGAGTTGCGGGCTCGCGGAATGCGACCCCCTCATCGCCGCAGACGACCCCCACCGCATCTTCATCCACTGCTTGGGGGTCGATCACGCGTTCTGCGCCAGGACCCACCCGGGTGAGCCAGATGCGTGCCTTAACTGCACGAGGTTAACCGTTTCTCAACTTGACGCTCGGCTCGTCAGGGCTAGGACCCTGGTCGGCTGGACTAGACGAGATAATGGTGAGACCTCCACCGCCACCGGACCGGGGACCCCAGTCGGGCAGCACGAGCGGCCCCCCGGCTCATGGGACCCCCACCGGTGCCGATGCCAAGACTAGAGCGTCAAGCGTCCACGACGCTGACGCCACCTCCCGCCGCTGCTGCTGCGATGGGGGCTTGTCCCCACCGCAGCATGCTAGCAGCGGCCCTCCCTCCCCCCTGCCAGCGAGGAGTCGATGGCTCTTCACGATGACGACATGGCGGAGGACGGGGAAGATTTCCTGGAGCTCCCGTCGTACCAGGACACCCAGGAGGTGTCCACGACGAGCCCCGGACGGGGAGAACCTCCCGCAGCCACCGAGGAAGAGATCCTCGAACCTGTGGCGGCTGGTTTCAACGAATGGCTAGCCTCACTAAGCAACAGGTTGTTAGCAGCGCTGTTCTAGCTTAGCTTGCTCGCTAGGACAACACCAGCTCGTTAGCCTCTTCAGAGCCGGCGTCTGTACCACGAAGAACGAGGCTACAATCGGGTGCTTTGAGACACATAAAGGGTTTTCATAAGAGTATGTTGAACTGTTTATGCTGTTTCCACTGTTTCTGTGTTTTATTCTGTTCCATTAAAATTTCCCAAAATACACAAGCACACTATCCAGCCCCGGTCAGGAGGTCACGACGCTAGGGGTCCCTGGGGGTCCCCGGGCGTCGATGCCCTCCTCTATAAGCCCATTGTGCCTATCAGGCCTGCTTTCACAGCATGATAGACAATAATGGGATACTTCTCTGCCTGTTTTCAACAACTGTCGGGGTGCATCGATGCATAGGGATCACTAAGTGGTCCCCGTGTTGATAACCACCCCTTATAAGCCCAAAGCGCTTGGAATGTCCCTTGGTGACTTTCCAAACGCTGCTGGGATGAATACTGTGCATGCTATGAACAAGACAAAGGTAATAAACCCATTGCTAATTCTATACGCCAGTGTACATGGGTCACGCCAAAATTTTCCAATTCTACCATCCATCCGGCAGAGGGCGCCAGAGGCCCACTGTGGGAAGGAAGGTTTGCAAGATGGCGGCGCGGGTCGAAGGTCACCCCAATATTTACAACCTGCCAAGCACCGTGTCACGCCAGCCTCTGGAGGGCGACAGAGTGCTTCCTTCGGTGGAGGTGGCTCCGTCGCTTCCTTTAGCCAGGCCAAGAAGCCTAGACAAGATGGCGACGGACTTTGTAAACACCAAGGGAGCAGCGTGGAATGCTTCCGTACTCAGTCACGTGACCCCCACGCTTGCACGGGCCCGGTGGGTTAGGTGTCGACGTCACCTGTTTCCATGGAAACGGATGTCAACGTCTCTTCACTCCTGGTGAGTTAGCCGTGACTATTACTAGCTATGGTATGCTAGGTTAGCATAGCCTCCAGTCAGGCTGCTGTTGTTTCACTTAGTGGCTGACTAGCCTCACTAACATCGACACAGTTAAAGAGCAGTGTTGTTTTGGTGCAGTGCTTAGACAGTCCCCTAAAACAACACGTGGTGGCCATAGCTCTCCTTCGTTCTTGGTTAGCCAAACAACTACAGGTAGCAGCTAAAGGCTAAAGGCGACCTGTAGCTAGGCTAGACTAGACCAGGCTAAGCTTACAGGCTAAGCTAGTTAGCCCTTTGTCTACACTACCACGATGGAGGCTCAGGTTCACTGGGTGCCTTGAGACAAACATAAAGGGTTTTCATAAGAGTATGTTAAACTGTTTATGTTGTTTTACACTGTCTTTGTGCTTTATTTTGTTGCATTAAAAATGTACTAAAATACACAAGCACATTATTCAGCCCCGGCCAGGAGGTCACGACGCTAGGGGTCCCAGGGGGTCCCTGGGCGTCGAAGGCCTCCTCTATGAGCCCATAGAGTCAGGCTGATGTTGTTTCACTTAGCAGCTGACTAGCCTCACTAACATCGACACAGTTAAAGAGCAGTGTTGTTTTGGTGCAGCGCTTAGCCAGTCCCCTAAAACAACGCTGCGGTGGGCATAGCTCTCCTTCGTTCTTGGTTAGCCAAACAGCTACAGGTAGCAGCTAAAGGCTAAAAGCGACCTGTAGCTAGGCTAGACTAGACCAGGCTAAGCTTACAAACTAAGCTAGTTAGCCCTTTGTCTACACTACCACGATGGAGGCTCAGGTTCTTTGAGTGCTTTGAGACACACATAAAGGGTTTTCATAAGAGTATGTTAAACTTTTTATGTTGTTTTACACTGTCTCTGTGCTTTATTTTGTTCCATTAAAAATGTCTTAAAATACACAAGCACGTAATCCAGCCCCGGTCAGGAGGTCACGACGCTAGGGGTCCCTGGGCGTCGATGGCCTCCTCTATGAGCCCTTTGTGCCTGACAGGCCTGTTTCACAGCATGGCAGACACTAACGGTCTCTAATGGACGCCACAGTACGAGTCCGCTGGACCGCGTGGCGACGTCATCGGTCCCCGTGGAAATGTGCACGTTGCCCACGGGACTGATAACAGCAGCGCCTCCTCCCGACTCGCTCGCTCGGTGAGCAGCTTTTGGGAGGGTTGCAATCCGAATCTGTTTTTATCCCAGTACATCAGCGTTGCACTGTGTTTTACTGGTTAAGCTCAGTACGGCAGTGACACACTGTGGTTGTACTGACCAGGCTCCCCTGAACAACAACAACACATTGTGGTTGAACTGGTGTGTTTTCCACATGCCTTGTGTTACTTCCTATGTCAGACGAGTGTGTCTCTCTCATGCGGAAGATAAAAGCAGCCATGACTCTAAGAGAGAAGGTTCTACTCTCTCTCTCTTGAGCATGAGCGTTACCAGAGAAATATCTACGAATCAGAACCGTTTGGGTTTCTGTTCAAAGCTTTTTCTGGTGAGAAAAAAGGGGGGGGGGCGTACGGCCCTTTCTGAATCTGAAGGGCCTCAACAAGTATCCATTTCTTTGTTGACGACCGTAAAAGCTGTTGCAAAACGGTACATCAGGGGCACTGATGGGCGGGCATCAACCTCTAGGTTGCTTGCCTCCACGTTCCAGTCTGGCCTCCACACAGAGAATTCCTGCACTTCGGCTACAAAGGGGAGTGTACGAGTACACGTTTTTTCCCTTTGGTATGTCATTAAGCCTGCGAGTGCTCGTGCAGTGTACCAATGCGGCCATAGCTCCACTGCGGCGACAGGGGATCGGTCTGTCGACTTAACTTCGACGACTGGTTAATTGCCGTGGGCTCAGAGGAGGAGGTGGCACGGCACACGGCCGTGGCCCTCTCCCACCTGACGTCGCTATGTTCACAATCAACGTCCAGAAGAGCGTTCTGGTTCCATCTCAGCGGACCACCTTCTGGGGGATCTCGCTGGACTCGAACACGCTCAGAACGCGGCTGTCCAAGGGCAGGTTAGACAGCGTCTTAGCTTGTGTGAGGTCTTTTCGCGTAGGGCGTCAAGTCACTTACAAACTAGGCATGCAGGCGGTGAGTCTCATGGCTTCAGTCATTCACTTAATCCGCTTGGGCAGGTTCTACATGAGACCTGTATAGAGGTGGCAGCGGGCTCTTCGGATCCCACTCACCTCAGGCTTTCAGCAAGTGGTGGTGTTTCCAGGGTGTCGTGGAGACACTCGGATCGTGGTCGCAGGTGGCTTTTCTGTCCCAGGGAGTCAGTATAGGCGCTGTGATATCACAGAAGGTCATCACCACGGACGCCAGCCTCACAGGGTTTTTCCTCGCTCTCAAACAGTTCGGTGCTCGGTTTCCGGGTTGTTATGTCTCGATCAGAACATACAACACCACGACCATGTGCTGAGTGGTTAGTGAGCCCGCCTAGGGAACCAGAGGCCCTGGTTGCCCCAGGTTCGATTCCAGGCTATCCCAGCATATGTGCCGATGATATGAAATTTGTCCCTGAGCAAGACTCTTAACCCCAATTGCTCACAGGTTCTCATTGGAAACAAGACCGCAAGGACTTTCATGAACGACCTGTTAAAAGGAATTATCCTTATCCTTATGTCAACAAGCAGGAAGGTTTGGCCTCCCTGGTGTTGGACGGATTAGCGTGCGAGATGGCGCTGTGATGCGACTCACGTCTCGCGTCCATTCAGGCGTTCCAGGTGCCGAGCCTCCTGAACGAACTGCTTTATGCTTTCCCACCAATAGAGCTGATCCTCCCCATGTGGGGGAGGGTCAGGCTCCGAGGGTTGTTGATGTTGCTGGTGGCCCCAGCATGGGACACGTAGAGGTCAGGAGATAACTCCTCTCCTTCACGACGTGCCTTGGGCCCTCCTTGTCGGCAGGGACTTGCTGCGGCAGGGAGGGGGGACGCCCTCAGGACCTAGACCTATGGGTCTGGCCCGTGAGAGGGTGAATTTGAGCTCGTGTGGCCTTCCCCCTGACGTGATGGCTACCATCCAGGGCGCAAGGGCCGTGTCCACGAGGAATGCTTACGAGGTCAGATGGGGGTTGGAACAGTCACCAGTGGTGGTGGCTTTCCAGGCCTCGATGTGTAGCATTCTTACTTTCTGCAGAGAAGGCTAGATTGGGATTTATCCTTCTCAACAGTGAAGGTGTTTTGGGGCGGCCATTTCCCTTGCCACGAAGTTTCGATGGCAAGACGGTGGGCCAGCACCCCTTGGTGCGCCGGTTTTTGTGCGGCGCCAGGAGAGCCAGGCCGGGTAACAGGCCACTGTTCCCAGCCTGGGATCTGACGGTTGTGCTGGAGGCACTATGCTGTCCATCGTTCGAGCCTTTTGAGTCTGTGGATCTGAGGATCTTTAGTCTCAAATCGGTCCTCTTGGTGGCCCTGTCTACGGCTAAACGGGTCAGTGACATGCATGCACTCTTGATGAGTCCGGAGTGCATGAAGTGTTTTAACAATGACAGGAGGGTTTTGCTTAAACCTAACCTGACGTTCGTTACCAGGACCGGGGTGGCCCCGGATCCGGGTGAGTTGGTAGCCTTCCATCCGCCTCCCTTCGTTTCGGCGGAGGATAGGCGGTTGCATTGTTCTGTCCAGTGAGAGTTTGAAGCTCTATTGTCAGAAGACAGCGGCCAATCGCTCATCGACGTAGCTCTTTGTCTCTTTTGGGCCTTGGGGTTCAGAGGAAGGCGGTCAGTAAGGCAACGTTTTCTAGATGGATCCGAGATGCCATTAGGTTGGCTTATGTGAGTAGTGGTGCCCCTGTCCCGGAGGGTCTGAGGGCTCACTCTACTAGAGGCATGGCTACATCCTGGGCTCTCTACAGGGGAGCTTCGATCCAGGAGATCTGTGCAGCCGCAAATTGGTCGTCCCAATCGACTTTTGCGGTTTTCTACAGCCTGGACGTGGCGGCGTCATCCTTGGCGCGCGCGGTCCTAGGCGTAGCGGCTGCCTCCAGGCCAGTGGAGGGAAGGGAGTAGGCTTGGGGCTTTCTCCCTATTTCTCGATTTCCTCTGGGGTTTCCGTGGGACCAGCTGGGCTGGCTCCCAGGAGATGGGGCCCTGTTCCTCATATTGAGTTATGAGGCAGGCTTGTGTCTGGGGGGGGTTTATGAATCCCATAGTGAGTAGTAAACGGAGAACCGTGGTAAAACTAGAGGTTACGAATGTAACCCCGGTTTTAGTAGGTTCAGAGTTTACTACTCACCAGACACCCCTTTCTGTGCGCATTTGGCATGCAGAGAGGAGAATGTTAAGAGGAAGAGCCTACGTCACGGGGGAGCTTTATACTCCCGGGTCTTCCGGACTCGTGACATACCCTTAGCCAATCAGTATTGGCATCGGGAGCGAGTGTGTTGCTCTGTCCATCGCCTGAGGGCGCTGATATCCCATAGTGAGTAGTAAACTCCGAACCTACTAAAACCGGGGTTACATTCGTAACCTCTAGTTCATTCATCCATACATCATTCACACACACATTCACACACCCATGGCGGAGGAAACCATGCAAGGCACCAACCTGCTCATCGGGAGCAATTAGGGGTTCAGTAGTCTCGCGTGGCCAGACTGTTGCCTCCCACAATTTTCAAATGTTTCCGGTCATACAGTCTGGGACTGAGAAGCTCTGATGATGATTAGAATATAAACCGGATGTGTAGCCTCCTCCCCACTTCCATTTTGTCTTTACAGTCGTGCAAATTTATCCTAATATAAATCAAAATCATCTAAGCATATATATAGCTTGCTGCTTAGCAGAAATGGAAATTACAAAATAACATGTAAAGATATTTTAAAATATATTTTCGTGAGCGGAAGTGCCAGCTTCCTCTCTCGGATTTCGGGAGGTGTAGTTCCAAACTCTATATAGTATTTAGAGATTGTGGAATAGTTGTCTGGCTACGCGAGACTAGGGGTTCAGTGTCTTGCTCAAGGACATTTCGACAGGAACTCTGGGGGAGCCCGGGATCGAACTGGGAACTCGCGGTTCCCATCCGGCCGCTCTACCGGCCGATCTACCCCTGAGCCCCTGAACCGCTGAACCCTTGAGCCACTGGACATATGGGTCGGATCATACTGACATGCATGCCTATATATGGGCGTATCGGGCATGTTTACGGTTATGTCTGAGTCATAGTGGCATGCCTATAAGCGTAGCGGGTTTGTTTATGGTTATTTCTGAGTCATAGTGACATGCATGCCTACAGTATATGGGCGTATTGGGCTTGTTTATGGTTATGTCTGAGCCATAGTGGCATGCCTATATGGGTATCGGGTTTGTTTATGGTTATGTCTGAGTCATAGTGGCTTGCCTATACGCGTATCAGGTTTGTTTATGGTTATATCTGAGTCAGAGTGACGTGGCCGAGGTCCGCCCTCCCTCCCTCCCATTAGCCAATTTTAATATAAAAGGATATTAGCACAGCTGTGATTATGTTCAGCATGAGGCCTGCATTCCAGATGTTTTGGATATATTGTTTGGGCTTTGCTTTAAGATATGGAGGTCAGCATTTGCATTTCATTATCTTTCGTGCGTAGGTAAGAGGTTATCTTTTGTTTCCAGTTAGATTTTGTTGTGATCAGTCCTCCGCCCTGGAGAATGTGTAACCTGACGAGAATAAAGAAAATAATCAAAAAAGTGAACTGTTTGGACGGCGGTTCATGGGAGCTGGGAAGGTTAGTTTCCCACACCATTATGTTGCGTCCCGGTTCCCCTAGGCCAGTGGTGTAAGTACATTTACTCAAGTACTGTACTTAAAAATGTTGAGGTATTTTTACTGGAGTATTTCCAATTGTCTGTACTTTTACTTCTACTCCACTACATCTCAGAGGCAAATATTATGCTTTAGTTAATAGTTACTTTGTAGATTTAGATTATTATTACAAAACATACATTAACCACTTCAGCCCTATATACATTTCGGCCGTTTCAAAATAGCAGATCTATGCAGTATTGATACTTTTACTTAAAGGAGGGAGCCAGACCAAAATACATGTGGATTGTATCATAATCAGTCACCAACATACCTGATGCAGTTGACTTTTTTCATAGAAGCTCCTGTTCTCCATTCTGCAGACCCCTCCCACAGCTAGAATGGAGCCTAGAGCATAAAGCTAATTCGGCTATTTCCGTCGCTCCAAACTTTTTTTTTCATGAATCGTCTCCATTTAGTGTCCCGTCACTCACACATGCACTGTTTGTCACTTATGAGGGGAGGGGGAGCGCTCCACGCTAAATCTCACAAGAAGCGAGAGTTGCAAGTTGGGAATGCATGCCTGACTTGCTGTCACCGCAAAAATGTCTACCTACAGCCAGTGGTGGAAAGTAACTAAGTACATTTACTTTAAAAAAAAGTACTGTACTTAAGTACAATTTTGAGGTATTTGTACTTTACTTGAGTGTTTTCAATTTCCAATACTTTTACTTCTACTCTACTACATCTCAGAGGCAAAAAAAATACATTTACTCCACTACAATTATTTAAAAACTTTAGTTACTTTTCAGATATAAATTATTATATTTTAAAACATACATTAACCACTTTAGCCCTATTTTATACCTAGGCTATTTGAAAATAGACGATCTACAAACTCACAACGCGTCGCATCGCGACACGTTGTGAGCTTTTAGATCTGCTATTTTCAAATATTTTAGTACTTTTACTTTTGGTACTTTAAATATATTTTGATACCAATACTTTTGTACTTTAACTCAAGTAAATTTTGAATTCTGGACTTTTACTTGTAACAGAGTACTTCTACATTATAAGTACAAAAAATGAGTACTTTTTCCACCACTGATAACTCGTAATCACATGCCAGGTTAAGGTTGTGCTGTCATACTGAGGCCCTCACACATAGTGACTGGGGCATGTCAGCGTACCCGTTGTACCAGTCTGTCTGTGTACCTTTTATGCCCATATATGGAGATTTCTGTCTCTGTCAGTCCTTGTCCCTTTTATGCCCATATATAGATCACTGATGTCATCAGTATATGCCCATACACAGGCATGCCCATTGCCCATGTATGGATATATCCGTTGGATCGGCGGTTCTGGACAACTGGATATCCATTTATGCCTATAGATAATGGGTTCCCAAACTTTTCAGCCTGTGACCCCAAAATAATGCGCCAATTGACTCGCGACCCCACCTAAACCTGGAGGTCATTTATGCACATAAACTTGCACGTTCGGTGCGCATTTGTAATGTATTAAAATAGTAAAATGTACCATTTGTAATCATTTTTAGATTGTATTTCATCCATTCTGTTGAATTTAAAATTGAAAAAGAAAAATAAATAAAAGTTCACGACCCCACTTTTAGTCTCCCCGCGACCCCAAGTGGGGTCACGACCCCAACTTTGGGAACCCCTGCTATAGATGATGAATTTCATTTTCGATTAATTTAATTTTATAGTGCTTTCTTAAGTACTCTCTTACTCAAAGCGCTTTACAATGGTTCATTCATCCATACATCATTCACACACACATTCCCATGGCGGAGGAAACCATGCAAGGCACCAACCTGCTCATCCAGGCGTGCGGGAAGTCCTTAATACCTAGGGGGGCTGTGCGTCGGGGGGGACTCCTCGCGCGATTTTTTTGCGATTTTTTTGGGGGTTTTCTGTGTTTTTCCCCACACAAAAAGGCAGAAAGACAGTGTAAACACCAGGTTGAAGTTCATCCATGACCGTAACAGACTGCTATGATCCATAAAATATATATATATTATAAAAAATAAAAAAAAAATTTTTCTTTTTTTTTTTTTTCTTCCCATCACCAGGGGGGCTGCTCCCATCACCAGGGGGGCTGCAGCCCCCATAGCCCCCCCCTTCCCGCGCCACTGTGCTCATCGGGAGCAATTAGGGGTTCAGTAGTCTCGCGTGGCCAGACTGTTGCCTCCCACAATTTTCAAATGTTTCCGGTCATACAGTCTGGGACTGAGAAGCTCTGATGATGATTAGAATATAAACCGGATGTGTAGCCTCCCCCCCACTTCCATTTTGTCTTTACAGTCGTGCAAATTTATCCTAATATAAATCAAAATCATCTAAGCATATATATAGCTTGCTGCTTAGCAGAAATGGAAATTACAAAATAACACGTAAAGATATTTTAAAATATATTTTCGTGAGCGGAAGTGCCAGCTTCCTCTCTCGGATTTCGGGAGGTGTAGTTCCAAACTCTATATAGTATTTAGAGATTGTGGAATAGTTGTCTGGCTACGCGAGACTAGGGGTTCAGTGTCTTGCTCAAGGACATTTCAACAGAAACTCTGGGGGAGCCCGGGATCGAACTGGGAACTCGCGGTTCCCATCCGGCCGCTCTACCGGCCGATCTACCCCTGAGCCCCTGAACCGCTGAACCCTTGAGCCACTGGACATATGGGTCGGATCATACTGACATGCATGCCTATATATGGGCGTATCGGGCTTGTTTACGGTTATGTCTGAGTCATAGTGGCATGCCTATAAGCGTAGCGGGTTTGTTTATGGTTATGTCTGAGTCATAGTGACATGCATGCCTACAGTATATGGGCGTATTGGGCTTGTTTATGGTTATGTCTGAGTCATAGTGGCTTGCCTATACGCGTATCGGGCTTGTTTATGGTTATGTCTGAGTCATAGTGGCATGCCTATACGCGTATCAGGTTTGTTTATGGTTATGTCTGAGTCAGAGTGACGTGGCCGAGGCAGTATTGATAATTTTACTTAAGTAAAACATTTGAGTACTTTTTCCACCACTGCCTACAGCGGACGTGGTCAGAGCCTGTCACATGCGCTCAACGGAAGGTCCTCTCAGGCAGGGTCCGCGGACAAATACATATCATTTTGGGGGTCCTTGAAATGTAAAAGGGTTTGAGAACCACTGATATTATAGCAACATAAGTAAAAAAAAGAAAAAGAAAAAAAATGTTATTAGTTTGCTTTAAAAAAGATACTATATTCAAAGATTTGCGCACATTTTCACGATCTAAAAAAAGAAAAACAATAGCAGATCTACAAGCTAGATATTCAAGCTAGATATAAAATAAATAGCAGATATACAAGCTCATAGCGCGGCACCGAGTGCTATGAGCTTGTATATCTGCTTTTTGTGAATATCCCAAAGTATAAGATAATGGTTATAGCTAAAAATCTAAAATCTACACAGTATGCGTTCCCGGATTGAATGGGTTAAAGTGAAAATCCAGTTAATAGTTTCATTTTTTCAATACATGACATTGTAATACTTTTTCTTTCACAGTTCTCGTGATGTCATCAAAAATGGTGGACACACAAATGGCTGCCACAACAACAACCACACTTGCCTCAACAGCCACAACTGCTGCCCACACAGCAAGTGCAGCACCTACCACAACACACACAACTGTACGTCCAACAACTACAACTACTATGGTAAGGGAGGGATATTGGGAAGTGCTTCCTTTTTAAATGTATTTTATTTATTTAAAACAAATATATTGCTTTTCATGAAACTCAGACGCTAAGGAAAATGGAAAGAATACAGCATACGATAAATTATAAAACAATACAGTATAGTTAGATTATATATATTATATTTTATTTTCTTACACACAAAGGAGCATAGGCCATATGATAAACTATTCAGAAACTGCTGCTTTCAAATGAATAACATTAGTATTGGAAAAACTTCGCTGTATGTACCAGCGGGTGCTGCCGACACGTTTCACAGATTTACCGCTTCTTCAGTAGCCATTTTTTATATTTCGGTGCACTTTACCGGATAGTAGAGTCTTCTCTCACTTTTGTCCTGCCGTTTTGTGCCCCCCTGATGTTGTTAAGTACTGAATTGAGCAACTGGATAGAAAAGATTCTCAATTCTGTTCGTCTGAAGAAATTGCAGCGATCGTTCATCTACCAATGAGTATTTCAGCTGTCTTGCTGCAAGAATCCCATACCAACAATTTAAGAAACATCCAGAAGACACCAGAATCCTGAGGATCTTTTGTATTTTGCACTGTACCGGTCCACTTCCAGCTCTCATCTACAGCCATCATTTTGCCAACTTCATCCACCACAGCAGCTCTAACAACCAACTAACAACCAGCTCAACAGCAATAACTCATGCACAATATCCAGACTTTAAGAGGTAAGACATCACACATTTTGACTAAAATATATATTTTGAACAAATCCAGAAGATTTACAACATATTTTTCTTTCATTTTCAGTTGTAAACATTGTACCTCAGGCTATGTCTACAGAATGTACTGTCACATAAGGTGGTAAGTGGTCAATACTCACATAGGAATTCAAGCACTGAATATATCAATTGCATCCTTTAATGTCATCACCAACAGTACCAGTGCATGTTATTCTCCTTATAATGCAGCCAACCTTTGGTTATAGTGTGTTCTTACAAACTTGGGTTGGTATAGTGAGGGGAATTACCATAGAATTGTGTAACCAGTGTTAATTTTGTCAGGAGACTAAGACTAAAATAGGACTAAAACTAAATGGTGTGTTATTCAAAAGACTAAGACTAAATCATAATTTTATGTCAAAATAAATTGTGTTGACTAAGACTAAAAGACTAAGATTTTGATATTTAGTCGACTAAGACTAGACTAAAAATAAACAATTTCAGATGACTAAAATAGGACTAAAACTAAATGGTGTGTTATTCAAAAGACTAAGACTAAATCATAATTTTATGTCAAAATAAATTGTGTTGACTTAAAGGAGAATTCCGGACAAATTAAGTGTTATCTTTCATGTCTCGTTACTCACCTAGCGACGTAAAAAGTGGCGTTCTTTTTTTCCATATATTCCCCTGTCGTCATTTTTTAAACACCCTCCGTTGTTATAATGGGAGCAAGTGGGTTAGTGAAGTTCGTCTATTATAACCGACGCAATGTTATTTTTTTCTCTACTACGATTCATTGTAGAGTCTCGTGATAGTCAAACATGCGCTGAAAATTCCTGCGAGCCTGCCGTTAATGGCGAACGATTTAACACTGGTTGCTTGTTTCCAGAATCTGGCAACACGAGTTGCCAGGTTCTGGAAAGAAACAAGCATCCAGTGTTAAATCGTTCGCCATTAGCGTCAGGCTCGCAGGAATTTTCAGCGCATGTTTGACTATCATGAGACTCTACAATGAATCGTAGTAGAGAAAAAAATAACATTGCGTCGGTTATAATAGACGAACTTCACTAACCCACTTGCTCCCATTATAACAACGGAGGGTGTTTAAAAAATGACGACAGGGGAATATATGGAAAAAAAGAACGCCACTTTTTACGTCGCTAGGTGAGTAACGAGACATGAAAGATAACACTTAATTTGTCCGGAATTCTCCTTTAAGGCGGTTACACACCGGCGAATATGCGAATATACGCAAAATTCGGACTCGTTCCGAATAATTAAAAGACGCTTTTTTCGCTCCGCGAAACTGGTGTGGAAGCTTGCATTGACTTGATAAGGTTTTTTAAAAAAACGTATTATTCGCATGAAAAAAATCGCCCCGGTGTGTAAGGACCTTAAGACTAAAAGACTAAGATTTTGATATTTAGTCGACTAAGACTAGACTAAAAATAAACAATTTCAGATGACTAAAATAGGACTAAAACTAAATGGTGTGTTATTCAAAAGACTAAGACTAAATCATAATTTTATGTCAAAATAAATGGTGTTGACTAAGACTAAAAGACTAAGATTTTGATATTTAGTCGACTAAGACTAGACTAAAAATAAACAATTTCAGATGACTAAAATAGGACTAAAACTAAATGGTGTGTTATTCAAAAGACTAAGAGTAAATCAGAATGTTCTGTCAAAATTAACTGTGTTGACTAAGACTAAAAGACTAAGATTTTGATATTTAGTCCAGGCTAGACTAAGACTGACCAGAATTATAATCACTTTTAATTGTTGTTTTGATATGCATTGTGGGGAACAATATCTGAAAAGTTAAGTACATATGGTCAATGTTAACTTATGTTTTTGTTTCCCCACTTTTTTCCAACAGATATGCCAATTAGCAATACAGCCACAAAAACATAATACGCAGACCGCTAAATGGGGTCACATTACTACTATCTCTTGCCTACATTGTAGCCGGTCGCTTCTCTGGGATCAGGGTGTAAAGTACAGATACAGTATACATAGGCCTGTCACAATTATTACATAATTGTCTAATCGCAGTTAAAAAATGTTCAAAAAATGTCAAACATTTTGGAAATAGCAGATCTACAAGCTCAAAAATCGGCTATTTCCACTATTGATGTTTTGTTAGTTTATTTAAGTATAAAGTAATTATAAAGCTAAAGAGAATTTTATTCATAATGTTCCATTAATTTTCAACGACATAAAACAATTAAATTGTTAATCACAATTATTTGAGTGACAATTAATCGTCAACATAAATGTTTAATCGTGACAGCCCTAAGTATATATAACACATAGCCAATTGAAATAAATTGTATTTCAACATTCAGTTAAATTATTTAAAACAGATTAAGATTAAGAAAAGTGAATTAAAAAGTGACTAAAACCTTATTTCTAAACATTTTACGAATACAACTAAGATCATGCATTTATGCTACTAATATACCAATTAAATGTGTTCTATTAATACACTGTGATAAGTCTTCTACTGTATGCTCGTTAAATTATTTTTGGAAGTTTGAACTGTATTGGTGCCTATTTATAAAGAAGAAATGACTGTAATGTAATGTAATGTAATGTAATGTAATGTAATGTAATGTAATGTAAAGTCTAAAATAAATTGTATTTCAACATTCAGTTAAATTATATAAAAAGTATTAAGATTAAGAAAACATTAAACTTGACTTAAACCTTATTTTTAAACATTTTACAAACAAAACTAACATAATGCATTTACTGTATGCTACTATTATATGATTTAAATGTGTTCTTATTACTACACTGTGATAAGTCTTCTACTGTATGCTCGTTAAATTATTTTTGGAAGTTTGAACTGTATTGGTGCCTATTTATAAAGAAGAAATGACTGTAATGTAATGTAATGTAATGTAATGTAATGTAATGTAATGTAAAGTCTAAAATAAATTGTATTTCAACATTCAGTTAAATTATATAAAAAGTATTAAGATTAAGAAAACATTAAACTTGACTTAAACCTTATTTTTAAACATTTTACAAACAAAACTAAGATAATGTATTTACTGTATGCTACTATTATATGATTTAAATGTGTTCTTATTACTACACTGTGATAAGTCTTCTACTGTATGCTCATTAAATCATTTTTGGAAGTTTGAACTATAATGCTGCCTATAATTATGAAGAAGTCTAAAATAAATTGTGTTTCAACATTCAGTTAAATTATAAAAAAAGGATTAAGATTAAGAAAACATTAAAAGTGACTTAAACCTTATTAACTATGACATCATCACCTTTTTTCATTGTAATTAATCT
Source organism: Gymnoscopelus braueri (assembly GCF_963280865.1). Lineage (NCBI taxonomy): Eukaryota > Metazoa > Chordata > Actinopteri > Myctophiformes > Myctophidae > Gymnoscopelus > Gymnoscopelus braueri. Next base: position 49,873,542 of record NC_137621.1, on the reverse strand, counting down.
AAAACACCCAAAATAATGTAACATAGTTATGCTTGGGTAATTAGAAGAAATAATAATAAATAATGTAGTATGTGTAGTAATTTAAGTAAAAGTGTAGATGATGATTAACAGTGTGGGCTTGTTTTGTTTTCAAGCATATCTAAAAGAAAAACACCATTCATCTTGGACAAATCCACCAAAACTACTTATTACTCTAGTTACCCCAACCGACCCCTGAAAGTTAGAAACCCAGATATTGGAATTAGATGTCTTCATGGGTCCAAAACCGAACCCTAAAAGATTTTGTTTCTGAGATAGGACTGGATCTGACTTTTATTTGTATTTTTATGATGAACCAGAACCAAAAAAATGTAATAGGAAATGTAAATTTACAAAGAAAACATTTTGTTCTGGATTTAACCGTTATTTGTTTCTATCTAAAAGGAACGTGTCCTTTGATATAACAACTGTGAAAAAGACCCAGTCCTTTTAAAACAAATGACCTCTGCACTAACACATCTCAATTGGCAATCTGATCCTAAAGTAGGTCAGTCTAATCCATTGGTTCTCAAAGTGGGGTCCGGGGACCCCCAGGGGTCCTTGGAGGGGTACCAGGGGGTCCCCAGCAAAATTAGTTAATATAGTGTCAAAATAATTTTAACCACTTTAACTGTATTTCATAGTTTGGCTATTCAAAAAATACCAAACCGAGTGCCGCGCTATGAGCTTGTAGATCTGCTATTTTCGGAAAAATCTGTGGATCCTTTTTTTAAGGCGAACATTTTGAACTCAAATCTTTGCTTCTGGGGGTCCCTGGCACAACATATTTTCAGGTGGGGGTCCGTGACCAAATACATATTAATTTGGGGGTCCTTGACATGAAAAGGTTTGAGAACCACTGGCCTAATCATCATGCAGTTACACAGTCCTAAACAGCACTGATCAGGGTCTTCTTGGATCTATTCAGGTATTACACATAATGATGAACAGTCCTCGGTAATAAGGGACCCGAGCTGGGCCCAACAGACAATAGACCCAATAGACAATAGACCCAATAGACAAAACATGGACCCGTACCTGAACGGGCCTCAGGTATTTTCTCTGTTTTATGGTTCAGGTGGACCTGTGAAGATCTCCCTCTTTTTTAAACCCCCTTTTCTCCCCAATTTAGTCGTTATGCCAATTGATTCCTCCCCACACACATTTCCAGTGAGGAGCCCCCACCGGGAGGACATGGGGTCTTCCTCCTACTCTAACCCTAACCCCAACCCGCAAGGTGTCGCCCCAGCCCATAGGAGTACATGTAGTGTCAAATATGACCCTCCCCGCACGACTTCCCACCTCGAATACAGGCCAATTTTGTTCGTATAGACGCTCTGCGCGGTGGATTCGAACCCCCAGACTCCGCGGTGGTGGGCAGCTACTTTACCACTGCACCACCCGAGCTCCCTCGCCCATGAAGATCTCTGATTGGAAGTTTTGAAACTATGGTCTACAGTTAAAGACAACAATGGTTTAACCATAAATAGTGAGAAAATAAATCAAAAAGGATAAAAAAAGAATATAGAAATAATATTTCAGGTTGGGATAATGTACAGTAAAATGTAAGTGTATTAAAATGTATTAATTAGACCTCAAAAATTGTAAAAATGAATTTAATATTGTATTTTTTTATTATATTATACTGAATACAAACTTGAAGTTTTATATTGATTATTTTTATGTTCACAGCAACCAGTACAAGAGTACAATACCAGCAAATCTAAAACAACAAATATGTCTCCAGCAAGCACAGCTACAACTCCAACCACTACAACTACTCAAACGACCAGGACTCCACCCACAACTCCAACAACTCCAACACCTCAAACGACCACGACTATTCCATGTAGTTGTGTAGTTGTGTTTGGAGCTCTGGTCGCTATTCAAAGGACCAGAGCTCCAACCACAACTCCACCCACTAAAACTTCTCAAACAACCACAAATCCAACGACAACTCCAACCAGCACAGCGTCTCAAACTACGAGTAGAAAAACTACAACTACGACTCAACGAGAAACTACATCTCCAACAACCATAAATAAGGTAAGGAGTGACTATAAATATGAGCGCTTCATCCTCATCTTCAATACTAAATATTAAATACTAAGTTACACATCTATGTAAATCTATATTTTGAACTGAACTATTGAAATGCCTTAATATAATCATAATGTAAAGTAGAATACTCACCTAGTTAATGCCATTCTCTCTTAGTCAAATAGCAAAGTCACAATGCCAAAATGCAATGCCAAGAATAGCATATCAAACCTCCTGTCTTCCTTGTTTTTGAGTGGTGCTAGCCACTCCAAGGACTGACTTTGTGTGTGTGTCTGTCCGTCCGTATGTTTGAGCACGGCCTCAATCCGACCATCAACAGCTGCGGCTGATTGCAACACAAAGATGCAACCAGTTACACTAGTTACACAAACAGGAGTGCAACACACACACTTACTTTTGAGTAAAAATACTTAAAATGAGTAAAAATACTTCAATATGAGTAAAAATACTTAAAATGAATAAAAATACGTATGTTAAAATTAGTCAAAACACGTAAAAGTCAGTAAAAACATTTTAAAGTACTTAAAAGTCATCAAAGTCTGTAAAAAGTAACTAATTTAGGTCAAAGCACTTGAAAGTTACTAAATTGAGTAAAAGTACTTGTGCACGCACATTCCCACGCACGCACACACACAAAAACGACCGATCTACAATTTGAGTAAACGTACTTTACGTACTTAAAAGTAACTTATGTGAGTTAAAATATTTAAAAGATGTTTCTGCCAATATAAAGTTATTTTAAAGCAGTCTTAGGCTAATAATAGCTTAATGAAATTAACTCATGAAAGGCTCTCTTCACACTGGGTGTGATTTTTTATGCCTAAATGGTAAATGGTGCATTTATTTAGCGCTTTTATCCAAGGCGCTTTACATAGATTGTGCATTACATTCACCCATTCACACACCGATGGCGGAGGAAACCATGCAAGGCACCAACCCACTCATCGGGAGCAATTAGGGGTTCAGCGTCTTGCTCAAGTTCGCTTCGACACTAACTCTGGGGGAGCGCCCCAGCCCCAGCCCGGGATCGAACTGGGAACCTTGCGGTTTCCAGTTCACTCTACCCGGCCACTCTACCCCTGAGCCACTGCCGCCCGATGAAAATAAAAATGAAAATAAATGAAAATAAATGAAAATAAATGAAAATAAATGAAAATAAATGAAATTTAAAGTACATTTTTATATTTAACCAAGCATAATACCCACTTATTACATTTGCTCTTAATATTAGTTCCGGTGGCATATAGGCTACATTTTATGAATGTGTGAAGGTGTCATTAAGTGGCATAAATATAATGTTTGTTCATTAACAGGGGTCTCCAGCCTCTCTTTAATATACAGAAAATACATTTTCAGTTGGGCCACCAATTCCATCCTTCAATTCATCTTGTTTATCCTGTAGCCTGTATAACTTCTCTCTCCTGATTGGATGAAATTAGTATCCCAACAGAAAATGAATTTTACGTTTACTAAATAATGATTGATTGATTGATTGATTGATTGATTGATTGATTGATTGATTGATTGATTGATCGATCGAAACCAGCTATCTGCATTATTCAACTAATATTTTTTTTTTAAAGTGCTATTGAACACCCTTTATGTCTGTGTGTGGGTTCTACAAATATTGAACCAATGAAAAGTATTTTTTTTAAAAACTCCATTTGGATCCTCAAATTGTCGGTCAAACCACCTAACTCCAATTTGTGGAGTTAGGTGGTTTGTCCCCCATTGATTAGAATGACGAAGTCAGATGGAAAAAATCTCCACATTAATGGTCAAAAACCTCCTAACTCCACTTGAGCTGTATTTGGGTAAAGTGATGATAATATAAGGACACATTCAAGTATCTGACAATGTCACCGTACCAACTTTGATGAGGCAGTATTGTTTTTTTTAAATTTAATTTCCTGAAAAGTTAATATTTTGGACATAGCTGGTTTCTGCCCGACAGCAGAGATATACATTAGAGGCGTGCACTGCTCTCACAATTTGATTCAATTACAATTTATCTCAACGATTGTACATGCATTTCGATGCATCTCACTTTTCTATATTTATTTTCCTGCTAATGCTCAGTAACAAGCTCTCAAACACATATTATGAAATCCTTTTTCTTTTAAAGTGCTGTAACATGATGGGTTTATAATCCCTCTCCTTCAAACATAAATGTCTTAAAATAAGATTTTGGGTACAAAAGTAAATAGCGTACCTATTGTGAACATGTTCAGTCTTTAAAAACAAATCATAAATCATTCTGTAGTGAATTACAACTTTGAAATTGTTCTGCATATAACATAGAGAGAAGGGCACTTAAGAGTTAACAGTAAAACCCTGAGTGCTAATTTAACTCTGAGAGAGTACAGAGGTAACCAGATGGACCATTTGGATGGTGCAGTCCTACAAGCTTGCGAACACACTAAAACAGCATTGTTAATCACAGATGATTAGATTCTCCGCTTTGAAAATACTGGCTGACTTCTTATGACTTCATGACTTAATGACTCTCGGGCGCGGAACGGCCCTAATGTTATTATGTACTGTAGCTAACACAGTATCACAGACAGTTGAATGTAACGTTGCCTTCAGAGGAACGTCAACAGTAAACGTTTATAGACTATAGCCAATTATGTCACGTCACTGCATCGATGCAGAATTATGCATGGCCCAGGGGCGTCACTACCGTGACGCAGACAACACAATTGCGTTGGGGCCCATGACGTTGGGGGCCCCACTCCACCCAGGCAAAAAGAAAAAAAAAATGCGTGGGTGGGCCCCTTAACATTGTAATTGTTAACCAAGGTTGATTTTATGTCGCAACATAATATTTAAAATTCGGTCACTTGCTTGCTAATCTTATGGGATGGGCCTAATCTTTGTCCCCGCCCGGCGGGGATACCGGAAGAGTAAGACAGGTCACAGGTTACAGGTGTAAATGGCGCGAGAGACACAACAACAACAATGGAGAAGCAGAAACACAAAAGCGGTTTTCAGAAGCTTAAATTAAAAGAGGAAGGAGAGAGAAAAATAGCTGAACTTAACTTCGAAATTAAAGCTGATCAAAAGTTATCTGATGAGTACTATGGTACAGTTTCTTCTCCTTTTTTTCACCTCTCAACCCAGTGACTCTGTCCAAGGTGCTGAAGAGGGCGGGTGTTGAAATGAATATTGTGTCATATAGACATTATTGTGTTAATTGGGACTTTGTACTTGACATGAAGAACAAAGTGTGTTATATCTGTACGAAACTGCGCATTCTTGTTGTCAAAAAGCACACTTTGAGAAGCGCAATGTTTAGTTGTTGAATGTATGGGAGGAAAATGGGAGAATTTAAAATAAAATGTAATTATTTTACTTTAATATTTTGTTGTTTACTTTATTAATCTACTGGCACCTTGACCATCCTGCGTCGGGGGCCAGTGCTGACCAGTTACGCGACTGGCATGGCAACATCGTGATGCATTGTAGAATGAATTACTTTAAACACCGATAATATAAATGAACATATTAGTGCATATCTGGATAATTCACAAAAAACCTTGATAGCTGGGTGGGGGGTGGGGGTTGTGGGTGATAGCAGAGTAAACTAGCAAAGAACACTCTAAAAGAACCTGCTAATAACCATGTTAATTTTTACTGAGTCACTCATACAGTATTTACTAAAAAAAAAACTGCCACAGAACAGTTAAATGTAACACACATTTCTCAAACAACATTTCAGAAACATTTAACACCATCCCCATTATTTCACCATCTAAAAAACACGTTACGTAACATGCACGTAACATTACACAGAGGCTACATACGTACGGACATTTAATGCATACATCAAATATTGATGTATGCATCAACAATGTCTACGTTTAAATTTACAGTAATTCAGTAATTCAGGGTGAAAATCCAGTAGGCTTACATGTGTAACAAAAGTCTATTAGGCGGCGCCAGTGGTTAAAAGTAACTAAGTACAGTATTTCCATTTGTCTATACTTTTACTTCTACTCCACTACATCTCGGAGGCAAATGTTGTACTTTTACTCCACTACAATCATTTGAAAACTTGTTACTAGTTACTTTGCAGATATACATTTTTACATTATAAAATAATTATTCTTATAAATAGAATGAGCCGACTCCGTGAGTTCGCTTTGCTGTGTAACACCGGTATCAACATAACATCTGACGTGCTTCAGCATGTCACATGATAGACATGCGCACTCTGTCTAAGCTCTTAAAGTGACAAGACCTCCAGTCTTAGTAACTTCCATTCATTACACCGCCTACCAGTGACATCATCATAAGGCAGGGTTTTTTCATGTTTTTATGATGTGTTTATAATCCCTCTCCTTCAAACATAAATGTCTTGACAAGAATGACAAGAATATTGACAAGAATATTTATAAAGAAGAAATGACTGTAATGTAAAGTCTAAAATACATTGTATTTCACCCTTCAGTTAAATTATGAAAAAAAGTATTAAGATTGAGTAAACATCAAAATTGACTCAAACCTTATTTTTTAAACATTTTACAAACAAAACTAAGATAATGTATTTATGCTACTATTATACAAATTAAATGTGTTCTTATTACTACACTGTACCGATATCTAGAGCTCAACCTAATAACTCCAAATCTACCCCTCGGTCCAGGGACGATGCACATAGATAAAATTGGTGTAAATCACTCGACTACAACAACAACAACAATAACACCGTAATTGGTAATTTATTAACACACACACATTCACACATAAACACACATGGTTCTAAACTAAACTACCACTTGGTACAGTATTTGCTACCCCAGCCAGCCCCAGAGAAACTACGCATACTAGTTCTCCTTAAAATAGGTGCTAACGGTAACACTTGTAGATGTGCTGTTGTAGCAGAAGTTGAATTAGGTTATTTAACTGTAAACAGAAAACACACACATGGAAAAATACTACTAATACTACGAAAACAAACACATAGACATACACATAGGAGCATACAAGTCTCTCATTAAAATAATCGATCGACAGTTTAAAAATAATCCAAAAAGAATAAAAGGTTAGGTCGAAATGAACTTGGTCGAATGTCCGCTGCACGCAGTCCGTTCATTATGAACCGTATCGAAGGAAACAATGTTCGAACGCGAAGAACAGAACACAAAGTCTCTTTCTTCGAAAAGACTAAAATAAAACTGCTTCACTGCGATCAACCAACCTCCGCACGTCCCTGCGGAGGAAGGCAGAGGGTTCCGCCACTGTCAACCCCTCCAACTGTGACGCTGCATGGTCGACCTGGCCAAGGAACAGTCGCCCAGAGCCCCCCGGGGTCTTCGCACTCCTTAGAGGCAGACACTGTCACATCTGGGGACCCTGGCCCGCCCAGCTTTGTTAGACCCAGTGCCCCCAGCCTGCACTGCGTCGCTTTAAGCCTCCCGCTGTGAGTCGACCGGACCGGAGTCATTTCCGTCGCTCCAAGCCTCCCACCGTGAGTAGACCGGACCCAGGGTAGCTCGAGGTAGAGGCCATCTAGCTTCCGTATGGCATCGACTCCCCTCACGATCGTCTCCAGTCCGGGTGGGCATCTGAGGACGGGGCCCAGCACATCTGGATCTCCTTGCAGGATGCCGCTGAGACTAGCCTCCCTGCACTCCCTTGCAGGAGCAGCCACCCCGACCGTCTCCTCCGCAGCCTCCTCTCCTGCGGTCTCCTTCACAGCCTCGTGTTCAGGAGCAGCCTCCTCTATTGCTGTCTCCTTCACAGCTTCTCCTCCTGAGGTCTCCTTCACAGCCTCGTGTTCAGGAGCAGCCTTCTCTACTGCTCTCTCCTTCACGGCCTCCTCTGAGGGACTCTCTTTCACAGTCGCCATCCTCATGGAGCGTGCAAGGTGTGTTGACCGTTGGTGTGTGGACCCGACCTTTACTTCCTCAAAGAGTTCTCTTGCTTGCTCTGCGACCCCTCTTGCAGTGTCTCTGTTGGGGTGTGCTTCAAGGCATAGGAAGTAATGGTGATCCGGGAGATTATCCCCCCTCTGGCATTCTTCCTTACGACACAGAAAGTTCTTCCTACACGCTCCCTCGTGCAGATCCAGACACTCAAAACAGGCCCCCACTTTCTTTGCATGGTCCCTCTTTTCCCGTGCATTAGCCTCTCTAAATGTCTGGCAGCGATACACCTGGCCAGCATGCCCCCTTTGTCCACACAAGTCACACAAACCTTGTGCGGTGCTGCCCGCGGCGTCACTTGCTGTTGCCCTGGTGAAAGACCTCTTCTCTCCCTGTCTGTCGTGGGGAGAACAGTCTTCTGGTCCATCAGGAACTGCATTAATTTATTATTCAGGTTCCCCTGGTGGACCCCGTTGGCAGCCTCGCACTGGAAAAGCAACCACCTGTCTAACATAGCGTCCGGTAATTTACTCTCCAGTGACGAGACCACAAGCTGATTTCTTATAACGTCCTCACAATTTAGATCTTGCAGGTCCATTAATGCACTTTCAACAGCGTCTATTAATTGTAGTGCCTCCTTTGGCTGGTTATTCCGCACGGAGGGCATGTCCTGTAACTCCATAATAATCTGGTTGGCGATTTGTGACACGTTAGCGTAACGACCGTCCAGCACTCGGAAAACGTCCTCCGCGCTCCGGTAACGCGAAAGCCTGAGCTCCTGTTTCACCGCGTCCTTGACACTGTCCAACAAGTGAAACAAACGCAAAACACGGGACCCGGTTCGCTCGGCCAGTCTTTGAAGTGTGTCCCAATTCTCTCTCCAGCGGTAATAGTCTCTCCTTACTCCACTGAACTTAGGCAAACTCAGCGGTGCTAGGACAAACCGAGGCGCAGCCGGTCCCAGTAACGGGGCAGTAACGTGTTGTGACGCAGCAGATGTCCGCCACGTATCACCGCTGTCCGGCGGCCCCCCAAAAGTGTCCCGCTGTCGAGTGTCACCAGAATCCGGCGGTAAACCGACCGACCTCCTCGCTGGTTTCGGTGATTTGCTGGAGAAAGGCACAAACTGAGAAATTAAGCTCCCTTGCTGCAGTTGAGACGCATCAACTCGTGGTGTAGCTACGCTCCCCGGACCGCCTCCTGAAGCCCCGGATAAGTCCACTAGCGCACCGCCGACGCTCCGTGCGTCGCCGCTGCTGCTTGCTGGTACAGACAGACCCACCGTGGCACTGATACTCCTACTCGGATCCGGTGCTAATACAACTGCAGCCAATGTACTCAATGTCTCATTCTTTTTGTCCTTATAATCCATGCAAGCGTTCCGCATACCAAAAACTTCAAGATCGGGGGAAAAAGGGGAAAAGTCTGTCAAAAACTCTATTCTCCAAATCGTCCCTCATCGATCTCCGGGCCGCAGGGGGTGAAGTTGTCCGCCGACCTTATGTCGTGCTCAAACTCATCAACAGCCTGCTTAACTCGGTCCAGCCGAAAATCAAACTGGCTTGACAAATGTATCTTCCATACAGCCTCCCTCAGCTGTTTGGCTGCCTCGTCCACCTTGTCGCCACACTCTTTTAACCTCCCCTGCACGCCGCTACTTCCCCTGTATTGTCCCCTGTCGCATCAGGGTCCTCCAATGCTTACACGTACTGGCTACTAGCGTCCATTAAACCATCAAAATCGTCCTTAAATGCAGTTATATTAGCGGTCATGTCAAGCTCGGTCATCTTGTCTAGGCTAAGATTGACTTTCGTTAGCCGTCTGGACAACGTTGCTTGCGCCACAGAGTGTCTCTTTTTTAGTCCAGTTAAAACGACTGCGTCCGCCATAATAGCGATGGGATGCATGGAAGTTACAGGTGACCAAGGAAAATTGTCTATTGGTTTCCCCTTCTGGTGGAATTCAAAAGGAAGGCTAATAATGTCTTATGGTGCCCCCTGCTGGTGGTGTTAGGTCGGTGCCTCCTTACCGTCCCTAAACTCCTTCCGGGTCAGACAGTCAAATGCTCATTATGATCTTTTGATCATTATGATCTTTTGATCATTATGATCTTTTGATCATAATGCTTTGGTGGTCGTTGTCGGCCTGCAGAGCGCAACTCTCGGCACCGAACTCCCTCACGCCTCCCTCCCGCCTCCCTCCCGTGAAAAAGACCCGGTCTTTTTAAAACAAATGTGCATATAACAATTCAATCATAAATACGTAATGCTTTTGCACTAAGTAGGTTTATATGATTTTTTTATTTTTCATTTTTGTTGGCCTAAATATTGCTGCTGTTACTCTATCTATGCAGAGCTAGTTTTGTTTTTGATGGTTGTTTACATCATTGGAAAGCCTTTTCATGGCCATATTGAGATCATATAGTTTATAATATATTGAGATTGTGTCTCTAAAACTTGAACTGAATTGTCATCCTGAAACGTTTTTTAAGTTTTGTTTTTTTTAACGTTTTTTTAATGATATCAAAGGAAACGACAACCAAACCTGTTGAAACAACCGCAAAGGAAGCGACAAAGTCTCAGACTGTATCAACAACAAAGCCACCAAAAGTAGAAACAACTGGTCCAACAACAGCATCTACCACAGTTATTCGTGAAACAACTACTTCCGTACCTGTAGTTACAGCAACTAGCCCAGAAACTACTGTTGTTTCTTCGAAACCAATTGTTGTAATCACGACAACCAGCGTACCACCACCACCAACAAGAACAACAACAACAACAAAGGAAACAACAAACAAACCTACTGAAACTACCACAAAAGAAGCAGTAACAACTCAGACCGTATCAACAACAAAGCCACCAAAAGTAGAAACAACTGGTCCTACAACAGCTTATACCACAGTTATTCTGGGAACAACAACCACCATACCGACCAGACCTATCCCAGAAACAACTGTTGTCACTTCTATGCCCACCGATGTAACCACGACAACCAGTGTACCAACAACAACTAAGGAAACAACAACCAAACCTGTTGAAACAACCACAAAGAAAGCAACAACATCTCAGACTATATCAACAACAAAGCCACCGAAAGTAGAAACAACTGGTCCAACAACAGCTTCTATAACAGTTATTCGTGAAACCACCACCTCTGTTCCTGAAACCACAACTAGCCCAGAAACATCAGTTACTTCCAAGCCCACTGTTGAAATCACGACCTCAAATGTGCCAATAACAACAACCACAAAGGAAGCAACAACAACCTCCATACCAACCAAACCTATCCCGGAAACAGCTGTTGTCACTTCCAAGCCCACCGTTTTAACCACGACAACCAGTGTACCAACAACAACGGAAGCAACAACAAAACCTGTTGAAACAACCACAAAGGAAGTAACAACAGTTCAGGCTGTATCAACAACAAAGCCACCAAAAGTAGAAACATCTGGGCCAACAACAGCTTCTACCACAGTTATTCGTGAAACAACAACCTCTGTTCCTGAGACCACAACTAGCCCAGAAATAACAGTTACTTCCAAACCCATTGTTGAAACCACGACTACAATTGTACCAATAACAACAACAACAACAACAAAGGAAACGACAACAAAACCTGTTGAAACAACCACAAAGGAAGCAACAACAGTTCAGGCTGTATCAACAACAAAGCCACCAAAAGTAGAAACAACTGGTTCAAAATCAGCTTCTACCACAGTTATTCGTGAAACCACCACCTCTGTTCCTGAGACCACAACTAGCCCAGAAACAACAATTACTTCCAAACCCACTGTTGAAACCACGACTACAATTGTACCAATAACAACAACAACAAAGGAAACAACAATGACAAAACCAGTTGAAACGACCACAAAGGAAGAAACAACAACTCAGACTGTATCAACAACCAATCCACCAAAAGTAGAAACAACTGGTCCAACAACAGCTTCTACCACAGTTATTCTGGTAACAACAACCTCTCTACCGACCACACCTATCCCGGAAACAACTGTTGTCACTTCCAAGCCCACCGTTTTAACCACGACAACCGCTGTACCAACAACAACGGAAACAACAACAAAACCTGTTGAAACAACCACAAAGGAAGCAACAACAACTCAGGCTGTATCAACAACCACGCCACCAAAAGTAGAAATAAATGGTCAAACAACAGCTTCTACCACAGTTATTCGTGAAACCACCACCTCCGTTCCTGAGACCACAACTAGCCCAGAAACAACAGTTACTTCCAAGCCCACTGTTGAAACCACAACCTCAATTGTACCAATGACAACAACAATGAAGGAAACAACAACAAAACCTGTTGAAGCAACCACAAAGGAAGCAACAACAACTCAGACTGTATCAACAACAAAGCCACCAAAAGTAGAAACAACTGGTCCAACAACAGCTTCTACCACAGTTGTTCGTGAAACCACCACCTCTGTTCCTGAGACCACAACTAGCCCAGAAACAACATTTACTTCCAAGCCCACTGTTGAAACAACAACCTCAATTGTACCAATAACAACAACAACAAAGGAAACAACAACAAATCCTGTTGAAACAACCACAAAAGAAGAAACAACAACTCAGACTGTATCAGCAACCACGCCACCAAAAGTAGAAACAACTGGTCAAACAACAGCTTCTACCACAGTTATTCGTGAAACCACCACCTCTGTTCCTGAGACCACAACTAGCCCAGAGACAACAGTTACTTCCAAGCCCACTGTTGAAAGCACAACCTCAATTCTACCAATAAAAACAACAACAAAGGAAACAACAACAAAACCTGTTGAAACAACCACAAAGGAAGCAAAAACAACTCAGACTGTATCAACAACAAAGCCATCAAAAGTAGAAACAACTGGTCCAACAACAGCTTCTACCACAGTTATTCTGGTAACAACAACCTCCATAACGACCACACCTATCCCGGAAACAAATGTTGTCACTTCCAAGCCCACCGTTTTAACCAAGATAACCAGTGTACCAACAACAACGGAAACCACAACCAAACCTGTTGAAACAACCACAAAGGAAGCAACAACAACTCAGACTGTATCAGCAACCACGCCACCAAAAGTAGAAACAACTGGTCAAACAACAGCTTCTACCACAGTTATTCGTGAAACCACCACCTCTGTTCCTGAGACCACAACTAGCCCAGAGACAACAGTTACTTCCAAGCCCACTGTTGAAAGCACAACCTCAATTCTACCAATAAAAACAACAACAAAGGAAACAACAACAAAACCTGTTGAAACAACCACAAAGGAAGCAAAAACAACTCAGACTGTATCAACAACAAAGCCATCAAAAGTAGAAACAACTGGTCCAACAACAGCTTCTACCACAGTTATTCTGGTAACAACAACCTCCATAACGACCACACCTATCCCGGAAACAAATGTTGTCACTTCCAAGCCCACCGTTTTAACCAAGATAACCAGTGTACCAACAACAACGGAAACCACAACCAAACCTGTTGAAACAACCACAAAGGAAGCAACAACAACTCAGACTGTATCAACAACCACGCCACCAAAAGTAGAAAAAACTGGTCCAACAACAGCTTCTACCACAGTTATTCTGGTAACAACAACCTCCATTCCGACCACACCTATCCCGGAAACAACTGTTGTCACTTCCAAGCCCACCGTTTTAACCACGACAACCAGTGTACCAACAACGGAAACAACAACCAAACCTGTGGAAACAACCACAAAGGAAGCAACAACATCTCAGGCTGTATCAACAACAAAGCCACGAAAAGTAGAAACAACTGGTCCAACAACAGCTTCTACCACAGTTATTCGTGCAACCACCACCTCTGTTCCTGAGACCACAACTAGCCCAGAAACAACAGTTACTTCCAAGCCCACTGTTGAAACCACAACCTCAATTGTACCAATAATAACAACAACAAAGGAAACAACAACAAAACCTGTTGAAACAACCACAAAGGAAGAAACAACTACTCAGACTGTATCAACAACCACGCCACCAAAAGTAGAAACAACTGGTCCAACAACAGCTTCTACCACAGTTATTCGTGCAACCACCACCTCTGTTCCTGAGACCACAACTAGCCCAGAAACAACAGTTACTTCCAAGCCCACTGTTGAAACCACAACCTCAATTGTACCAATAATAACAACAACAAAGGAAACAACAACAAAACCTGTTGAAACAACCACAAAGGAAGAAACAACAACTCAGACTGTATCAACAACCACGCCACCAAAAGTAGAAACAACTGGTCAAACAACAGCTTCTACCACAGTTATTCGTGAAACCACCACCTCTGTTCCTGAGACCACAACTAGCCCAGAAACAACAGTTACTTCCAAGCCCACTGTTGAAACCACAACCTCAATTGTATCATTGACAACAACAACAAAGGAAACAACAACAAAACCTGTTGAAACAACCACAAAGGAAGAAACAACAACTCAGACTGTATCAAGAACCACACCACCAAAAGTAGAAACAACTGGTCCACCAACAGCTTCTACCACAGTTATTCGTGAAACCACCACATCTGTTCCTGACACCACAACTAGCCCAGAAACAACAGTCACTTCCAAGCCCACTGTTGAAACCACAACCTCAATTGTACCAATAACAGCAACAACAACAAAGGAAACAACAACAAAACCTGTTGAAACAACCACAAAGGAAGAAACAACAACACAGACTGTATCAACAACAAAGCCACCAAAAGTAGAAACAACTGGTCCAACAACAGCTTCTACCAAAGTTATTCGTGAAACAACAACCTCTGTTCCTGAGACCAAAAATAGCCCAGAAACAACAATTACTTCCAGGCCCACTGTTGTAACCACGACAACCAGTGTACCAACAACAACAGCATCAAAGGAAACAACAACCAAACCTGTTGAAACAACCACAAAGGAAGCAACAACATCTCAGGCTGTATCAACAACAAAGCCACGAAAAGTAGAAACAACTGGTCCAACAACAGCTTCTACCACAGTTATTCATGAAACCACCACCTCTGTTCCTGAGACCACAACTAGCCCAGAAACAACAGTTACTTCCAAGCCCACTGTTGAAACCACAACCTCAATTGTACCAATGACAACAACAACAAAGGAAACAACAACAAAACCTGTTGAAACAACCACAAAGGAAGAAACAACAACTCAGACTGTATCAACAACCACGCCACCAAAAGTAGAAACAACTGGTCCAACAACAGCTTCTATGACAGTTGTTCGTGAAACCACCACATCTGTTCCTGAGACCACAACTAGCCCAGAAACAACAGTTACTTCCAAGCCCACTGTTGAAACCACAACCTCAATTGTACCAATAACAACAACAACAAAGGAAACAACAACAAAAGCTGTTGAAACAACCAAAAAGGAAGTAACAACATCTCAGGCTGTATCAACAACAAAGCCACCAAAAGTAGAAACAACTGGTCCAACAACAGCGTTTACCACAGTTATTCGTGAAACCACAACTTCTGTTCCTGAGACCACAACTAGCGCAGAAACAACAGTTACTTACAAGCCCACTGTTGAAACCACAACCTCAATTGTACCAATAACATCAACAACAAAGGAAACAACAACAAAACCTGTTGAAACAACCACAAAAGAAGAAACAACAACTCAGACTGTATCAACAACCACGACACCAAAAGTAGAAACAACTGGTCCAACAACAGCTTCTACCACAGTTATTCGTGCAACCACCACCTCTGTTCCTGAGACCACAACTAGCCCAGAAACAACAGTTACTTCCAAGCCCACTGTTGAAACCACAACCTCAATTGTACCAATAATAACAACAACAAAGGAAACAACAACAAAACCTGTTGAAACAACCACAAAGGAAGAAACAACTACTCAGACTGTATCAACAACCACGCCACCAAAAGTAGAAACAACTGGTCCAACAACAGCTTCTACCACAGTTATTCGTGCAACCACCACCTCTGTTCCTGAGACCACAACTAGCCCAGAAACAACAGTTACTTCCAAGCCCACTGTTGAAACCACAACCTCAATTGTACCAATAATAACAACAACAAAGGAAACAACAACAAAACCTGTTGAAACAACCACAAAGGAAGAAACAACAACTCAGACTGTATCAACAACCACGCCACCAAAAGTAGAAACAACTGGTCAAACAACAGCTTCTACCACAGTTATTCGTGAAACCACCACCTCTGTTCCTGAGACCACAACTAGCCCAGAAACAACAGTTACTTCCAAGCCCACTGTTGAAACCACAACCTCAATTGTATCATTGACAACAACAACAAAGGAAACAACAACAAAACCTGTTGAAACAACCACAAAGGAAGAAACAACAACTCAGACTGTATCAAGAACCACACCACCAAAAGTAGAAACAACTGGTCCACCAACAGCTTCTACCACAGTTATTCGTGAAACCACCACATCTGTTCCTGACACCACAACTAGCCCAGAAACAACAGTCACTTCCAAGCCCACTGTTGAAACCACAACCTCAATTGTACCAATAACAGCAACAACAACAAAGGAAACAACAACAAAACCTGTTGAAACAACCACAAAGGAAGAAACAACAACACAGACTGTATCAACAACAAAGCCACCAAAAGTAGAAACAACTGGTCCAACAACAGCTTCAACCAAAGTTATTCGTGAAACAACAACCTCTGTTCCTGAGACCAAAAATAGCCCAGAAACAACAATTACTTCCAGGCCCACTGTTGTAACCACGACAACCAGTGTACCAACAACAACAGCATCAAAGGAAACAACAACCAAACCTGTTGAAACAACCACAAAGGAAGCAACAACATCTCAGGCTGTATCAACAACAAAGCCACGAAAAGTAGAAACAACTGGTCCAACAACAGCTTCTACCACAGTTATTCATGAAACCACCACCTCTGTTCCTGAGACCACAACTAGCCCAGAAACAACAGTTACTTCCAAGCCCACTGTTGAAACCACAACCTCAATTGTACCAATGACAACAACAACAAAGGAAACAACAACAAAACCTGTTGAAACAACCACAAAGGAAGAAACAACAACTCAGACTGTATCAACAACCACGCCACCAAAAGTAGAAACAACTGGTCCAACAACAGCTTCTATGACAGTTGTTCGTGAAACCACCACATCTGTTCCTGAGACCACAACTAGCCCAGAAACAACAGTTACTTCCAAGCCCACTGTTGAAACCACAACCTCAATTGTACCAATAACAACAACAACAAAGGAAACAACAACAAAAGCTGTTGAAACAACCAAAAAGGAAGTAACAACATCTCAGGCTGTATCAACAACAAAGCCACCAAAAGTAGAAACAACTGGTCCAACAACAGCGTTTACCACAGTTATTCGTGAAACCACAACTTCTGTTCCTGAGACCACAACTAGCGCAGAAACAACAGTTACTTACAAGCCCACTGTTGAAACCACAACCTCAATTGTACCAATAACATCAACAACAAAGGAAACAACAACAAAACCTGTTGAAACAACCACAAAAGAAGAAACAACAACTCAGACTGTATCAACAACCACGACACCAAAAGTAGAAACAACTGGTCCAACAACAGCTTCTACCACAGTTATTCTGGTAACAACAACCCCCATACCGACCACACCTGTCCCGGAAAAAACTGTTGTCACTTCCAAGCCCACCGTTTTAACCACGACAACCAGTGTACCAACAACAACCAAACCTGTTGAAACAACCACAAAGGAAGCAACAACATCTCAGGGTGTATCAACAACAAAGCCACGAAAAGTAGAAACAACTGGTCCAACAACAGTTTCTACCTCAGTTATTCATGAAACCACCACCTCTGTTCCTGAGACCACAACTAGCCCAGAAACAACAGTTACTTCCAAGCCCACTGTTGAAACCACAACCTCAATTGTACCAATGACAACAACAACAAAGGAAACAACAACAAAACCTGTTGAAACAACTACAAAGGAAGAAACAACAACTCAGACTGTATCAACAACCACACCACCAAAAGTAGAAACAACTGGTCCAACAACAGCTTCTACCACAGTTATTCGTGAAACCACCACCTCTGTTCCTGAGACCACAACTAGCCCAGAAACAACAGTCACTTCCAAGCCCACTGTTGAAACCACAACCTCAATTGTACCAATGACAGCAACAACAACAAAGGAAACAACAACCAAACCTGTTGAAACAACCACAAAGGAAGAAACAACAACTCAGACTGTATCAACAACTACGCCACCAAAAGTAGAAACAACTGGTCCAACAACAGCTTCTACCACAGTTGTTCGTGAAACCACCACCTCTGTTCCTGAGACCACAACTAGCCCAGAAACAACAGTTACTTCCAAGCCCACTGTTGAAACCACAACCTCAATTGTACCAATAACAACAACAACAAAGGAAACAACAACAAAACCTGTTGAAACAACCAAAAAGGAAGTAACAACATCTCAGGCTGTATCAACAACAAAGCCACCAAAAGTAGAAACAACTGGTCCAACAACAGCTACTACCACAGTTATTCGTGAAACCACCACCTCTGTTCCTGAGACCACAACTAGCCCAGAAACAACAGTTACTTCCAAGCCCACTGTTGAAACCACAACCTCAATTGTACCAATGACAACAACAACAAAGGAAACAACAACAAAACCTGTTGAAACAACCACAAAGGAAGAAACAACAACTCAGACTGTATCAACAACCACGCCACCAAAAGTAGAAACAACTGGTCCAACTACAGCTTCTATGACAGTTGTTCGTGAAACCACCACATCTGTTCCTGAGACCACAACTAGCCCAGAAACAACAGTTACTTCCAAGCCCACTGTTGAAACCACAACCTCAATTGTACCAATGACAGCAACAACAACAAAGGAAACAACAACCAAACCTGTTGAAACAACCACAAAGGAAGAAACAACAACTCAGACTGTATCAACAACCACGCCACCAAAAGTAGAAACAACTGGTCCAACAACAGCTTCTATGACAGTTGTTCGTGAAACCACCACATCTGTTCCTGAGACCACAACTAGCCCAGAAACAACAGTTACTTCCAAGCCCACTGTTGAAACCACAACCTCAATTGTACCAATAACAACAACAACAAAGGAAACAACAACAAAACCTGTTGAAACAACCAAAAAGGAAGTAACAACATCTCAGGCTGTATCAACAACAAAGCCACCAAAAGTAGAAACAACTGGTCCAACAACAGCGTTTACCACAGTTATTCGTGAAACCACAACTAGCGCAGAAACAACAGTTACTTCCAAGCCCACTGTTGAAACCACAACCTCAATTGTACCAATAACATCAACAACAAAGGAAACAACAACAAAACCTGTTGAAACAACCACAAAGGAAGAAACAACAACTCAGACTGTATCAACAACCACGACACCAAAAGTAGAAACAACTGGTCCAACAACAGCTTCTACCACAGTTATTCTGGTAACAACAACCCCCATACCGACCACACCTGTCCCGGAAACAACTGTTGTCACTTCCAAGCCCACCGTTTTAACCACGACAACCAGTGTACCAACAACAACCAAACCTGTTGAAACAACCACAAAGGAAGCAACAACATCTCAGGGTGTATCAACAACAAAGCCACGAAAAGTAGAAACAACTGGTCCAACAACAGTTTCTACCTCAGTTATTCATGAAACCACCACCTCTGTTCCTGAGACCACAACTAGCCCAGAAACAACAGTTACTTCCAAGCCCACTGTTGAAACCACAACCTCAATTGTACCAATGACAACAACAACAAAGGAAACAACAACAAAACCTGTTGAAACAACTACAAAGGAAGAAACAACAACTCAGACTGTATCAACAACCACACCACCAAAAGTAGAAACAACTGGTCCAACAACAGCTTCTACCACAGTTATTCGTGAAACCACCACCTCTGTTCCTGAGACCACAACTAGCCCAGAAACAACAGTCACTTCCAAGCCCACTGTTGAAACCACAACCTCAATTGTACCAATGACAGCAACAACAACAAAGGAAACAACAACCAAACCTGTTGAAACAACCACAAAGGAAGAAACAACAACTCAGACTGTATCAACAACTACGCCACCAAAAGTAGAAACAACTGGTCCAACAACAGCTTCTACCACAGTTATTCTGGTAACAACAACCCCCATACCGACCACACCTGTCCCGGAAACAACTGTTGTCACTTCCAAGCCCACCGTTTTAACCACGACAACCAGTGTACCAACAACAACCAAACCTGTTGAAACAACCACAAAGGAAGCAACAACATCTCAGGGTGTATCAACAACAAAGCCACGAAAAGTAGAAACAACTGGTCCAACAACAGTTTCTACCTCAGTTATTCATGAAACCACCACCTCTGTTCCTGAGACCACAACTAGCCCAGAAACAACAGTTACTTCCAAGCCCACTGTTGAAACCACAACCTCAATTGTACCAATGACAACAACAACAAAGGAAACAACAACAAAACCTGATGAAACAACTACAAAGGAAGAAACAACAACTCAGACTGTATCAACAACCACACCACCAAAAGTAGAAACAACTGGTCCAACAACAGCTTCTACCACAGTTATTCGTGAAACCACCACCTCTGTTCCTGAGACCACAACTAGCCCAGAAACAACAGTCACTTCCAAGCCCACTGTTGAAACCACAACCTCAATTGTACCAATGACAACAACAACAAAGGAAACAACAACCAAACCTGTTGAAACAACCACAAAGGAAGAAACAACAACTCAGACTGTATCAACAACCACACCACCAAAAGTAGAAACAACTGGTCCAACAACAGCTTCTACCACAGTTATTCGTGAAACCACCACCTCTGTTCCTGAGACCACAACTAGCCCAGAAACAACAGTCACTTCCAAGCCCACTGTTGAAACCACAACCTCAATTGTACCAATGACAGCAACAACAACAAAGGAAACAACAACCAAACCTGTTGAAACAACCACAAAGGAAGAAACAACAACTCAGACTGTATCAACAACTACGCCACCAAAAGTAGAAACAACTGGTCCAACAACAGCTTCTACCACAGTTGTTCGTGAAACCACCACCTCTGTTCCTGAGACCACAACTAGCCCAGAAACAACAGTTACTTCCAAGCCCACTGTTGAAACCACAACCTCAATTGTACCAATAACAACAACAACAAAGGAAACAACAACAAAACCTGTTGAAACAACCAAAAAGGAAGTAACAACATCTCAGGCTGTATCAACAACAAAGCCACCAAAAGTAGAAACAACTGGTCCAACAACAGCTTCTACCACAGTTATTCGTGAAACCACCACCTCTGTTCCTGAGACCACAACTAGCCCAGAAACAACAGTCACTTCCAAGCCCACTGTTGAAACCACAACCTCAATTGTACCAATGACAGCAACAACAACAAAGGAAACAACAACCAAACCTGTTGAAACAACCACAAAGGAAGAAACAACAACTCAGACTGTATCAACAACTACCCCACCAAAAGTAGAAACAACTGGTCCAACAACAGCTTCTACCACAGTTGTTCGTGAAACCACCACCTCTGTTCCTGAGACCACAACTAGCCCAGAAACAACAGTTACTTCCAAGCCCACTGTTGAAACCACAACCTCAATTGTACCAATAACAACAACAACAACAACAAAGGAAACAACAACAAAACCTGTTGAAACAACCAAAAAGGAAGTAACAACATCTCAGGCTGTATCAACAACAAAGCCACCAAAAGTAGAAACAACTGGTCCAACAACAGCTTCTACCACAGTTATTCGTGAAACCACCACCTCTGTTCCTGAGACCACAACTAGCCCAGAAACAACAGTTACTTCCAAGCCCACTGTTGAAACCACAACCTCAATTGTACCAATGACAACAACAACAAAGGAAACAACAACAAAACCTGTTGAAACAACTACAAAGGAAGAAACAACAACTCAGACTGTATCAACAACCACACCACCAAAAGTAGAAACAACTGGTCCAACAACAGCTTCTACCACAGTTATTCGTGAAACCACCACTTCTGTTCCTGAGACCACAACTAGCCCAGAAACAACAGTCACTTCCAAGCCCACTGTTGAAACCACAACCTCAATTGTAACAATGACAGCAACAACAACAAAGGAAACAACAACCAAACCTGTTGAAACAACCACAAAGGAAGAAACAACAACTCAGACTGTATCAACAACTACGCCACCAAAAGTAGAAACAACTGGTCCAACAACAGCTTCTACCACAGTTATTCTGGTAACAACAACCCCCATACCGACCACACCTGTCCCGGAAACAACTGTTGTCACTTCCAAGCCCACCGTTTTAACCACGACAACCAGTGTACCAACAACAACCAAACCTGTTGAAACAACCACAAAGGAAGAAACAACAACTCAGACTGTATCAACAACCACGCCACCAAAAGTAGAAACAACTGGTCCAACAACAGCTTCTATGACAGTTGTTCGTGAAACCACCACCTCTGTTCCTGAGACCACAACTAGCCCAGAAACAACAGTTACTTCCAAGCCCACTGTTGAAACCACAACCTCAATTGTACCAATGACAGCAACAACAACAAAGGAAACAACAACCAAACCTGTTGAAACAACCACAAAGGAAGAAACAACAACTCAGACTGTATCAACAACCACGCCACCAAAAGTAGAAACAACTGGTCCAACAACAGCTTCTATGAAAGTTGTTCGTGAAACCACCACATCTGTTCCTGAGACCACAACTAGCCCAGAAACAACAGTTACTTCCAAGCCCACTGTTGAAACCACAACCTCAATTGTACCAATAACAACAACAACAAAGGAAACAACAACAAAACCTGTTGAAACAACCAAAAAGGAAGTAACAACATCTCAGGCTGTATCAACAACAAAGCCACCAAAAGTAGAAACAACTGGTCCAACAACAGCGTTTACCACAGTTATTCGTGAAACCACAACTTCTGTTCCTGAGACCACAACTAGCGCAGAAACAACAGTTACTTCCAAGCCCACTGTTGAAACCACAACCTCAATTGTACCAATGACAACAACAACAAAGGAAACAACAACAAAACCTGTTGAAACAACTACAAAGGAAGAAACAACAACTCAGACTGTATCAACAACCACACCACCAAAAGTAGAAACAACTGGTCCAACAACAGCTTCTACCACAGTTATTCGTGAAACCACCACCTCTGTTCCTGAGACCACAACTAGCCCAGAAACAACAGTCACTTCCAAGCCCACTGTTGAAACCACAACCTCAATTGTACCAATGACAACAACAACAAAGGAAACAACAACAAAACCTGATGAAACAACTACAAAGGAAGAAACAACAACTCAGACTGTATCAACAACCACACCACCAAAAGTAGAAACAACTGGTCCAACAACAGCTTCTACCACAGTTATTCGTGAAACCACCACCTCTGTTCCTGAGACCACAACTAGCCCAGAAACAACAGTCACTTCCAAGCCCACTGTTGAAACCACAACCTCAATTGTACCAATGACAGCAACAACAACAAAGGAAACAACAACCAAACCTGTTGAAACAACCACAAAGGAAGAAACAACAACTCAGACTGTATCAACAACTACGCCACCAAAAGTAGAAACAACTGGTCCAACAACAGCTTCTACCACAGTTCTTCGTGAAACCACCACCTCTGTTCCTGAGACCACAACTAGCCCAGAAACAACAGTTACTTCCAAGCCCACTGTTGAAACCACAACCTCAATTGTACCAATAACAACAACAACAAAGGAAACAACAACAAAACCTGTTGAAACAACCAAAAAGGAAGTAACAACATCTCAGGCTGTATCAACAACAAAGCCACCAAAAGTAGAAACAACTGGTCCAACAACAGCTTCTACCACAGTTATTCGTGAAACCACCACCTCTGTTCCTGAGACCACAACTAGCCCAGAAACAACAGTCACTTCCAAGCCCACTGTTGAAACCACAACCTCAATTGTACCAATGACAGCAACAACAACAAAGGAAACAACAACCAAACCTGTTGAAACAACCACAAAGGAAGAAACAACAACTCAGACTGTATCAACAACTACCCCACCAAAAGTAGAAACAACTGGTCCAACAACAGCTTCTACCACAGTTGTTCGTGAAACCACCACCTCTGTTCCTGAGACCACAACTAGCCCAGAAACAACAGTTACTTCCAAGCCCACTGTTGAAACCACAACCTCAATTGTACCAATAACAACAACAACAACAACAAAGGAAACAACAACAAAACCTGTTGAAACAACCAAAAAGGAAGTAACAACATCTCAGGCTGTATCAACAACAAAGCCACCAAAAGTAGAAACAACTGGTCCAACAACAGCTTCTACCACAGTTATTCGTGAAACCACCACCTCTGTTCCTGAGACCACAACTAGCCCAGAAACAACAGTTACTTCCAAGCCCACTGTTGAAACCACAACCTCAATTGTACCAATAACAACAAAAACAAAGGAAACAACAACAAAACCTGTTGACACAACCACAAAGGAAGAAACAACAACTCAGACTGTATCAACAACAAAGCCACCAAAAGTAGAAACAACTGGTCCAACAACAGCTTCTACCACAGTTATTCTGGTAACAACAACCCCCATACCGACCACACCTGTCCCGGAAACAACTGTTGTCACTTCCAAGCCCACCGTTTTAACCACGACAACCAGTGTACCAACAACAACCAAACCTGTTGAAACAACCACAAAGGAAGCAACAACATCTCAGGGTGTATCAACAACAAAGCCACGAAAAGTAGAAACAACTGGTCCAACAACAGTTTCTACCTCAGTTATTCATGAAACCACCACCTCTGTTCCTGAGACCACAACTAGCCCAGAAACAACAGTTACTTCCAAGCCCACTGTTGAAACCACAACCTCAATTGTACCAATGACAACAACAACAAAGGAAACAACAACAAAACCTGATGAAACAACTACAAAGGAAGAAACAACAACTCAGACTGTATCAACAACCACACCACCAAAAGTAGAAACAACTGGTCCAACAACAGCTTCTACCACAGTTATTCGTGAAACCACCACCTCTGTTCCTGAGACCACAACTAGCCCAGAAATAACAGTCACTTCCAAGCCCACTGTTGAAACCACAACCTCAATTGTACCAATGACAGCAACAACAACAAAGGAAACAACAACCAAACCTGTTGAAACAATCACAAAGGAAGAAACAACAACTCAGACTGTATCAACAACTACGCCACCAAAAGTAGAAACAACTGGTCCAACAACAGCTTCTACCACAGTTATTCTGGTAACAACAACCCCCATACCGACCACACCTGTCCCGGAAACAACTGTTGTCACTTCCAAGCCCACCGTTTTAACCACGACAACCAGTGTACCAACAACAACCAAACCTGTTGAAACAACCACAAAGGAAGCAACAACATCTCAGGGTGTATCAACAACAAAGCCACGAAAAGTAGAAACAACTGGTCCAACAACAGTTTCTACCTCAGTTATTCATGAAACCACCACCTCTGTTCCTGACACCACAACTAGCCCAGAAACAACAGTTACTTCCAAGCCCACTGTTGAAACCACAACCTCAATTGTACCAATGACAACAACAACAAAGGAAACAACAACAAAAACTGATGAAACAACTACAAAGGAAGAAACAACAACTCAGACTGTATCAACAACCACACCACCAAAAGTAGAAACAACTGGTCCAACAACAGCTTCTACCACAGTTATTCGTGAAACCACCACCTCTGTTCCTGAGACCACAACTAGCCCAGAAACAACAGTCACTTCCAAGCCCACTGTTGAAACCACAACCTCAATTGTACCAATGACAGCAACAACAACAAAGGAAACAACAACCAAACCTGTTGAAACAACCACAAAGGAAGAAACAACAACTCAGACTGTATCAACAACTACGCCACCAAAAGTAGAAACAACTGGTCCAACAACAGCTTCTACCACAGTTGTTCGTGAAACCACCACCTCTGTTCCTGAGACCACAACTAGCCCAGAAACAACAGTTACTTCCAAGCCCACTGTTGAAACCACAACCTCAATTGTACCAATAACAACAACAACAAAGGAAACAACAACAAAACCTGTTGAAACAACCAAAAAGGAAGTAACAACATCTCAGGCTGTATCAACAACAAAGCCACCAAAAGTAGAAACAACTGGTCCAACAACAGCTTCTACCACAGTTATTCGTGAAACCACCACCTCTGTTCCTGAGACCACAACTAGCCCAGAAACAACAGTCACTTCCAAGCCCACTGTTGAAACCACAACCTCAATTGTACCAATGACAGCATCAACAACAAAGGAAACAACAACCAAACCTGTTGAAACAACCACAAAGGAAGAAACAACAACTCAGACTGTATCAACAACTACCCCACCAAAAGTAGAAACAACTGGTCCAACAACAGCTTCTACCACAGTTGTTCGTGAAACCACCACCTCTGTTCCTGAGACCACAACTAGCCCAGAAACAACAGTCACTTCCAAGCCCACTGTTGAAACCACAACCTCAATTGTACCAATGACAGCAACAACAACAAAGGAAACAACAACCAAACCTGTTGAAACAATCACAAAGGAAGAAACAACAACTCAGACTGTATCAACAACTACGCCACCAAAAGTAGAAACAACTGGTCCAACAACAGCTTCTACCACAGTTATTCTGGTAACAACAACCCCCATACCGACCACACCTGTCCCGGAAACAACTGTTGTCACTTCCAAGCCCACCGTTTTAACCACGACAACCAGTGTACCAACAACAACCAAACCTGTTGAAACAACCACAAAGGAAGCAACAACATCTCAGGGTGTATCAACAACAAAGCCACGAAAAGTAGAAACAACTGGTCCAACAACAGTTTCTACCTCAGTTATTCATGAAACCACCACCTCTGTTCCTGACACCACAACTAGCCCAGAAACAACAGTTACTTCCAAGCCCACTGTTGAAACCACAACCTCAATTGTACCAATGACAACAACAACAAAGGAAACAACAACAAAAACTGATGAAACAACTACAAAGGAAGAAACAACAACTCAGACTGTATCAACAACCACACCACCAAAAGTAGAAACAACTGGTCCAACAACAGCTTCTACCACAGTTATTCGTGAAACCACCACCTCTGTTCCTGAGACCACAACTAGCCCAGAAACAACAGTCACTTCCAAGCCCACTGTTGAAACCACAACCTCAATTGTACCAATGACAGCAACAACAACAAAGGAAACAACAACCAAACCTGTTGAAACAACCACAAAGGAAGAAACAACAACTCAGACTGTATCAACAACTACGCCACCAAAAGTAGAAACAACTGGTCCAACAACAGCTTCTACCACAGTTGTTCGTGAAACCACCACCTCTGTTCCTGAGACCACAACTAGCCCAGAAACAACAGTTACTTCCAAGCCCACTGTTGAAACCACAACCTCAATTGTACCAATAACAACAACAACAAAGGAAACAACAACAAAACCTGTTGAAACAACCAAAAAGGAAGTAACAACATCTCAGGCTGTATCAACAACAAAGCCACCAAAAGTAGAAACAACTGGTCCAACAACAGCTTCTACCACAGTTATTCGTGAAACCACCACCTCTGTTCCTGAGACCACAACTAGCCCAGAAACAACAGTCACTTCCAAGCCCACTGTTGAAACCACAACCTCAATTGTACCAATGACAGCAACAACAACAAAGGAAACAACAACCAAACCTGTTGAAACAACCACAAAGGAAGAAACAACAACTCAGACTGTATCAACAACTACCCCACCAAAAGTAGAAACAACTGGTCCAACAACAGCTTCTACCACAGTTGTTCGTGAAACCACCACCTCTGTTCCTGAGACCACAACTAGCCCAGAAACAACAGTCACTTCCAAGCCCACTGTTGAAACCACAACCTCAATTGTACCAATGACAGCAACAACAACAAAGGAAACAACAACCAAACCTGTTGAAACAACCACAAAGGAAGAAACAACAACTCAGACTGTATCAACAACTACGCCACCAAAAGTAGAAACAACTGGTCCAACAACAGCTTCTACCACAGTTGTTCGTGAAACCACCACCTCTGTTCCTGAGACCACAACTAGCCCAGAAACAACAGTTACTTCCAAGCCCACTGTTGAAACCACAACCTCAATTGTACCAATAACAACAACAACAAAGGAAACAACAACAAAACCTGTTGAAACAACCAAAAAGGAAGTAACAACATCTCAGGCTGTATCAACAACAAAGCCACCAAAAGTAGAAACAACTGGTCCAACAACAGCTTCTACCACAGTTATTCGTGAAACCACCACCTCTGTTCCTGAGACCACAACTAGCCCAGAAACAACAGTTACTTCCAAGCCCACTGTTGAAACCACAACCTCAATTGTACCAATAACAACAAAAACAAAGGAAACAACAACAAAACCTGTTGAAACAACCACAAAGGAAGAAACAACAACTCAGACTGTATCAACAACAAAGCCACCAAAAGTAGAAACAACTGGTCCAACAACAGTTTCTACCACAGTTATTCTGGTAACAACAACCTCCATACCAACCAAACCTATCCCGGAAACAACTGTTGTCACTTCCAAGCCCACCGTTTTTACCACGACAACCAGTGTACCAACAACAACGGAAACAACAACCAAACCTGTTGAAACAACCACAAAGGAAGCAACAACATCTGTTCCTGAGACCACAACTAGCCCAGAAACAACAGTCACTTCCAAGCCCACTGTTGAAACCACAACCTCAATTGTACCAATAACAGCAACAACAACAAAGGAAACAACAACAAAACCTGTTGAAACAACCACAAAGGAAGAAACAACAACACAGACTGTATCAACAACAAAGCCACCAAAAGTAGAAACAACTGGTCCAACAACAGCTTCTACCAAAGTTATTCGTGAAACAACAACCTCTGTTCCTGAGACCAAAACTAGCCCAGAAACAACAATTACTTCCAGGCCCACTGTTGTAACCACGACAACCAGTGTACCAACAACAACAGCATCAAAGGAAACAACAACCAAACCTGTTGAAACAACCACAAAGGAAGCAACAACATCTCAGACTGTATCAACAACAAAGGCACCAAAAGTAAAAACAACTGGTCCAACAACAGCTTCCACAGTTATTCTGGTAACAACAACTTCCCTACCAACCACACCTAACCCAGAAACAACTGTTGTCACTTCCAAGCCCAATGTTGTAACCACGACAACCAGTGTACCAACAACAACAGCATCAAAGGAAACAACAACCAAACCTGTTGAAACAACCACAAAGGAAGAAACAACATCTCAGACTGTATCAATAACAAAGGCACCGAAAGTAGAAACAACTGGTCCAACAACAGCTTCTACCACAGTTACTCCTGAAACCACCACCTCTAATCCTGAGAACAGAGTTGGTGGCCCAGAAACAACAGTTACTTCCAAGCCCACTGTTGTAACCACGACAACCAGTGTACCAACAACAACAGTATCAAAGGAAACAACAACCAAATATGCTGAAACAACCACAAAGGAAGCAACAACGTCTCAGACTGTATCAACAACAAAGCCACCAAAAGTAGAAACAACTGGTCCAACAACAGCTTCTACCACAGTTATTCGTGAAACAACAACTTCTGTTCCTGAGACCACAACTAGCCCAGAAACAACAATTACTTCCAAGCCCATTGTTGAATTCACAACTACAATTGTACCAATAACAACAACAACAAAGGAAACAACAACAAAACCTGTTGAAACAACCACAAAGGAAGCAACAACAACTCAGACTGTATCAACAACAAAACCATTAAAAGTAGAAACAACTGGTCCAACAACAGCTTCTACCACAGTTATTCTAGTAACAACAACCTCCATACCAGCCACACCTATACCGGAAACAACTGTTGTCACTTCCAAGCCCACTGTTGTAACCACGACAACCAGTGTATCAACAACAACAGCATCAAAGGAAACAACAACCAAACCTGTTGAAACAACCACATTGAAACCAACAACCGCAGAGGGACAGATTACAGGCTCAGTTGTTACCACACCAACCCCCACAACTGTGCCACAGATTCTAAACACGACAACATCACAAACTACCATCACCAGCACTCCAGTCCCCTCAACAACTCCTTGTGTCTGCATTTTCAACGGAAAAACCTTTCACCCAGGTTTGTCATATTCTTTCTTTTCTTTTTTAAATCATTGTTTAAGGAGTGTAGTGATTAATTTAGTTTTTAATCAATTGACTGTCTATTAATGTTAGTGAAACAATCATTATCTAATGAATTATAACATCATTATATAATGTATTTATAACACCTTTTGCTTCGGCTAAAAATCTTCCAACATCTCTGACATACTTGTATTGTTGTCATTTGTGTTTTGATATTTGCATATTTCTCAACAGGGGACTTTGTGTATAATTTGAGTGATGCGCAGGGGTATTGTTACACAGCTTACTGTGAAGCCTCTTGTGCAATCAAGAAAGAGGGTCACGCATGTCCCACAACCCCTGCTCCTCCCACCACCACCCGAGTGACCACGCCAGAAGAAGAATTGACCACCACATCTGTCCCCACCACTACCCTTTCTGGAGACTTCACCAATGTCAGCCCTTCCGGAAAGGTATAATGCTTGTGCAACGCAATACTTTATCTCCCAAGCTGTAAGCATATTGAGGTTTTGCAAAGTAGCCTGTTTTTGCTCTGCTTCCCTTTATTGTTTCCCGGTACTGGTTTTATTTTAACCATATTTTAACTCCTGAAAACAAGTTCTACCGCCAGGCAATATTTGTACTAAGCATTTTTTTTTTTGTGTAGCTGTAAAGTAGTCATACTTTACGAGATTGTAGTCATCACATTTCAGAGACAACAGCTACAGTCACCCCAAGCTAATAATAAGTCAATTAAATCATTGGGTCTTCAACAAGGGGTCCAGAACCCCCAGGGGGTCCTCAGAGATACTGTAGCAGAGCTGCCAAATGCCTCTGTGTTATAGGAACTTTTTTCACCTTTCTTCTGAAAAATGTTGATACTGCTATATAAAAATACTCTGTCACAAGTAAAATCCGGAATTCAAAATGTACTTGCGTAAAATTATAAAAGTATTGGCATCAAAATGTACTTAACACATTCACCGCCAATCCCGTAGATCTACGGGATGAAAAATCCAACCGTTCACCGCCGATCCCGTAGATCTACGGGATAGGGCCTTTTCAGTGGCTTACGTTAGATTAGACCCTCCAGCAGCTCGTGGGTTAATATGTTTCATGTAGATGACAGAGAAGTTGAAAAGTCACGTGATCCGTTCACGTGATCACACAAACAAGTTATTACAAGCCGCCCGGCCACGGGTAACGTCAGGGCCCGCCATTACAAACCGTATGTACGTAATCGTATGTGCACACGCGTGCGGGTGATGATCTTTTCTCCAGGATGTTGGCGTGCGAAAGCCCTTCATAAACGGCCCGCTGATCCGAGCAAAAACAAGACTGTAAGCCTGCAAACTGTAGTATCACCCCTCTGTGTCAGAGGAGAGATGGGCGACACAAAACAAACAACCGATCCACAAGCGCAAGCCCATGACCATCAATCCTTGCTGTTTGAAGCAAACCCTCCCGTGGAGGGGGTCCCCCTCCCCCGTCGTCATCTCTCGACAGACGGTGAAATTGACAATACTCCGAGTGATCCGTGCGAGAGATCCATGCAGAATGTGGAGGTGTGTGTGTGTGTGTGTGTGTGTGTGTGTGTGTGTGTGTGTGTGTGTGTATGTGTGTGTGGGTGTGTGTGTGTCATGGCATAACATATTCTGTGGGCCCTCAAAGATTAGTCAGAATGGTCAAAAAGCCTGGTCAGAACATGCGCTTTGTAACTAACTGTTTTCCCTTCATCTGACTGCACTGGCAGTGTTTATGTCCTTTGTACACCCTGTACTTCTTATTATGTGGACATAAATACATATTTCAAATGTGTGTGTGTGTGTGTGTGTGTGTGTGTGTGTGTGTGTGTGTGTGTGTGTGTGTGTGTGTGTGTGTGTGTGTGTGCGCGCGCGCGCGCGTGCGTGCGTGCATGTGTGTGCAAGTGCATGGACACAGCCTGTGTTAAAATAGCCAATCTACAAGCTCACAACCTCTGACCTTGTAGATCGGCTATTTCCCTACTAGGTTTGAACTGCTATGTGGTGTGTGGACTATTAGTCAACTTTGGTTAGTTAGAGATAGTACGAATAGTAAATATCACTTTGTTTTGGGCTTGTTTTCATAGACCTGGTTGCTTATTTCTCTCGCAAAGTCTGGCGGCCATTGGAATTTGCAGTCTGTGACGCGACCGCTAGATCAGTGGGTCTCAACCTGTGGGTTGGGACCACAACGGAGCTCACAACGCCTCGCTGTGAGCTTTTAGATAGATAGATACTTTATTGTCCTTGCGGAAATTCATTTTGTACCAAGCAGCCATCAGGATACAAAAAATCACAAAACATAACATAAATACACTATACCTAGACAGATCTCACAATACATTGACAGTGCTACACAGCTCCTCTCTTACAGAGTAAACACTAGAAAAGGCTACCAGTCATTATTCAAGAGACATCACATTACATTTTATGCACAGAACTGAGATGGGGCTTGTTTGTTCAGGAGTCCTATACTTGTAGGGACAAATGATCTTGAAGCCCTAGCCTGCAACATTGGCACTGTGTACCTGCTATTTTCACAATATTTATCTGTGGAACCGAGTCAAACAAAATGGGGGTCCCCAGTTCAAATATGATTATTTGGGGGGGGGGGGGGTCACAGCTAGCCTGGTAAACCCTCCCTCTGGAAATCTCATTTGTAATTTATTTCAGGAGTGAGTCTGGCATGATCGCCCATTCTGCAATTTTGGCTGTGGGCTGGAGTTGGGCGGGAGTAATACCGTTGACTGACAACCCCTTCAGCCAATCAGCAGTGTCCCACTTCAGCCAGTGCATTTTTACCACCTCCAGACTAATGTGACGCAACGGGACTTTTGAGACGGCCATGCCCAAAATAGGTTGCCTTATTCGGATACATGCGTGTCACTGCCCGCCCCTGCCGGTTCTCTAAATATTTATTTTTAAATAGGCTCTGTCATGATTAATTGACCACATATATGAAATTAAACAACTAAATTCCGTGCCTCAAAAAAGAAGTTTGAGAGCGTTTCAAAACCGAAAGTAAAAAGTTTAACTGCCCACAGAAAACAATGGCGGCTCGTTCCATTTTTGTCGGCTGCACTCGGTCCCATTCGGGCTCACTCGAACTCGCCACCTGATTGGCCAACTTTCGCTGTCAATCACAGAACGATGAGCGACGACGCTGATAGGCTCGGCTTTTTGGTAATGCGCTAGAAACACCCATACAAGCCTTCGTGCCAGACTCCTTCCAGAAATCAAATGGAAATGAGATTTTCCAGAGGGAGGGACTTTACCAGGCTAGGTCACAGCCTGAAAAGGTTGAGAACCACTCCCATAGATTACTGATTCAGGTCCATTTGGTTCAATTTGTGTGGCAATTTGTGTGGCTTGGACACAAAAGGTTTGAAAATCACTTCAGTATAGAATATTGGACTGGAAAATAAGTGTTCTCATGAAGCTCTCGATGCACTTTGAACTTTGAATTATTATTATTTATTGTTATTTGATGTATATAACTTGAGTTGAACAATTGAGTTGAAACAGAGCCATAAATGTACATTGAAAAGCATTTTTTTTTGTATAAACAAGTACTGTTTACATGACTGATGTCAATGAAGGTGCAAAATAAATGCCAAATCACTTTTGAAATCACTTTTATGCCTCTAACGTGTCTCTTTCACTAAAATGCTCATAACTCTGATTCTAAAGAAAAACAGCATTTTTTGTGTGAAAACAAGCTGTATTCAACTACCAATAGCTACAACAAACTATCAGCTATCAACTCACTTTCTTTTCCTGATAGAAGAAGAGATTCTAATCTTTGTTTTGAAATATTCCATGTGTTCATAGTCATGGCATAACATATTCTGTGGGTCCTCAAAGATTAGTCAGAATGGTCAAAAAGCCTGGTCAGAAGCTGCAGCCTGTTCTAGAGAAACTCTGGCAGTGAAAGTGTTAATGTACCACAAGTAAAAGTACTAATTATGCAGAAAGTCCCATTTCAAGTTTTCAAATGTATAAACTGGATAACACCAGCTGAGCCTAACTCTGATAATTAAACTAGAAGGCGTGTCTTATTAGCTCTCATTAAGCAGAACAAAGGCCCCATGCTTGCTAGCAGGACATATTTGACCTTTCCAACGCACGTGCGCGGCGCACGCACGCACGCACGCACGCACGCACGCACGCACGCACGCACGCACGCACGCACGCACGCACGCACGCACGCACGCACGCACGCACGCACGCACGCACGCACACACACACACACACACACACACACACACACACACACACACACACACACACACACACACACACACAAACACACACAAACACACAAACTATTGCCTCTGAGCAATACCACTTCAACCTTTGAGGACTGTCTGTCTTGGCAAGTCACATACATGTGAGGGATCCCTTTCTTTTTATATCTTTTCTAATACATTTCCATTTTCAGATCTCAGCAGCAACAACTCCTAAGACTACACCAACCACTGAAACTACTCCAACGACCACGACTCCAACACCTATCCCAGGAACAACTGTTGTCACTTCCAAGCCCAACGTTGTAACTACGACAACCAGTGTACCAAAAACAACAACAACAACAAAGGAAACAACAACCAAACCTGTTGAAACAACCACAAAAGAAGCAACAACATCTCAGGCTGTATCAACAACAAAGCCACCAAAAGTAGAAACAACTGGTCCAACAACAGCTTCTACCACAGTTATTCTGGTAACAACAACCTCCATACCGACCAGACCTATCCCTGAAACAACTGTTGTCACTTCCAAGCCCACCTATTTAACAACGACAACCACTGTACCAACAACAACGGAAACAACAAAAAAACCTGTTGAAACAACCACAAAGGAAGCAACAACATCTGTTCCTGAGACCACAACTAGCCCAGAAACAACAGTCACTTCCAAACCCACTGTTGAAACCACAACCTCAATTGTACCAATAACAGCAACAACAACAAAGGAAAAAACAAGAAAACCTGTTGAAACAACCATAAAGGAAGAAACAACAATTCAGACTGTATCAACAACCACACCACCAAAAGTAGAAACAACTGGTCCAACAACAGCTTCTTCCACAGTTGTTCGTGAAACCACCACCTCTGTTCCTGAGACCACAACTAGCCCCGAAACAACAGTTACTTCCAAGCCCACTGTTGAAACCACAACCTCAATTGTACCAATAACAACAACAACAAAGGAAACAACAACAAAACCTGTTGAAACAACCACAAAGGAAGAAACAACCACTCAGACTGTATCAACAACAAAGCCACCAAAAGTAGAAACAACTGGTCCAACAACAGCTTCTACCAGAGTTATTCTGGTAACAACAACCTCCATACCGACCACACCTATCCCGGAAACAACTGTTGTCACTTCCAAGCCCACCGTTTTAACCACGACAACCAGTGTACCAACAACAACGGAAACAACAACCAAACCTGTTGAAACAACCACAAAGGAAGCAACAACATCTCAGGCTGTATCAACAACAAAGCCACGAAAAGTAGAAACAACTGGTCCAACAACAGCTTCTACCACAGTTATTCTTGAAACCACCACCTCTGTTCCTGAGACCACGACTAGCCCAGAAACAACAGTTACTTCCAAGCCCACTGTTGAAACCACAACCTCAATTGTACCAATAACAACAACAACAAAGGAAACAACAACAAAACCTGTTGAAACAGCCACAAAGGAAGAAACAACAACTCAGACTGTATCAACAACAAAGACACCAAAAGTAGAAACAACTGGTCCAACAACAGCTTCTACCAGAGTTATTCTGGTAACAACAACCTCCATACCGACCACACCTATCCCGGAAACAACTGTTGTCACTTCCAAACCCACCGTTTTAACCACAACAACCAGTGTACCAACAACAACGGAAACAACAACCAAACCTGTTGAAACAACCACAAAGGAAGCAACAACATCTCAGGCTGTATCAACAACAAAGCCACGAAAAGTAGAAACAACTGGTCCAACAACAGCTTCTACCACAGTTATTCGTGAAACCACCACCTCTGTTCCTGAGACCACAACTAGCCTAGAAACAACAGTTACTTCCAAG
The DNA here is from genome assembly GCF_963280865.1 of Gymnoscopelus braueri. Taxonomy (NCBI): domain Eukaryota; kingdom Metazoa; phylum Chordata; class Actinopteri; order Myctophiformes; family Myctophidae; genus Gymnoscopelus; species Gymnoscopelus braueri. The sequence goes on along the minus strand of NC_137621.1, from coordinate 49,837,196 downwards.
CCCACTGTTGAAACCACAACCTCAATTGTACCAATAACAACAACAACAAAGGAAACAACAACAAAACCTGTTGAAACAACCACAAAGGAAGAAACAACAACTCAGACTGTATCAACAACCACGCCACCAAAAGTAGAAACAACTGGTCCAACAACAGCTTCTACCACAGTAATTCTGGTAACAACAACCTCCATACCAACCACACCTATCCCAGAAACAACTGTTGTCACTTCCAAGCCCACCGTTTTAACCACGACAACCAGTGTACCAACAACAACGGAAACAACAACCAAATCTGTTGAAACAACCACAAAGGAAGCAACAACATCTCAGGCTGTATCAACAACAAAGCCACGAAAAGTAGAAACAACTGGTCCAACAACAGCTTCTACCACAGTTATTCGTGAAACCACCACCTCTGTTCCTGAGACCACAACTAGCCCAGAAACCACAGTTACTTCCAAGCCCACTGTTGAAACCACAACCTCAATTGTACCAATAACAACAACAACAAAAGAGACAACAACAAAATCTGTTGAAACAACCACAAAGGAAGCAACATCAACTCAGACTGTATCAACAACCACGCCACCAAAAGTAGAAACAACTGGTCCAACAACAGCTTCTACCACAGTTATTCTGGTAACAACAACCTCCATACCGACCACACCTATCCCAGAAACAACTGTTGTCACTTCCAAGCCCACTGTTTTAACCACGACAACCAGTGTACCAACAACAACGGAAACAACAACCAAACCTGTTAAAATAACCACAAAGGAAGCAACAACATCTCAGGCTGTATCAACAACAAAGCCACGAAAAGTAGAAACAACTGGTCCAACAACAGCTTCTACCACAGTTATTCATGAAACCACCACCTCTGTTCCTGAGACCACAACTAGCCAAGAAACAACAGTTACTTCCAAGCCCACTGTTGAAACCACAACCTCATTTGTACCAATAACAACAACAACAAAGGAAACAGCAACAAAACCTGTTGAAACAACCACAAAGGAAGCAACAACAACTCAGACTTTATCAACAACCACACCACCAAAAGTAGAAACAACTGGTCCAACAACAGCTTCTTCCACAGTTGTTCGTGAAACCACCACCTCTGTTCCTGAGACCACAACTAGCCCCGAAACAACAGTTACTTCCAAGCCCACTGTTGAAACCACAACCTCAATTGTACCAATAACAACAACAACAAAGGAAACAACAACAAAACCTGTTGAAACAACCACTAAGGAAGAAACAACAACTCAGACTGTATCAACAACCACGCCACCAAAAGTAGAAACAACTGGTCCAACAACAGCTTCTACCACAGTAATTCTGGTAACAACAACCTCCATACCAACCACACCTATCCCAGAAACAACTGTTGTCACTTCCAAGCCCACCGTTTTAACCACGACAACCAGTGTACCAACAACAACGGAAACAACAACCAAATCTGTTGAAACAACCACAAAGGAAGCAACAACATCTCAGGCTGTATCAACAACAAAGCCACGAAAAGTAGAAACAACTGGTCCAACAACAGCTTCTACCACAGTTATTCGTGAAACCACCACCTCTGTTCCTGAGACCACAACTAGCCCAGAAACCACAGTTACTTCCAAGCCCACTGTTGAAACCACAACCTCAATTGTACCAATAACAACAACAACAAAAGAGACAACAACAAAATCTGTTGAAACAACCACAAAGGAAGCAACATCAACTCAGACTGTATCAACAACCACGCCACCAAAAGTAGAAACAACTGGTCCAACAACAGCTTCTACCACAGTTATTCTGGTAACAACAACCTCCATACCGACCACACCTATCCCAGAAACAACTGTTGTCACTTCCAAGCCCACTGTTTTAACCACGACAACCAGTGTACCAACAACAACGGAAACAACAACCAAACCTGTTAAAATAACCACAAAGGAAGCAACAACATCTCAGGCTGTATCAACAACAAAGCCACGAAAAGTAGAAACAACTGGTCCAACAACAGCTTCTACCACAGTTATTCATGAAACCACCACCTCTGTTCCTGAGACCACAACTAGCCAAGAAACAACAGTTACTTCCAAGCCCACTGTTGAAACCACAACCTCATTTGTACCAATAACAACAACAACAAAGGAAACAGCAACAAAACCTGTTGAAACAACCACAAAGGAAGCAACAACAACTCAGACTTTATCAACAACCACACCACCAAAAGTAGAAACAACTGGTCCAACAACAGCTTCTTCCACAGTTGTTCGTGAAACCACCACCTCTGTTCCTGAGACCACAACTAGCCCCGAAACAACAGTTACTTCCAAGCCCACTGTTGAAACCACAACCTCAATTGTACCAATAACAACAACAACAAAGGAAACAACAACAAAACCTGTTGAAACAACCACTAAGGAAGAAACAACAACTCAGACTGTATCAACAACAAAGCCACCAAAAGTAGAAACAACTGGTCCAACAACAGCTTCTACCACAGTTATTCTGGTAACCACAACCTCCATACCGACCACACCTATCCCGGAAACAACTGTTGTCACTTCCAAGCCCACCGTTTTAACCACGACAACCAGTGTACCAACAACAACGGAAACAACAACCAAACCTGTTGAAACAACCACAAAGGAAGCAACAACATCTCAGGCTGTATCAACAACAAAGCCACGAAAAGTAGAAACAACTGGTCCAACAACAGCTTCTACCACAGTTATTCGTGAAACCACCACCTCTGTTCCTGAGACCACAACTAGCCCAGAAACAACAGTTACTTCCAAGCCCACTGTTGAAACCACAACCTCAATTGTACCAATAACAACAACAACAAAGGAGACAACAACAAAACCTGTTGAAACAACCACAAAGGAAGAAACAACAACTCAGACTGTATCAACAACCACACCACCAAAAAAAGAAACAACTGGTCCAACAACAGCTTCTACCACAGTTATTCTGGTAACAACAACCTCCATACCGACCAAACCTATCCCGGAAACAACTGTTGTCACTTCCAAGCCCACCGTTTTAACCACGACAACCAGTGTACCAACAACAACGGAAACAACAACCAAACCTGTTGAAACAACCACAAAGGAAGCAACAACATCTGTTCCTGAGACCACGACTAGCCCAGAAACAACAGTCACTTCCAAGCCCACTGTTGAAACCACAACCTCAATTGTACCGATAACAGCAACAACAACAAAGGAAACAACAACAAAACCTGTTGAAACAACCACAAAGGAAGAAACAACCACTCAGACTGTATCAACAACAAAGCCACCAAAAGTAGAAACATCTGGTCCAACAACAGCTTCTACCAGAGTTATTCTGGTAACAACAACCTCCATACCGACCACACCTATCCCGGAAACAACTGTTGTCACTTCCAAGCCCACCGTTTTAACCATGACAACCAGTGTACCAACAACAACGGAAACAACAACCAAACCTGTTGAAACAACCACAAAGGAAGCAACAACATCTGTTCCTGAGACCACAACTAGCCCAGAAACAACAGTCACTTCCAAACCCACTGTTGAAACCACAACCTCAATTGTACCAATAACAGCAACAACAACAAAGGAAACAACAACAAAACCTGTTGAAACAACCACAAAGGAGGCAACAACAACTCAGACTGTATCAACAACCACGCCACCAAAAGTAGAAACAACTGGTCCAACAACAGCTTCTACCACAGTTATTCGTGAAACCACCACCTCTGTTCCTGAGACCACAACTAGCCCAGAAACAACAGTTACTTCCAAGCCCACTATTGAAACCACAACCTCAATTGTACCAATAACAACAACAACAAAGGAAACAACAACAAAACCTGTTGAAACGACCACAAAGGAAGAAACAACAACTCAGACTGTATCAACAACAAAGCCACCAAAAGTAGAAACAACTGGTCCAACAACAGCTTGTACCACAGTTATTCTGGTAACAACAACCTCCATACCGACCACACCTATCCCGGAAACAACTGTTGTCACTTCCAAGCCCACCGTTTTAACCACGACAACAAGTGTACCAACAACAACGGAAACAACAACCAAACCTGTTGAAACAACCACAAAGGAAGCAACAACATCTGGTCCTGAGACCACGACTAGCCCAGAAACAACAGTCACTTCCAAGCCCACTGTTGAAACCACAACCTCAATAGTACCAATAACAGCAACAACAACAAAGGAAACAACAACAAAACCTGTTGAAACAACCACAAAGGAAGAAACAACAACTCAGACTGTATTAACAACCACGCCACCAAAAGTAGAAACAACTGGTCCAACAACAGCTTCTACCACAGTTATTCTGGTAACAACAACCTCCATACCGACCAAACCTATCCCGGAAACAACTTTTGTCACTTCCAAGCTCACCATTTTAACCACGACAACCAGTGTACCAACAACAACGGAAACAACAACCAAACCTGTTGAAACAACCACAAAGGAAGCAGCAACATCTCAGGCTGTATCAACAACAAAGCCACGAAAAGTAGAAACAACTGGTCCAACAACCGCTTCTACCACAGTTATTCGTGAAACCACCAACTCTGTTCCTGAGACCACGACTAGCCCAGAAACAACAGTTACTTCCAAGCCCACTGTTGAAACCACAACCTCAGTTGTACCAATAACAACAACAACAAAGGAAACAACAACAAAAACTGTTGAAACAACCACAAAGGAGGCAACAACAACTCAGACTGTATCAACAACCACGCCACCAAAAGTAGAAACACCTGGTCAAACAACAGCTTCTACCACAGTTATTCTGGTAACAACAACCTCCATGCCGACCACACCTATCCCAGAAACAACTGTTGTCACTTCCAAGCCCACCGTTTTAACCACGACAACCAGTGTACCAACAACAACGGAAACAACAACCAAACCTGTTGAAATAACCACAAAGGAAGTAACAACATCTCAGGCTGTATCAACAACAAAGCCACGAAAAGTAGAAACAACTGGTCTAACAACAGCTTCTACCACAGTTATTCGTGAAACCACCACCTCTGATCCTGAGAACAGAGTTGGTGGCCCAGAAACAACAGTTACTTCCAAGCCCATTGTTGAAACCACAACCTCAATTGTACCAATAACAACAACAACAAAGGAAACAACAACAAAACCTGTTGAAACAACCACAAAGGAAGAAACAACAACTCAGACTGTATCAACAACAAAGCCACCAAAAGTAGAAACAACTGGTCCAACAACAGCTTCTACCACAGTTATTCGTGAAACCACCACCTCTGTTCCTGAGACCACAACTAGCCCAGAAACAACAGTTACTTCCAAGCCCACTATTGAAACCACAACCTCAATTGTACCAATAACAACAACAACAAAGGAAACAACAACAAAACCTGTTGAAACAACCACAAAGGAAGAAACAACAACTCAGACTGTATCAACAACAAAGCCACCAAAAGTAGAAACAACTGGTCCAACAACAGCTTCTACCACAGTTATTCTGGTAACAACAACCTCCATACCGACCACACCTATCCCGGAAACAACTGTTGTCACTTCCAAGCCCATCGTTTTAACCACGACAACAAGTGTACCAACAACAACGGAAACAACAACCAAACCTGTTGAAACAACCACAAAGGAAGCAACAACATCTGTTCCTGAGACCACGACTAGCCCAGAAACAACAGTCACTTCCAAGCCCACTGTTGAAACCACAACCTCAATTGTACCAATAACAGCAACAACAACAAAGGAAACAACAACAAAACCTGTTGAAACAACCACAAAGGAAGAAACAACAACTCAGACTGTATTAACAACCACGCCACCAAAAGTAGAAACAACTGGTCCAACAACAGCTTCTACCACAGTTATTCTGGTAACAACAACCTCCATACCGACCAAACCTATCCCGGAAACAACTGTTGTCACTTCCAAGCCCACCGTTTTAACCACGACAACCAGTGTACCAACAACAACGGAAACAACAACCAAACCTGTTGAAACAACCACAAAGGAAGCAACAACATCTCAGGCTGTATCAACAACAAAGCCACGAAAAGTAGAAACAACTGGTCCAACAACAGCTTCTACCACAGTTATTCGTGAAACCACCACCTCTGTTCCTGAGACCACAACTAGCCCAGAAACAACAGTTACTTCCAAGCCCACTGTTGAAACCACAACCTCAATTGTACCAATAACAAAAACAACAAAGGAGACAACAACAAAACCTGTTGAAACAACCACAAAGGAAGCAACAACGACTCAGACTGTATCAACAACCACACCACCAAAAAAAGAAACAACTGGTCCAACAACAGCTTCTACCACAGTTATTCGTGAAACCACCACCTCTTTTCCTGAGACCACAACTAGCCCAGAAACAACAGTTACTTCCAAGCCCACTATTGAAACCACAACCTCAATTGTACCAATAACAACAACAACAAAGGAAACAACAACAAAACCTGTTGAAACAACCACAAAGGAAGAAACAACAACTCAGACTGTATCAACAACAAAGCCACCAAAAGTAGAAACAACTGGTCCAACAACAGCTTCTACCACAGTTATTCTGGTAACAACAACCTCCATACCGACCACACCTATCCCGGAAACAACTGTTGTCACTTCCAAACCCACCGTTTTAACCACGACAACCAGTGTACCAACAACAACGGAAACAACAACCAAACCTGTTGAAACAACCACAAAGGAAGCAACAACATCTGTTCCTGAGACCACGACTAGCCCAGAAACAACAGTCACTTCCAAGCCCACTGTTGAAACCACAACCTCAGTTGTACCAATAACAACAACAACAACAAAGGAAACAACAACAAAACCTGTTGAAACAACCACAAAGGAAGAAACAACAACTCAGACTGTATCAACAACAAAGCCACCAAAAGTAGAAACAACTGGTCCAACAACAGCTTCTACCAGAGTTATTCTGGTAACAACAACCTCCATACCGACCACACCTATCCCGGAAACAACTGTTGTCACTTCCAAACCCACCGTTTTAACCACGACAACCAGTGTACCAACAACAACGGAAACAACAACCAAACCTGTTGAAACAACCACAAAGGAAGCAACAACATCTCAGGCTGTATCAACAACAAAGCCACGAAAAGTAGAAACAACTGGTCCAACAACAGCTTCTACCACAGTTATTCGTGAAACCACCACCTCTGTTCCTGAGACCACAACTAGCCCAGAAACAACAGTTACTTCCAAGCCCACTGTTGAAACCACAACCTCAATTGTACCAATAACAACAACAACAAAGGAAACAACAACAAAACCTGTTGAAACAACCACAAAGGAAGAAACAACCACTCAGACTGTATCAACAACAAAGCCACCAAAAGTAGAAACAACTGGTACAACAACAGCTTCTACCACAGTTATTCTGGTAACAACAACCTCCATACCGACCACACCTATCCCGGAAACAACTGTTGTCACTTCCAAGCCCACCGTTTTAACCACGACAACCAGTGTACCAACAACAACGGAAACAACAACCAAACCTGTTGAAACAACCACAAAGGAAGCAACAACATCTGTTCCTGAGACCACAACTAGCCCAGAAACAACAGTCACTTCCAAACCCACTGTTGAAACCACAACCTCAATTGTACCAATAACAGCAACAACAACAAAGGAAACAACAACAAAACCTGTTGAAACAACCACAAAGGAAGAAACAACAACTCAGACTGTATCAACAACCACACCACCAAAAGTAGAAACTGGTCCAACAACAGCTTCTTCCACAGTTGTTCGTGAAACCACCACCTCTGTTCCTGAGACCACAACTAGCCCCGAAACAACAGTTACTTCCAAGCCCACTGTTGAAACCACAACCCCAATTGTACCAATAACAACAACAACAAAGGAAACAACAACAAAACCTGTTGAAACAACCACAAAGGAAGAAACAACCACTCAGACTGTATCAACAACAAAGCCACCAAAAGTAGAAACAACTGGTCCAACAACAGCTTCTACCAGAGTTATTCTGGTAACAACAACCTCCATACCGACCACACCTATCCCGGAAATAACTGTTGTCACTTCCAAGCCCACCGTTTTAACCATGACAACCAGTGTACCAACAACAACGGAAACAACAACCAAACCTGTTGAAACAACCACAAAGGAAGCAACAACATCTGTTCCTGAGACCACAACTAGCCCTGAAACAACAGTCACTTCCAAACCCACTGTTGAAACCACAACAACCAGTGTACCAACAACAACGGAAACAACAACCAAACCTGTTGAAACAACCACAAAGGAAGAAACAACAACTCAGACTGTATCAACAACCACGCCACCAAAAGTAGAAACACCTGGTCAAACAACAGCTTCTACCACAGTTATTCGTGAAACCACCACCTCTGTTCCTGAGATCACAACTAGCCCAGAAACAACAGTTACTTCCAAGCCCACTGTTGAAACCACAACCTCAATTGTACCAATAACAACAACAACAAAGGAGACAACAACAAAATCTGTTGAAACAACCACAAAGGAAGCAACAACAACTCAGACTGTATCAACAACCACGCCACCAAAAGTAGAAACAACTGGTCCAACAACAGCTTCTACCACAGTTATTCTGGTAACAACAACCTCCATGCCGACCACACCTATCCCAGAAACAACTGTTGTCACTTCCAAGCCCACCGTTTTAACCACGACAACCAGTGTACCAACAACAACGGAAACAACAACCAAACCTGTTGAAATAACCACAAAGGAAGCAACAACATCTCAGGCTGTATCAACAACAAAGCCACGAAAAGTAGAAACAACTGGTCCAACAACAGCTTCTACACCAGTTATTCGTGAAACCACCACCTCTGATCCTGAGAACAGAGTTGGTGGCCCAGAAACAACAGTTACTTCCAAGCCCACTGTTGAAACCACAACCTCAATTGTACCAATAACAACAACAACAAAGGAAACAACAACAAAACCTGTTGAAACAACCACAAAGGAAGTAACAACAACTCAGACTGTATTAACAACCACGCCACCAAAAGTAGAAACAACTGGTCCAACAACAGCTTCTACCACAGTTATTCTGGTAACAACAACCTCCATACCGACCAAACCTATCCCGGAAACAACTGTTGTCACTTCCAAGCCCACCGTTTTAACCACGACAACCAGTGTACCAACCACAACGGAAACAACAACCAAACCTGTTGAAACAACCACAAAGGAAGCAACAACATCTCAGGCTGTATCAACAACAAAGCCACGAAAAGTAGAAACAACTGGTCCAACAACAGCTTCTACCACAGTTATTCGTGAAACCACCAACTCTGTTCCTGAGACCACGACTAGCCCAGAAACAACAGTTACTTCCAAGCCCACTGTTGAAACCACAACCTCAATTGTACCAATAACAACAACAACAAAGGAGACAACAACAAAATCTGTTGAAACAACCACAAAGGAAGCAACAACAACTCAGACTGTATCAACAACCACGCCACCAAAAGTAGAAACAACTGGTCCAACAACAGCTTCTACCACAGTTATTCTGGTAACAACAACCTCCATGCCGACCACACCTATCCCAGAAACAACTGTTGTCACTTCCAAGCCCACCGTTTTAACCACGACAACCAGTGTACCAACAACAACGGAAACAACAACCAAACCTGTTGAAATAACCACAAAGGAAGCAACAACATCTCAGGCTGTATCAACAACAAAGCCACGAAAAGTAGAAACAACTGGTCCAACAACAGCTTCTACCACAGTTATTCGTGAAACCACCACCTCTGATCCTGAGAACAGAGTTGGTGGCCCAGAAACAACAGTTACTTCCAAGCCCACTGTTGAAACCACAACCTCAATTGTACCAATAACAACAACAACAAAGGAAACAACAACAAAACCTGTTGAAACAACCACAAAGGAAGCAACAACATCTGTTCCTGAGACCACAACTAGCCCAGAAACAACAGTCACTTCCAAACCCACTGTTGAAACCACAACCTCAATTGTACCAATAACAGCAACAACAACAAAGGAAACAACAACAAAACCTGTTGAAACAACCACAAAGGAGGCAACAACAACTCAGACTGTATCAACAACCACGCCACCAAAAGTAGAAACAACTGGTCCAACAACAGCTCCTACCACAGTTATTCGTGAAACCACCACCTCTGTTCCTGAGACCACAACTAGCCCAGAAACAACAGTTACTTCCAAGCCCACTATTGAAACCACAACCTCAATTGTACCAATAACAACAACAACAAAGGAAACAACAACAAAACCTGTTGAAACAACCACAAAGGAAGAAACAACAACTCAGACTGTATCAACAACAAAGCCACCAAAAGTAGAAACAACTGGTCCAACAACAGCTTCTACCACAGTTATTCTGGTAACAACAACCTCCATACCGACCACACCTATCCCGGAAACAACTGTTGTCACTTCCAAACCCACCGTTTTAACCACGACAACCAGTGTACCAACAACAACGGAAACAACAACCAAACCTGTTGAAACAACCACAAAGGAAGCAACAACATCTGTTCCTGAGACCACGACTAGCCCAGAAACAACAGTCACTTCCAAGCCCACTGTTGAAACCACAACCTCAGTTGTACCAATAACAACAACAACAACAAAGGAAACAACAACAAAACCTGTTGAAACAACCACAAAGGAAGAAACAACAACTCAGACTGTATCAACAACAAAGCCACCAAAAGTAGAAACAACTGGTCCAACAACAGCTTCTACCAGAGTTATTCTGGTAACAACAACCTCCATACCGACCAAACCTATCCCGGAAACAACTGTTGTCACTTCCAAGCCCACCGTTTTAACCACGACAACCAGTGTACCAACCACAACGGAAACAACAACCAAACCTGTTGAAACAACCACAAAGGAAGCAACAACATCTCAGGCTGTATCAACAACAAAGCCACGAAAAGTAGAAACAACTGGTCCAACAACAGCTTCTACCACAGTTATTCGTGAAACCACCAACTCTGTTCCTGAGACCACGACTAGCCCAGAAACAACAGTTACTTCCAAGCCCACTGTTGAAACCACAACCTCAATTGTACCAATAACAACAACAACAAAGGAGACAACAACAAAATCTGTTGAAACAACCACAAAGGAAGCAACAACAACTCAGACTGTATCAACAACCACGCCACCAAAAGTAGAAACAACTGGTCCAACAACAGCTTCTACCACAGTTATTCTGGTAACAACAACCTCCATGCCGACCACACCTATCCCAGAAACAACTGTTGTCACTTCCAAGCCCACCGTTTTAACCACGACAACCAGTGTACCAACAACAACGGAAACAACAACCAAACCTGTTGAAATAACCACAAAGGAAGCAACAACATCTCAGGCTGTATCAACAACAAAGCCACGAAAAGTAGAAACAACTGGTCCAACAACAGCTTCTACCACAGTTATTCGTGAAACCACCACCTCTGATCCTGAGAACAGAGTTGGTGGCCCAGAAACAACAGTTACTTCCAAGCCCACTGTTGAAACCACAACCTCAATTGTACCAATAACAACAACAACAAAGGAAACAACAACAAAACCTGTTGAAACAACCACAAAGGAAGCAACAACATCTGTTCCTGAGACCACAACTAGCCCAGAAACAACAGTCACTTCCAAACCCACTGTTGAAACCACAACCTCAATTGTACCAATAACAGCAACAACAACAAAGGAAACAACAACAAAACCTGTTGAAACAACCACAAAGGAGGCAACAACAACTCAGACTGTATCAACAACCACGCCACCAAAAGTAGAAACAACTGGTCCAACAACAGCTCCTACCACAGTTATTCGTGAAACCACCACCTCTGTTCCTGAGACCACAACTAGCCCAGAAACAACAGTTACTTCCAAGCCCACTATTGAAACCACAACCTCAATTGTACCAATAACAACAACAACAAAGGAAACAACAACAAAACCTGTTGAAACAACCACAAAGGAAGAAACAACAACTCAGACTGTATCAACAACAAAGCCACCAAAAGTAGAAACAACTGGTCCAACAACAGCTTCTACCACAGTTATTCTGGTAACAACAACCTCCATACCGACCACACCTATCCCGGAAACAACTGTTGTCACTTCCAAACCCACCGTTTTAACCACGACAACCAGTGTACCAACAACAACGGAAACAACAACCAAACCTGTTGAAACAACCACAAAGGAAGCAACAACATCTGTTCCTGAGACCACGACTAGCCCAGAAACAACAGTCACTTCCAAGCCCACTGTTGAAACCACAACCTCAGTTGTACCAATAACAACAACAACAACAAAGGAAACAACAACAAAACCTGTTGAAACAACCACAAAGGAAGAAACAACAACTCAGACTGTATCAACAACAAAGCCACCAAAAGTAGAAACAACTGGTCCAACAACAGCTTCTACCAGAGTTATTCTGGTAACAACAACCTCCATACCGACCACACCTATCCCGGAAACAACTGTTGTCACTTCCAAACCCACCGTTTTAACCACGACAACCAGTGTACCAACAACAACGGAAACAACAACCAAACCTGTTGAAACAACCACAAAGGAAGCAACAACATCTCAGGCTGTATCAACAACAAAGCCACGAAAAGTAGAAACAACTGGTCCAACAACAGCTTCTACCACAGTTATTCGTGAAACCACCACCTCTGTTCCTGAGACCACAACTAGCCCAGAAACAACAGTTACTTCCAAGCCCACTGTTGAAACCACAACCTCAATTGTACCAATAACAACAACAACAAAGGAAACAACAACAAAACCTGTTGAAACAACCACAAAGGAAGAAACAACCACTCAGACTGTATCAACAACAAAGCCACCAAAAGTAGAAACAACTGGTACAACAACAGCTTCTACCACAGTTATTCTGGTAACAACAACCTCCATACCGACCACACCTATCCCGGAAACAACTGTTGTCACTTCCAAGCCCACCGTTTTAACCACGACAACCAGTGTACCAACAACAACGGAAACAACAACCAAACCTGTTGAAACAACCACAAAGGAAGCAACAACATCTGTTCCTGAGACCACAACTAGCCCAGAAACAACAGTCACTTCCAAACCCACTGTTGAAACCACAACCTCAATTGTACCAATAACAGCAACAACAACAAAGGAAACAACAACAAAACCTGTTGAAACAACCACAAAGGAAGAAACAACAACTCAGACTGTATCAACAACCACACCACCAAAAGTAGAAACTGGTCCAACAACAGCTTCTTCCACAGTTGTTCGTGAAACCACCACCTCTGTTCCTGAGACCACAACTAGCCCCGAAACAACAGTTACTTCCAAGCCCACTGTTGAAACCACAACCCCAATTGTACCAATAACAACAACAACAAAGGAAACAACAACAAAACCTGTTGAAACAACCACAAAGGAAGAAACAACCACTCAGACTGTATCAACAACAAAGCCACCAAAAGTAGAAACAACTGGTCCAACAACAGCTTCTACCAGAGTTATTCTGGTAACAACAACCTCCATACCGACCACACCTATCCCGGAAATAACTGTTGTCACTTCCAAGCCCACCGTTTTAACCATGACAACCAGTGTACCAACAACAACGGAAACAACAACCAAACCTGTTGAAACAACCACAAAGGAAGCAACAACATCTGTTCCTGAGACCACAACTAGCCCTGAAACAACAGTCACTTCCAAACCCACTGTTGAAACCACAACCTCAATTGTACCAATAACAGCAACAACAACAAAGGAAACAACAACAAAACCTGTTGAAACAACCACAAAGGAAGAAACAACAACTCAGACTGTATCAACAACCACGCCACCAAAAGTAGAAACACCTGGTCAAACAACAGCTTCTACCACAGTTATTCGTGAAACCACCACCTCTGTTCCTGAGATCACAACTAGCCCAGAAACAACAGTTACTTCCAAGCCCACTGTTGAAACCACAACCTCAATTGTACCAATAACAACAACAACAAAGGAGACAACAACAAAATCTGTTGAAACAACCACAAAGGAAGCAACAACAACTCAGACTGTATCAACAACCACGCCACCAAAAGTAGAAACAACTGGTCCAACAACAGCTTCTACCACAGTTATTCTGGTAACAACAACCTCCATGCCGACCACACCTATCCCAGAAACAACTGTTGTCACTTCCAAGCCCACCGTTTTAACCACGACAACCAGTGTACCAACAACAACGGAAACAACAACCAAACCTGTTGAAATAACCACAAAGGAAGCAACAACATCTCAGGCTGTATCAACAACAAAGCCACGAAAAGTAGAAACAACTGGTCCAACAACAGCTTCTACCACAGTTATTCGTGAAACCACCACCTCTGATCCTGAGAACAGAGTTGGTGGCCCAGAAACAACAGTTACTTCCAAGCCCACTGTTGAAACCACAACCTCAATTGTACCAATAACAACAACAACAAAGGAAACAACAACAAAACCTGTTGAAACAACCACAAAGGAAGTAACAACAACTCAGACTGTATTAACAACCACGCCACCAAAAGTAGAAACAACTGGTCCAACAACAGCTTCTACCACAGTTATTCTGGTAACAACAACCTCCATACCGACCAAACCTATCCCGGAAACAACTGTTGTCACTTCCAAGCCCACCGTTTTAACCACGACAACCAGTGTACCAACCACAACGGAAACAACAACCAAACCTGTTGAAACAACCACAAAGGAAGCAACAACATCTCAGGCTGTATCAACAACAAAGCCACGAAAAGTAGAAACAACTGGTCCAACAACAGCTTCTACCACAGTTATTCGTGAAACCACCAACTCTGTTCCTGAGACCACGACTAGCCCAGAAACAACAGTTACTTCCAAGCCCACTGTTGAAACCACAACCTCAATTGTACCAATAACAACAACAACAAAGGAGACAACAACAAAATCTGTTGAAACAACCACAAAGGAAGCAACAACAACTCAGACTGTATCAACAACCACGCCACCAAAAGTAGAAACAACTGGTCCAACAACAGCTTCTACCACAGTTATTCTGGTAACAACAACCTCCATGCCGACCACACCTATCCCAGAAACAACTGTTGTCACTTCCAAGCCCACCGTTTTAACCACGACAACCAGTGTACCAACAACAACGGAAACAACAACCAAACCTGTTGAAATAACCACAAAGGAAGCAACAACATCTCAGGCTGTATCAACAACAAAGCCACGAAAAGTAGAAACAACTGGTCCAACAACAGCTTCTACCACAGTTATTCGTGAAACCACCACCTCTGATCCTGAGAACAGAGTTGGTGGCCCAGAAACAACAGTTACTTCCAAGCCCACTGTTGAAACCACAACCTCAATTGTACCAATAACAACAACAACAAAGGAAACAACAACAAAACCTGTTGAAACAACCACAAAGGAAGCAACAACATCTGTTCCTGAGACCACAACTAGCCCAGAAACAACAGTCACTTCCAAACCCACTGTTGAAACCACAACCTCAATTGTACCAATAACAGCAACAACAACAAAGGAAACAACAACAAAACCTGTTGAAACAACCACAAAGGAGGCAACAACAACTCAGACTGTATCAACAACCACGCCACCAAAAGTAGAAACAACTGGTCCAACAACAGCTCCTACCACAGTTATTCGTGAAACCACCACCTCTGTTCCTGAGACCACAACTAGCCCAGAAACAACAGTTACTTCCAAGCCCACTATTGAAACCACAACCTCAATTGTACCAATAACAACAACAACAAAGGAAACAACAACAAAACCTGTTGAAACAACCACAAAGGAAGAAACAACAACTCAGACTGTATCAACAACAAAGCCACCAAAAGTAGAAACAACTGGTCCAACAACAGCTTCTACCACAGTTATTCTGGTAACAACAACCTCCATACCGACCACACCTATCCCGGAAACAACTGTTGTCACTTCCAAGCCCACCGTTTTAACCACGACAACCAGTGTACCAACAACAACGGAAACAACAACCAAACCTGTTGAAACAACCACAAAGGAAGCAACAACATCTGTTCCTGAGACCACGACTAGCCCAGAAACAACAGTCACTTCCAAGCCCACTGTTGAAACCACAACCTCAGTTGTACCAATAACAACAACAACAACAAAGGAAACAACAACAAAACCTGTTGAAACAACCACAAAGGAAGAAACAACAACTCAGACTGTATCAACAACAAAGCCACCAAAAGTAGAAACAACTGGTCCAACAACAGCTTCTACCAGAGTTATTCTGGTAACAACAACCTCCATACCGACCACACCTATCCCGGAAACAACTGTTGTCACTTCCAAACCCACCGTTTTAACCACGACAACCAGTGTACCAACAACAACGGAAACAACAACCAAACCTGTTGAAACAACCACAAAGGAAGCAACAACATCTCAGGCTGTATCAACAACAAAGCCACGAAAAGTAGAAACAACTGGTCCAACAACAGCTTCTACCACAGTTATTCGTGAAACCACCACCTCTGTTCCTGAGACCACAACTAGCCCAGAAACAACAGTTACTTCCAAGCCCACTGTTGAAACCACAACCTCAATTGTACCAATAACAACAACAACAAAGGAAACAACAACAAAACCTGTTGAAACAACCACAAAGGAAGAAACAACCACTCAGACTGTATCAACAACAAAGCCACCAAAAGTAGAAACAACTGGTACAACAACAGCTTCTACCACAGTTATTCTGGTAACAACAACCTCCATACCGACCACACCTATCCCGGAAACAACTGTTGTCACTTCCAAGCCCACCGTTTTAACCACGACAACCAGTGTACCAACAACAACGGAAACAACAACCAAACCTGTTGAAACAACCACAAAGGAAGCAACAACATCTGTTCCTGAGACCACAACTAGCCCAGAAACAACAGTCACTTCCAAACCCACTGTTGAAACCACAACCTCAATTGTACCAATAACAGCAACAACAACAAAGGAAACAACAACAAAACCTGTTGAAACAACCACAAAGGAAGAAACAACAACTCAGACTGTATCAACAACCACACCACCAAAAGTAGAAACTGGTCCAACAACAGCTTCTTCCACAGTTGTTCGTGAAACCACCACCTCTGTTCCTGAGACCACAACTAGCCCCGAAACAACAGTTACTTCCAAGCCCACTGTTGAAACCACAACCCCAATTGTACCAATAACAACAACAACAAAGGAAACAACAACAAAACCTGTTGAAACAACCACAAAGGAAGAAACAACCACTCAGACTGTATCAACAACAAAGCCACCAAAAGTAGAAACAACTGGTCCAACAACAGCTTCTACCAGAGTTATTCTGGTAACAACAACCTCCATACCGACCACACCTATCCCGGAAATAACTGTTGTCACTTCCAAGCCCACCGTTTTAACCATGACAACCAGTGTACCAACAACAACGGAAACAACAACCAAACCTGTTGAAACAACCACAAAGGAAGCAACAACATCTGTTCCTGAGACCACAACTAGCCCTGAAACAACAGTCACTTCCAAACCCACTGTTGAAACCACAACCTCAATTGTACCAATAACAGCAACAACAACAAAGGAAACAACAACAAAACCTGTTGAAACAACCACAAAGGAAGAAACAACAACTCAGACTGTATCAACAACCACGCCACCAAAAGTAGAAACACCTGGTCAAACAACAGCTTCTACCACAGTTATTCGTGAAACCACCACCTCTGTTCCTGAGATCACAACTAGCCCAGAAACAACAGTTACTTCCAAGCCCACTGTTGAAACCACAACCTCAATTGTACCAATAACAACAACAACAAAGGAGACAACAACAAAATCTGTTGAAACAACCACAAAGGAAGCAACAACAACTCAGACTGTATCAACAACCACGCCACCAAAAGTAGAAACAACTGGTCCAACAACAATTTCTACCACAGTTATTCTGGTAACAACAACCTCCATGCCGACCACACCTATCCCAGAAACAACTGTTGTCACTTCCAAGCCCACCGTTTTAACCACGACAACCAGTGTACCAACAACAACGGAAACAACAACCAAACCTGTTGAAATAACCACAAAGGAAGCAACAACATCTCAGGCTGTATCAACAACAAAGCCACGAAAAGTAGAAACAACTGGTCCAACAACAGCTTCTACCACAGTTATTCGTGAAACCACCACCTCTGATCCTGAGAACAGAGTTGGTGGCCCAGAAACAACAGTTACTTCCAAGCCCACTGTTGAAACCACAACCTCAATTGTACCAATAACAACAACAACAAAGGAAACAACAACAAAACCTGTTGAAACAACCACAAAGGAAGTAACAACAACTCAGACTGTATTAACAACCACGCCACCAAAAGTAGAAACAACTGGTCCAACAACAGCTTCTACCACAGTTATTCTGGTAACAACAACCTCCATACCGACCAAACCTATCCCGGAAACAACTGTTGTCACTTCCAAGCCCACCGTTTTAACCACGACAACCAGTGTACCAACCACAACGGAAACAACAACCAAACCTGTTGAAACAACCACAAAGGAAGCAACAACATCTCAGGCTGTATCAACAACAAAGCCACGAAAAGTAGAAACAACTGGTCCAACAACAGCTTCTACCACAGTTATTCGTGAAACCACCAACTCTGTTCCTGAGACCACGACTAGCCCAGAAACAACAGTTACTTCCAAGCCCACTGTTGAAACCACAACCTCAATTGTACCAATAACAACAACAACAAAGGAGACAACAACAAAATCTGTTGAAACAACCACAAAGGAAGCAACAACAACTCAGACTGTATCAACAACCACGCCACCAAAAGTAGAAACAACTGGTCCAACAACAGCTTCTACCACAGTTATTCTGGTAACAACAACCTCCATGCCGACCACACCTATCCCAGAAACAACTGTTGTCACTTCCAAGCCCACCGTTTTAACCACGACAACCAGTGTACCAACAACAACGGAAACAACAACCAAACCTGTTGAAATAACCACAAAGGAAGCAACAACATCTCAGGCTGTATCAACAACAAAGCCACGAAAAGTAGAAACAACTGGTCCAACAACAGCTTCTACCACAGTTATTCGTGAAACCACCACCTCTGATCCTGAGAACAGAGTTGGTGGCCCAGAAACAACAGTTACTTCCAAGCCCACTGTTGAAACCACAACCTCAATTGTACCAATAACAACAACAACAAAGGAAACAACAACAAAACCTGTTGAAACAACCACAAAGGAAGCAACAACATCTGTTCCTGAGACCACAACTAGCCCAGAAACAACAGTCACTTCCAAACCCACTGTTGAAACCACAACCTCAATTGTACCAATAACAGCAACAACAACAAAGGAAACAACAACAAAACCTGTTGAAACAACCACAAAGGAGGCAACAACAACTCAGACTGTATCAACAACCACGCCACCAAAAGTAGAAACAACTGGTCCAACAACAGCTCCTACCACAGTTATTCGTGAAACCACCACCTCTGTTCCTGAGACCACAACTAGCCCAGAAACAACAGTTACTTCCAAGCCCACTATTGAAACCACAACCTCAATTGTACCAATAACAACAACAACAAAGGAAACAACAACAAAACCTGTTGAAACAACCACAAAGGAAGAAACAACAACTCAGACTGTATCAACAACAAAGCCACCAAAAGTAGAAACAACTGGTCCAACAACAGCTTCTACCACAGTTATTCTGGTAACAACAACCTCCATACCGACCACACCTATCCCGGAAACAACTGTTGTCACTTCCAAGCCCACCGTTTTAACCACGACAACCAGTGTACCAACAACAACGGAAACAACAACCAAACCTGTTGAAACAACCACAAAGGAAGCAACAACATCTGTTCCTGAGACCACGACTAGCCCAGAAACAACAGTCACTTCCAAGCCCACTGTTGAAACCACAACCTCAATTGTACCAATAACAGAAACAACAACAAAGGAAACAACAACAAAACCTGTTGAAACAACCACAAAGGAAGAAACAACAACTCAGACTGTATTAACAACCACGCCACCAAAAGTAGAAACAACTGGTCCAACAACAGCTTCTACCACAGTTATTCTGGTAACAACAACCTCCATACCGACCAAACCTATCCCGGAAACAACTGTTGTCACTTCCAAGCCCACCGTTTTAACCACGACAACCAGTGTACCAACCACAACGGAAACAACAACCAAACCTGTTGAAACAACCACAAAGGAAGCACGAAAAGTAGAAACAACTGGTCCAACAACAGCTTCTACCACAGTTATTCGTGAAACAACCAACTCTGTTCCTGAGACCACGACTAGCCCAGAAGCAACAGTTACTTCCAAGCCCACTGTTGAAACCACAACCTCAATTGTACCAATAACAACAACAACAAAGGAAACAACAACAAAACCTGTTGAAACAACCACAAAGGAAGAAACAACAACTCAGACTGTATCAACAACAAAGCCACCAAAAGTAGAAACAACTGGTCCAACAACAGCTTCTACCAGAGTTATTCTGGTAACAACAACCTCCATACCGACCACACCTATCCCGGAAACAACTGTTGTCACTTCCAAACCCACCGTTTTAACCACGACAACCAGTGTACCAACAACAACGGAAACAACAACCAAACCTGTTGAAACAACCACAAAGGAAGCAACAACATCTCAGGCTGTATCAACAACAAAGCCACGAAAAGTAGAAACAACTGGTCCAACAACAGCTTCTACCACAGTTATTCGTGAAACCACCACCTCTGTTCCTGAGACCACAACGAGCCCAGAAACAACAGTTACTTCCAAGCCCACTGTTGAAACCACAACCTCAATTGTACCAATAACAACAACAACAAAGGAAACAACAACAAAGCCTGTTGAAACAACCACAAAGGAAGAAACAACAACTCAGACTGTATCAACAACCACACCACCAAAAGTAGAAACAACTGGTCCAACAACAGCTTCTTCCACAGTTGTTCGTGGAACCACCACCTCTGTTCCTGAGACCACAACTAGCCCCGAAACAACAGTTACTTCCAAGCCCACTGTTGAAACCACAACCTCAATTGTACCAATAACAACAACAACAACAAAGGAAACAACAACAAAACCTGTTGAAACAACCACAAAGGAAGAAACAACCACTCAGACTGTATCAACAACAACGCCACCAAAAGTAGAAACAACTGGTCCAACAACAGCTTCTACCACAGTTATTCTGGTAACAACAACCTCCATACCGACCACACCTATCCCGGAAACAACTGTTGTCACTTCCAAGCCCACCGTTTTAACCACGACAACCAGTGTACCAACAACAACGGAAACAACAACCAAACCTGTTGAAACAACCACAAAGGAAGCAACAACATCTGTTCCTGAGACCACAACTATCCCAGAAACAACAGTCACTTCCAAACCCACTGTTGAAACCACAACCTCAATTGTACCAATAACAGCAACAACAACAAAGGAAACAACAACAAAACCTGTTGAAACAACCACAAAGGAAGAAACAACAACTCAGACTGTATCAACAACCACACCACCAAAAGTAGAAACAACTGGTCCAACAACAGCTTCTTCCACAGTTGTTCGTGAAACCACCACCTCTGTTCCTGAGACCACAACTAGCCCCGAAACAACAGTTACTTCCAAGCCCACTGTTGAAACCACAACCACAATTGTACCAATAACAACAACAACGAAGGAAACAACAACAAAACCTGTTGAAACAACCACAAAGGAAGAAACAACCACTCAGACTGTATCAACAACAAAGCCACCAAAAGTAGAAACAACTGGTCCAACAACAGCTTCTACCAGAGTTATTCTGGTAACAACAACCTCCATACCGACCACACCTATCCCGGAAATAACTGTTATCACTTCCAAGCCCACCGTTTTAACCATGACAACCAGTGTACCAACAACAACGGAAACAACAACCAAACCTGTTGAAACAACCACAAAGGAAGCAACAACATCTGTTCCTGAGACCACAACTAGCCCTGAAACAACAGTCACTTCCAAACCCACTGTTGAAACCACAACCTCAATTGTACCAATAACAACAACAACAAAGGAGACAACAACAAAATCTGTTGAAACAACCACAAAGGAAGCAACAACAACTCAGACTGTATCAACAACCACGCCACCAAAAGTAGAAACAACTGGTCCAACAACAGCTTCTACCACAGTTATTCTGGTAACAACAACCTCCATGCCGACCACACCTATCCCAGAAACAACTGTTGTCACTTCCAAGCCCACCGTTTTAACCACGACAACCAGTGTACCAACAACAACGGAAACAACAACCAAACCTGTTGAAATAACCACAAAGGAAGCAACAACATCTCAGGCTGTATCAACAACAAAGCCACGAAAAGTAGAAACAACTGGTCCAACAACAGCTTCTACCACAGTTATTCGTGAAACCACCACCTCTGATCCTGAGAACAGAGTTGGTGGCCCAGAAACAACAGTTACTTCCAAGCCCACTGTTGAAACCATAACCTCAATTGTACCAATAACAACAACAACAAAGGAAACAACAACAAAACCTGTTGAAACAACCACAAAGGAAGTAACAACAACTCAGACTGTATTAACAACCACGCCACCAAAAGTAGAAACAACTGGTCCAACAACAGCTTCTACCACAGTTATTCTGGTAACAACAACCTCCATACCGACCAAACCTATCCCGGAAACAACTGTTGTCACTTCCAAGCCCACCGTTTTAACCACGACAACCAGTGTACCAACCACAACGGAAACAACAACCAAACCTGTTGAAACAACCACAAAGGAAGCAACAACATCTCAGGCTGTATCAACAACAAAGCCACGAAAAGTAGAAACAACTGGTCCAACAACAGCTTCTACCACAGTTATTCGTGAAACCACCAACTCTGTTCCTGAGACCACGACTAGCCCAGAAACAACAGTTACTTCCAAGCCCACTGTTGAAACCACAACCTCAATTGTACCAATAACAACAACAACAACAACAAAGGAGACAACAACAAAATCTGTTGAAACAACCACAAAGAAAGCAACAACAACTCAGACTGTATCAACAACCACGCCACCAAAAGTAGAAACAACTGGTCCAACAACAGCTTCTACCACAGTTATTCTGGTAACAACAACCTCCATGCCGACCACACCTATCCCAGAAACAACTGTTGTCACTTCCAAGCCCACCGTTTTAACCACGACAACCAGTGTACCAACAACAACGGAAACAACAACCAAACCTGTTGAAATAACCACAAAGGAAGCAACAACATCTCAGGCTGTATCAACAACAAAGCCACAAAAAGTAGAAACAACTGGTCCAACAACAGCTTCTACCACAGTTATTCGTGAAACCACCACCTCTGATCCTGAGAACAGAGTTGGTGGCCCAGAAACAACAGTTACTTCCAAGCCCACTGTTGAAACCACAACCTCAATTGTACCAATAACAGCAACAACAACAAAGGAAACAACAACAAAACCTGTTGAAACAACCACAAAGGAAGAAACAACAACTCAGACTGTATCAACAACCACGCCACCAAAAGTAGAAACACCTGGTCAAACAACAGCTTCTACCACAGTTATTCGTGAAACCACCACCTCTGTTCCTGAGATCACAACTAGCCCAGAAACAACAGTTACTTCCAAGCCCACTGTTGAAACCACAACCTCAATTGTACCAATAACAACAACAACAAAGGAGACAACAACAAAATCTGTTGAAACAACCACAAAGGAAGCAACAACAACTCAGACTGTATCAACAACCACGCCACCAAAAGTAGAAACAACTGGTCCAACAACAGCTTCTACCACAGTTATTCTGGTAACAACAACCTCCATGCCGACCACACCTATCCCAGAAACAACTGTTGTCACTTCCAAGCCCACCGTTTTAACCACGACAACCAGTGTACCAACAACAACGGAAACAACAACCAAACCTGTTGAAATAACCACAAAGGAAGCAACAACATCTCAGGCTGTATCAACAACAAAGCCACGAAAAGTAGAAACAACTGGTCCAACAACAGCTTCTACCACAGTTATTCGTGAAACCACCACCTCTGATCCTGAGAACAGAGTTGGTGGCCCAGAAACAACAGTTACTTCCAAGCCCACTGTTGAAACCACAACCTCAATTGTACCAATAACAACAACAACAAAGGAAACAACAACAAAACCTGTTGAAACAACCACAAAGGAAGTAACAACAACTCAGACTGTATTAACAACCACGCCACCAAAAGTAGAAACAACTGGTCCAACAACAGCTTCTACCACAGTTATTCTGGTAACAACAACCTCCATACCGACCAAACCTATCCCGGAAACAACTGTTGTCACTTCCAAGCCCACCGTTTTAACCACGACAACCAGTGTACCAACCACAACGGAAACAACAACCAAACCTGTTGAAACAACCACAAAGGAAGCAACAACATCTCAGGCTGTATCAACAACAAAGCCACGAAAAGTAGAAACAACTGGTCCAACAACAGCTTCTACCACAGTTATTCGTGAAACCACCAACTCTGTTCCTGAGACCACGACTAGCCCAGAAACAACAGTTACTTCCAAGCCCACTGTTGAAACCACAACCTCAATTGTACCAATAACAACAACAACAAAGGAGACAACAACAAAATCTGTTGAAACAACCACAAAGAAAGCAACAACAACTCAGACTGTATCAACAACCACGCCACCAAAAGTAGAAACAACTGGTCCAACAACAGCTTCTACCACAGTTATTCTGGTAACAACAACCTCCATGCCGACCACACCTATCCCAGAAACAACTGTTGTCACTTCCAAGCCCACCGTTTTAACCACGACAACCAGTGTACCAACAACAACGGAAACAACAACCAAACCTGTTGAAATAACCACAAAGGAAGCAACAACATCTCAGGCTGTATCAACAACAAAGCCACGAAAAGTAGAAACAACTGGTCCAACAACAGCTTCTACCACAGTTATTCGTGAAACCACCACCTCTGATCCTGAGAACAGAGTTGGTGGCCCAGAAACAACAGTTACTTCCAAGCCCACTGTTGAAACCACAACCTCAATTGTACCAATAACAACAACAACAAAGGAAACAACAACAAAACCTGTTGAAACAACCACAAAGGAAGTAACAACAACTCAGGCTGTATCAACAACCACACCACCAAAAAAAGAAACAACTGGTCCAACAACAGCTTCTACCACAGTTATTCGTGAAACCACCACCTCTGTTCCTGAGACCACAACTAGCCCAGAGATAACAGTTACTTCCAAGCCCACTGTTGAAACCACAACCTCAATTGTACTAATAACAACAACAACAAAGGAGACAACAACAAAACCTGTTGAAACAACCACAAAGGAAGAAACAATAACTCAGACTGTATCAACAACCACACCACCAAAAAAAGAAACAACTGGTCCAAAAACAGCTTCTACCACAGTTATTCGTGAAACCACCACCTCTGTTCCTGAGACCACAACTAGCCCAGAAACAACAGTTACTTCCAAGCCCACTATTGAAACCACAACCTCAATTGTACCAATAACAACAAAAATAAAGGAAACAACAACAAAACCTGTTGAAACAACCACAAAGGAAGAAACAACAACTCAGACTGTATCAACAACCACGCCACCAAAAGTAGAAACAACTGGTCCAACCACAGCTTCTACCACAGTTATTCTGGTAACAACAACCTCCATACCGACCAAACCTATCCCGGAAACAACTGTTGTCACTTCCAAGCCCACCGTTTTAACCACGACAACCAGTGTACCAACCACAACGGAAACAACAACCAAACCTGTTGAAACAACCACAAAGGAAGCAACAACATCTCAGGCTGTATCAACAACAAAGCCACGAAAAGTAGAAACAACTGGTCCAACAACAGCTTCTACCACAGTTATTCGTGAAACCACCACCTCTGTTCCTGAGACCACGACTAGCCCAGAAACAACAGTTACTTCCAAGCCCACTGTTGAAACCACAACCTCAATTGTACCAATAACAACAACAACAAAGGAAACAACAACAAAACCTGTTGAAACAACCACAAAGGAAGAAACAACAACTCAGACTGTATCAACAACAAAGCCACCAAAAGTAGAAACAACTGGTCCAACAACAGCTTCTACCACAGTTATTCTGGTAACAACAACCTCCATGCCGACCACACCTATCCCAGAAACAACTGTTGTCACTTCCAAGCCCACCGTTTTAACCACGACAACCAGTGTACCAACAACAACGGAAACAACAACCAAACCTGTTGAAATAACCACAAAGGAAGCAACAACATCTCAGGCTGTATCAACAACAAAGCCACGAAAAGTAGAAACAACTGGTCCAACAACAGCTTCTACCACAGTTATTCGTGAAACCACCACCTCTGATCCTGAGAACAGAGTTGGTGGCCCAGAAACAACAGTTACTTCCAAGCCCACTGTTGAAACCACAACCTCAATTGTACCAATAACAACAACAACAAAGGAAACAACAACAAAACCTGTTGAAACAACCACAAAGGAAGTAACAACAACTCAGACTGTATTAACAACCACGCCACCAAAAGTAGAAACAACTGGTCCAACAACAGCTTCTACCACAGTTATTCTGGTAACAACAACCTCCATACCGACCAAACCTATCCCGGAAACAACTGTTGTCACTTCCAAGCCCACCGTTTTAACCACGACAACCAGTGTACCAACCACAACGGAAACAACAACCAAACCTGTTGAAACAACCACAAAGGAAGCAACAACATCTCAGGCTGTATCAACAACAAAGCCACGAAAAGTAGAAACAACTGGTCCAACAACAGCTTCTACCACAGTTATTCGTGAAACCACCAACTCTGTTCCTGAGACCACGACTAGCCCAGAAACAACAGTTACTTCCAAGCCCACTGTTGAAACCACAACCTCAATTGTACCAATAACAACAACAACAAAGGAGACAACAACAAAATCTGTTGAAACAACCACAAAGAAAGCAACAACAACTCAGACTGTATCAACAACCACGCCACCAAAAGTAGAAACAACTGGTCCAACAACAGCTTCTACCACAGTTATTCTGGTAACAACAACCTCCATGCCGACCACACCTATCCCAGAAACAACTGTTGTCACTTCCAAGCCCACCGTTTTAACCACGACAACCAGTGTACCAACAACAACGGAAACAACAACCAAACCTGTTGAAATAACCACAAAGGAAGCAACAACATCTCAGGCTGTATCAACAACAAAGCCACGAAAAGTAGAAACAACTGGTCCAACAACAGCTTCTACCACAGTTATTCGTGAAACCACCACCTCTGATCCTGAGAACAGAGTTGGTGGCCCAGAAACAACAGTTACTTCCAAGCCCACTGTTGAAACCACAACCTCAATTGTACCAATAACAACAACAACAAAGGAAACAACAACAAAACCTGTTGAAACAACCACAAAGGAAGTAACAACAACTCAGGCTGTATCAACAACCACACCACCAAAAAAAGAAACAACTGGTCCAACAACAGCTTCTACCACAGTTATTCGTGAAACCACCACCTCTGTTCCTGAGACCACAACTAGCCCAGAGATAACAGTTACTTCCAAGCCCACTGTTGAAACCACAACCTCAATTGTACTAATAACAACAACAACAAAGGAGACAACAACAAAACCTGTTGAAACAACCACAAAGGAAGAAACAATAACTCAGACTGTATCAACAACCACACCACCAAAAAAAGAAACAACTGGTCCAAAAACAGCTTCTACCACAGTTATTCGTGAAACCACCACCTCTGTTCCTGAGACCACAACTAGCCCAGAAACAACAGTTACTTCCAAGCCCACTATTGAAACCACAACCTCAATTGTACCAATAACAACAAAAATAAAGGAAACAACAACAAAACCTGTTGAAACAACCACAAAGGAAGAAACAACAACTCAGACTGTATCAACAACCACGCCACCAAAAGTAGAAACAACTGGTCCAACAACAGCTTCTACCACAGTTATTCTGGTAACAACAACCTCCATACCGACCAAACCTATCCCGGAAACAACTGTTGTCACTTCCAAGCCCACCGTTTTAACCACGACAACCAGTGTACCAACCACAACGGAAACAACAACCAAACCTGTTGAAACAACCACAAAGGAAGCAACAACATCTCAGGCTGTATCAACAACAAAGCCACGAAAAGTAGAAACAACTGGTCCAACAACAGCTTCTACCACAGTTATTCGTGAAACCACCACCTCTGTTCCTGAGACCACGACTAGCCCAGAAACAACAGTTACTTCCAAGCCCACTGTTGAAACCACAACCTCAATTGTACCAATAACAACAACAACAAAGGAAACAACAACAAAACCTGTTGAAACAACCACAAAGGAAGAAACAACAACTCAGACTGTATCAACAACAAAGCCACCAAAAGTAGAAACAACTGGTCCAACAACAGCTTCTACCAGAGTTATTCTGGTAACAACAACCTCCATACCGACCACACCTATCCCGGAAACAACTGTTGTCACTTCCAAACCCACCGTTTTAACCACGACAACCAGTGTACCAACAACAACGGAAACAACAACCAAACCTGTTGAAACAACCACAAAGGAAGCAACAACATCTCAGGCTGTATCAACAACAAAGCCACGAAAAGTAGAAACAACTGGTCCAACAACAGCTTCTACCACAGTTATTCGTGAAACCACCACCTCTGTTCCTGAGACCACAACGAGCCCAGAAACAACAGTTACTTCCAAGCCCACTGTTGAAACCACAACCTCAATTGTACCAATAACAACAACAACAAAGGAAACAACAACAAAACCTGTTGAAACAACCACAAAGGAAGAAACAACAACTCAGACTGTATCAACAACCACACCACCAAAAGTAGAAACAACTGGTCCAACAACAGCTTCTTCCACAGTTGTTCGTGAAACCACCACCTCTGTTCCTGAGACCACAACTAGCCCCGAAACAACAGTTACTTCCAAGCCCACTGTTGAAACCACAACCTCAATTGTACCAATAACAACAACAACAAAGGAAACAACAACAAAACCTGTTGAAACAACCACAAAGGAAGAAACAACCACTCAGACTGTATCAACAACAAAGCCACCAAAAGTAGAAACAACTGGTCCAACAACAGCTTCTACCACAGTTATTCTGGTAACAACAACCTCCATACCGACCACACCTATCCCGGAAACAACTGTTGTCACTTCCAAGCCCACCGTTTTAACCACGACAACCAGTGTACCAACAACAACGGAAACAACAATCAAACCTGTTGAAACAACCACAAAGGAAGCAACAACATCTGTTCCTGAGACCACAACTAGCCCAGAAACAACAGTCACTTCCAAACCCACTGTTGAAACCACAACCTCAATTGTACCAATAACAGCAACAACAACAAAGGAAACAACAACAAAACCTGTTGAAACAACCACAAAGGAAGAAACAACAACTCAGACTGTATCAACAACCACGCCACCAAAAGTAGAAACACCTGGTCAAACAACAGCTTCTACCACAGTTATTCGTGAAACCACCACCTCTGTTCCTGAGATCACAACTAGCCCAGAAACAACAGTTACTTCCAAGCCCACTGTTGAAAACACAACCTCAATTGTACCAATAACAACAACAACAAAGGAGACAACAACAAAATCTGTTGAAACAACCACAAAGGAAGCAACAACAACTCAGACTGTATCAACAACCACGCCACCAAAAGTAGAAACAACTGGTCCAACAACAGCTTCTACCACAGTTATTCTGGTAACAACAACCTCCATGCCGACCACACCTATCCCAGAAACAACTGTTGTCACTTCCAAGCCCACCGTTTTAACCACGACAACCAGTGTACCAACAACAACGGAAACAACAACCAAACCTGTTGAAATAACCACAAAGGAAGCAACAACATCTCAGGCTGTATCAACAACAAAGCCACGAAAAGTAGAAACAACTGGTCCAACAACAGCTTCTACCACAGTTATTCGTGAAACCACCACCTCTGATCCTGAGAACAGAGTTGGTGGCCCAGAAACAACAATTACTTCCAAGCCCACTGTTGAAACCACAACCTCAATTGTACCAATAACAACAACAACAAAGGAAACAACAACAAAACCTGTTGAAACAACCACAAAGGAAGTAACAACAACTCAGGCTGTATCAACAACCACACCACCAAAAAAAGAAACAACTGGTCCAACAACAGCTTCTACCACAGTTATTCGTGAAACCACCACCTCTGTTCCTGAGACCACAACTAGCCCAGAGATAACAGTTACTTCCAAGCCCACTGTTGAAACCACAACCTCAATTGTACTAATAACAACAACAACAAAGGAGACAACAACAAAACCTGTTGAAACAACCACAAAGGAAGAAACAATAACTCAGACTGTATCAACAACCACACCACCAAAAGTAGAAACAACTGGTCCAACAACAGCTTCTACCACAGTTATTCTGGTAACAACAACCTCCATGCCGACCACACCTATCCCAGAAACAACTGTTGTCACTTCCAAGCCCACCGTTTTAACCACGACAACCAGTGTACCAACAACAACGGAAACAACAACCAAACCTGTTGAAATAACCACAAAGGAAGCAACAACATCTCAGGCTGTATCAACAACAAAGCCACGAAAAGTAGAAACAACTGGTCCAACAACAGCTTCTACCACAGTTATTCGTGAAACCACCACCTCTGATCCTGAGAACAGAGTTGGTGGCCCAGAAACAACAATTACTTCCAAGCCCACTGTTGAAACCACAACCTCAATTGTACCAATAACAACAACAACAAAGGAAACAACAACAAAACCTGTTGAAACAACCACAAAGGAAGTAACAACAACTCAGGCTGTATCAACAACCACACCACCAAAAAAAGAAACAACTGGTCCAACAACAGCTTCTACCACAGTTATTCGTGAAACCACCACCTCTGTTCCTGAGACCACAACTAGCCCAGAGATAACAGTTACTTCCAAGCCCACTGTTGAAACCACAACCTCAATTGTACTAATAACAACAACAACAAAGGAGACAACAACAAAACCTGTTGAAACAACCACAAAGGAAGAAACAATAACTCAGACTGTATCAACAACCACACCACCAAAAAAAGAAACAACTGGTCCAAAAACAGCTTCTACCACAGTTATTCGTGAAACCACCACCTCTGTTCCTGAGACCACAACTAGCCCAGAAACAACAGTTACTTCCAAGCCCACTGTTGAAACCACAACCTCAATTGTACCAATAACAACAACAACAAAGGAAACAACAACAAAACCTGTTGAAACAACCACAAAGGAAGTAACAACAACTCAGGCTGTATCAACAACCACACCACCAAAAAAAGAAACAACTGGTCCAACAACAGCTTCTACCACAGTTATTCGTGAAACCACCACCTCTGTTCCTGAGACCACAACTAGCCCAGAGATAACAGTTACTTCCAAGCCCACTGTTGAAACCACAACCTCAATTGTACTAATAACAACAACAACAAAGGAGACAACAACAAAACCTGTTGAAACAACCACAAAGGAAGAAACAATAACTCAGACTGTATCAACAACCACACCACCAAAAGTAGAAACAACTGGTCCAACAACAGCTTCTACCACAGTTATTCTGGTAACAACAACCTCCATGCCGACCACACCTATCCCAGAAACAACTGTTGTCACTTCCAAGCCCACCGTTTTAACCACGACAACCAGTGTACCAACAACAACGGAAACAACAACCAAACCTGTTGAAATAACCACAAAGGAAGCAACAACATCTCAGGCTGTATCAACAACAAAGCCACGAAAAGTAGAAACAACTGGTCCAACAACAGCTTCTACCACAGTTATTCGTGAAACCACCACCTCTGATCCTGAGAACAGAGTTGGTGGCCCAGAAACAACAATTACTTCCAAGCCCACTGTTGAAACCACAACCTCAATTGTACCAATAACAACAACAACAAAGGAAACAACAACAAAACCTGTTGAAACAACCACAAAGGAAGTAACAACAACTCAGGCTGTATCAACAACCACACCACCAAAAAAAGAAACAACTGGTCCAACAACAGCTTCTACCACAGTTATTCGTGAAACCACCACCTCTGTTCCTGAGACCACAACTAGCCCAGAGATAACAGTTACTTCCAAGCCCACTGTTGAAACCACAACCTCAATTGTACTAATAACAACAACAACAAAGGAGACAACAACAAAACCTGTTGAAACAACCACAAAGGAAGAAACAATAACTCAGACTGTATCAACAACCACACCACCAAAAAAAGAAACAACTGGTCCAAAAACAGCTTCTACCACAGTTATTCGTGAAACCACCACCTCTGTTCCTGAGACCACAACTAGCCCAGAAACAACAGTTACTTCCAAGCCCACTATTGAAACCACAACCTCAATTGTACCAATAACAACAAAAATAAAGGAAACAACAACAAAACCTGTTGAAACAACCACAAAGGAAGAAACAACAACTCAGACTGTATCAACAACCACGCCACCAAAAGTAGAAACAACTGGTCCAACAACAGCTTCTACCACAGTTATTCTGGTAACAACAACCTCCATACCGACCACACCTATCCCGGAAACAACTGTTGTCACTTCCAAGCCCACCGTTTTAACCACGACAACCAGTGTACCAACAACAACGGAAACAACAACCAAACCTGTTGAAACAACCACAAAGGAAGCAACAACATCTCAGGCTGTATCAACAACAAAGCCACGAAAAGTAGAAACAACTGGTCCAACAACATCTTCTACCACAGTTATTCGTGAAACCACCACCTCTGTTCCTGAGACCACAACTAGCCCAGAAACAACAGTTACTTCCAAGCCCACTGTTGAAACCACAACCTCAATTGTACCAATAACAACAACAACAAAGGAAACAACAACAAAACCTGTTGAAACAACCACAAAGGAAGAAACAACAACTCAGACTGTATCAACAACAAAGCCACCAAAAGTAGAAACAACTGGTCCAACAACAGCTTCTACCAGAGTTATTCTGGTAACAACAACCTCCATACCGACCACACCTATCCCGGAAACAACTGTTGTCACTTCCAAACCCACCGTTTTAACCACGACAACCAGTGTACCAACAACAACGGAAACAACAACCAAACCTGTTGAAACAACCACAAAGGAAGCAACAACATCTCAGGCTGTATCAACAACAAAGCCACGAAAAGTAGAAACAACTGGTCCAACAACAGCTTCTACCACAGTTATTCGTGAAACCACCACCTCTGTTCCTGAGACCACAACTAGCCAAGAAACAACAGTTACTTCCAAGCCCACTGTTGAAACCACAACCTCAATTGTACCAATAACAACAACAACAAAGGAAACAACAACAAAACCTGTTGAAACAACCACAAAGGAAGAAACAACAACTCAGACTGTATCAACAACCACACCACCAAAAGTAGAAACAACTGGTCCAACAACAGCTTCTACCAGAGTTATTCTGGTAACAACAACCTCCATACCCACCACACCTATCCCGGAAACAACTGTTGTCACTTCCAAGCCCACCGTTTTAACCACGACAACCAGTGTACCAACAACAACGGAAACAACAATCAAACCTGTTGAAACAACCACAAAGGAAGCAACAACATCTGTTCCTGAGACCACAACTAGCCCAGAAACAACAGTCACTTCCAAACCCACTGTTGAAACCACAACCTCAATTGTACCAATAACAGCAACAACAACAAAGGAAACAACAACAAAACCTGTTGAAACAACCACAAAGGAAGAAACAACAACTCAGACTGTATCAACAACCACACCACCAAAAGTAGAAACAACTGGTCCAACAACAGCTTCTTCCACAGTTGTTCGTGAAACCACCACCTCTGTTCCTGAGACCACAACTAGCCCCGAAACAACAGTTACTTCCAAGCCCACTGTTGAAACCACAACCTCAATTGTACCAATAACAACAACAACAAAGGAAACAACAACAAAACCTGTTGAAACAACCAAAAAGGAAGAAACAACCACTCAGACTGTATCAACAACAAAGCCACCAAAAGTAGAAACAACTGGTCCAACAACAGCTTCTACCAGAGTTATTCTGGTAACAACAACCTCCATACCGACCACACCTATCCCGGAAACAACTGTTGTCACTTCCAAGCCCACCGTTTTAACCATGACAACCAGTGTACCAACAACAACGGAAACAACAACCAAACCTGTTGAAACAACCACAAAGGAAGCAACAACATCTGTTCCTGAGACCACAACTAGCCCAGAAACAACAGTCACTTCCAAGCCCACTGTTGAAACCACAACCTCAATTGTACCAATAACAGCAACAACAACAAAGGAAACAACAACAAAACCTGTTGAAACAACCATAAAGGAAGAAACAACAACTCAGACTGTATCAACAACCACGCCACCAAAAGTAGAAACACCTGGTCAAACAACAGCTTCTACCACAGTTATTCGTGAAACCACCACCTCTGTTCCTGAGATCACAACTAGCCCAGAAACAACAGTTACTTCCAAGCCCACTGTTGAAACCACAACCTCAATTGTACCAATAACAACAACAACAAAGGAGACAACAACAAAATCTGTTGAAACAACCACAAAGGAAGCAACAACAACTCAGACTGTATCAACAACCACGCCACCAAAAGTAGAAACAACTGGTCCAACAACAGCTTCTACCACAGTTATTCTGGTAACAACAACCTCCATGCCGACCACACCTATCCCAGAAACAACTGTTGTCACTTCCAAGCCCACCGTTTTAACCACGACAACCAGTGTACCAACAACAACGGAAACAACAACCAAACCTGTTGAAATAACCACAAAGGAAGCAACAACATCTCAGGCTGTATCAACAACAAAGCCACGAAAAGTAGAAACAACTGGTCCAAAAACAGCTTCTACCACAGTTATTCGTGAAACCACCACCTCTGATCCTGAGAACAGAGTTGGTGGCCCAGAAACAACAGTTACTTCCAAGCCCACTGTTGAAACCACAACCTCAATTGTACCAATAACAACAACAACAAAGGAAACAACAACAAAACCTGTTGAAACAACCACAAAGGAAGTAACAACAACTCAGGCTGTATCAACAACCACACCACCAAAAAAAGAAACAACTGGTCCAACAACAGCTTCTACCACAGTTATTCGTGAAACCACCACCTCTGTTCCTGAGACCACAACTAGCCCAGAGATAACAGTTACTTCCAAGCCCACTGTTGAAACCACAACCTCAATTGTACTAATAACAACAACAACAAAGGAGACAACAACAAAACCTGTTGAAATAACCACAAAGGAAGAAACAACAACTCAGACTGTATCAACAACAAAGCCAACAAAAGTAGAAACAACTGGTCCAACAACAGCTTCTACCACAGTTATTCTGGTAACAGCAACCTCCATACCGACCACACCTATCCCGGAAACAACTGTTGTCACTTCCAAGCCCACCGTTTTAACCACGACAACCAGTGTACCAACAACAACGGAAACAACAACCAAACCTGTTGAAACAACCACAAAGGAAGCAACAACATCTGTTCCTGAGACCACAACTAGCCCAGAAAATACAGTCACTTTCAAGCCCACTGTTGAAACCACAACCTCAATTGTACCAATAACAACAATAACAAAGGAAACAACAACAAAACCTGTTGAAACAACCACAAAGGAAGAAACAACAACTCTGACTGTATCAACAACCACGTCACCAAAAGTAGAAACAACTGGTCCAACAACAGCTTCTACCACAGTTATTCTGGTAAAAACAACCTCTATACCGACCACACCTATCCCGGAAACAACTGTTGTCACTTCCAAGCCCACTGTTTTAACCACGACAACCAGTGTACCAACAACAACGGAAACAACAACCAAACCTGTTGAAACAACCACAAAGGAAGCAAGAACATCTCAGGCTGTATCAACAACAAAGCCACGAAAAGTAGAAACAACTGGTCCAACAACAGCTTCTACCATAGTTATTCGTGAAACCACCACCTCTGTTCCTGAGACCACAACTAGCCCAGAAACAACAGTTACTTCCAATCCCACTGTTGAAACCACAACCTCAATTGTACCAATAACAACAACAACAACAAAGGAAACAACAACAACACCTGTTGAAACAACCACAAAGGAATCAACAACAACTCAGACTGTATCAACAACCACATCACCAAAAGTAGAAACAACTGGTCCAACAACAGCTTCTACCACAGTTATTCGTAAAACCACCACCTCTGATCCTGAGACCACAACTAGCCCAGAAACAACAGTCACTTCCAAGCCCACTGTTGAAATCCAAACCTCAATTGTACCAATAACAACAACAACAAAGAAAACAACAACAAAACCTGTTGAAACAACCACAAAGGAAGAAACAACAACTCAGACTGTATCAACAACAAAGCCAACAAAAGTAGAAACAACTGGTCCAACAACAGCTTCTACCACAGTTATTCTGGTAACAGCAACCTCCATACCGACCACACCTATCCCGGAAACAACTGTTGTCACTTCCAAGCCCACCGTTTTAACCACGACAACCAGTGTACCAACAACAACGGAAACAACAACCAAACCTGTTGAAACAACCACAAAGGAAGCAACAACATCTGTTCCTGAGACCACAACTAGCCCAGAAAATACAGTCACTTTCAAGCCCACTGTTGAAACCACAACCTCAATTGTACCAATAACAACAATAACAAAGGAAACAACAACAAAACCTGTTGAAACAACCACAAAGGAAGAAACAACAACTCTGACTGTATCAACAACCACGTCACCAAAAGTAGAAACAACTGGTCCAACAACAGCTTCTACCACAGTTATTCTGGTAAAAACAACCTCTATACCGACCACACCTATCCCGGAAACAACTGTTGTCACTTCCAAGCCCACTGTTTTAACCACGACAACCAGTGTACCAACAACAACGGAAACAACAACCAAACCTGTTGAAACAACCACAAAGGAAGCAAGAACATCTCAGGCTGTATCAACAACAAAGCATCGAAAAGTAGAAACAACTGGTCCAACAACAGCTTCTACCATAGTTATTCGTGAAACCACCACCTCTGTTCCTGAGACCACAACTAGCCCAGAAACAACAGTTACTTCCAATCCCACTGTTGAAACCACAACCTCAATTGTACCAATAACAACAACAACAACAACAAAGGAAACAACAACAACACCTGTTGAAACAACCACAAAGGAATCAACAACAACTCAGACTGTATCAACAACCACATCACCAAAAGTAGAAACAACTGGTCCAACAACAGCTTCTACCACAGTTATTCGTAAAACCACCACCTCTGATCCTGAAACCACAACTAGCCCAGAAACAACAGTCACTTCCAAGCCCACTGTTGAAGCGACAACCTCAATTGTACCAATAACAACAACAACAACAACAACAAAGGAGATAACAACAAAACCTGTTGAAAAAAACACAAAGGAAGAAACAACAACTCAGACTGTATCAACAACCACGCCACCAAAAGTAGAAACAACTGGTCCAACAACAGCTTCTACCACAGTTACTCTGGTAACAACAACCTCCATACCGACCACACCTATCCCAGAAACAACTGTTGTCACTTCCAAGCCCACAGTTTTAACCACGACAACCAGTGTACCAACAACAACGGAAACAACAACCAAACCTGTTGAAACAACCACAAAGGAAGCAACAACATCTCAGGCTGTATCAACAACAAAGCCACGAAAAGTAGAAACAACTGGTCCAACAACATCTTCTACCACAGTTATTCGTGAAACCACCACCTCTGTTCCTGAGACCACAACTAGCCCAGAAACAACAGTTACTTCCAAGCCCACTGTTGAAACCACAACCTCAATTGTACCAATAACAACAACAACAAAGGAAACAACAACAAAACCTGTTGAAACAACCACAAAGGAAGCAACAACAACTCAGACTGTATCAACAACCACGCCACCAAAAGTAGAAACAACTAGTCCAACAACAGCTTCTACCACAGTTATTCGTGAAACCACCACCTCTGTTCCTGAGACCACAACTAGCGCAGAAACTACAGTTACTTCCAAGCCCACTGTTGAAACCACAACCTCAATTGTACCAATAATAACAACAACAAAGGAAACAACAACAAAACCTGTTGAAGCAACCACAAAGGAAGCAACAACAACTCAGACTGTATCAACAACAAAGCCACCAAAAGTAGAAACAATTGGTCCAACAACAGCTTCTACCACAGTTATTCTGGTAACAACAATCTCCATACCAACCACACCTATCCCGGAAACAACTGTTGTCACTTCCAAGCCCACCGTTTTAACCACGACAACCAGTGTACCAACAACAATGGAAACAACAACCAAACATGTTGAAACAACCACAAAGGAAGCAACAACATCTCAAGCTGTATCAACAACAAAGCCACGAAAAGTAGAAACAACTGGTCCAACAACAGCTTCTACCACAGTTATTCGTGAAACCACCACCTCTGTTCCTGAGACCACAACTAGCCCAGAAATAACAGTTACTTCTAAGCCCACTGTTGAAACCACAACCTCAATTGTACCAATAACAACAACAACAACAAAGGAAACAACACCTGTTGAAACAACCACAAAGGAATCAACAACAACTCAGACTGTATCAACAACCACGCCACCAAAAGTAGAAACAACTGGTCCAACAACAGCTTCTACCACAGTTACTCTGGTAACAACAACCTCCATACCGACCACACCTATCCCAGAAACAACTGTTGTCACTTCCAAGCCCACAGTTTTAACCACGACAACCAGTGTACCAACAACAACGGAAACAACAACCAAACCTGTTGAAACAACCACAAAGGAAGCAACAACATCTCAGGCTGTATCAACAACAAAGCCACGAAAAGTAGAAACAACTGGTCCAACAACATCTTCTACCACAGTTATTCGTGAAACCACCACCTCTGTTCCTGAGACCACAACTAGCCCAGAAACAACAGTTACTTCCAAGCCCACTGTTGAAACCACAACCTCAATTGTACCAATAACAACAACAACAAAGGAAACAACA